>NW_027185903.1:34626598-34655161 GCF_028583685.1 Petaurus breviceps papuanus
AAGAAGAAGAAGAAGAAGAAGAAGAAGAAGAAGAAGAAGAAGAAGAACAAGAAGAAGAAGAAGAACAAGAACAAGAACAAGAACAAGAACAAGAACAAGAACAAGAAGAACAAGAAGGACTCCTATGTGCCTTATAACATTATTAGGAAGAAAGCATTTTGGAAAGCACTATGTCAGTGTGACCCATTATTGCTATAGGTCACAGAGGACAGGTAATCTAATCTTCCATGTCTTCAGTATCCCATATCCCATCTCAAACCTAGGTCTAGCAGATTTTTATTGCTTCTTCTCCTTTCTCTTCCTGCCCTCCAATAAAGACCCACCCAGAAACATAAAAAGTTGTTCTTACATCATCCCACTCACTAAAATGTAGCATCAATTTAGAGATAAAGATAGACTGGAAATTTAAAAGTCAGGCTGCTGAGACTGAAGTCTTGAGCATGTTAAAAATTGTGCTTCACATATAACTAACTGTTAATGAAAAAACATGTGTGAAAACTAGCATGAAATGAGGATAAGATACAAGATACTGTGACTAAAAGAAGCCAGGCTATAGGCAAGAAAATTTTTTTAATTAAAAACAAGAACTACCTCCAGCTCCTCCTTTCTGCTTGTACTACAATCATCTGGGTTTAGACTTTTCTCCTCTCTCACTTTGACTGTTGTAGTAGATTCTAATTTGTCTTCTTGGCTCTGATCTATGCCTTCTATAATCCACTCCTTATGCTCTCTCCTGAGTAATCTTAGTATCACAGATCATAGGCTTGAAGCTGGAAGGGACCTTATCTGACCTCTCAATTTTTTGATGAAGAAACTGAGGCCTAGAACAGGTAAATGACTTCATAGAGTCATAGATCAAGAGCTGGAAGGCATTTTATTGGCCATCTTGTTCAACCAACCCCCTACTTTTACAGATTAGGGAACTGAGTTCTAGAGAGGTGAAGTGACCTACCCAAAGTTACACAGGCTATAAATGTCAAAGGCAGGATTTGAACCCAGATCCACTGACTAGAAATCCATAGCCCCATACAATCATCTACATAGAATTCATTTACATAGACTATATAACCTCACAAGTCATTTGGTCTAGCCTGATCATTTTACAAAGGAGTAAACTGATTTATAAAATGGCAGTGATTTACCCAAGGTTGTGAAGGCAGTTAAGTATAAAGATTTGAACACAAACCTCCTAATGCATTGATCTAATGATGTCATTCCTGTACTTAAAGTGTCAGTGGCTCCCTATTACCCCCAAGATACAGTATGGATTTCTGATGCTGTCTTTAAGGATCTGATCTTTTACTTCTCCCCTTTGTGTAAACTACGTTACAGACGAGTTAGACTCTTCTCCTCCTTGTCTTCACACTACTCTCTTGTATCCTCAGATTGATCGATGGTTTTTTTAACCTTTCCCTAAAGGCTATGATTAATCAACTCATGTCTGCAAAGTGTTGTTCTTGGCCATGTTTTACAAGTCAAAGGTTCTGAGGATAGTGAGACTTGCCCGTGAGGTAGATGCCCAAGAGGAACAGCTCAAAATACACCATGGCCTTGTATTTCGTTAATACACTGTGAGCTAATATCTACTTGGTGGTGAACAGGGATTGATGGAAATCATTTATAGTGGAAAGTCCCATTCTGGGAAGTTTGAAGCCCCTAAAGTAGAGAAATCAGAATCCTGTTACTTGTTCCCTGGAGCATCTAGTGTAGGGCTTAGCCATTCATTGCTCACTAAAGATACTGAGACTGTTGGCTTTTCTAATTATGTTCCAGTTATCCAAATTATGCTCAGTTGAAGCCATCTCTAGGCTAGGGGTTGGGGAGAGGGAAGAAAAAAAAGAAATTTATATAACTTTATTACATATTTAAAAGAAATAGCAAGTTGTACATAATAGATTTGCAGGTTCATGTGCAATCATCTTTTTTATTATACCATGTTATGAATATTCTTGTTTCATTCCATAAATTAAAAATAAATAGAAAAATGTATTTAAAATGTTTAGATTTATATGTTTTTGGTTTTTGCATTACTTTCATATCCCTCTTGGCCTATCCACTGCCTTCCTCTTCCCAGTGAGCCATCTCTTGTGACAAAGTATAAAAAAGAAAGAGGGGGAAAAAAGCTATTCAGCAGAATTAATCAATACCACAACTAAATCTCCCAGGATATACAATGTTCCACACGTGTAATTCTCCATATCTGCAACAAAGAGAGAGCAGTGCATTTTATCATCTCTTCTCCAGGGTTAAGTTTTATTATTGGAATATAAGAATACAAGATGGTATTTCTTTCTTTTTTTTTCTTTCCATTTATATTCTTCTGGTAATTGTGCATATCATTTCCCAGTTCTGCTTATTTCATTCTGCATCTGTTCATAAAAGTCTTCCCATGTTTTCTCTGAGTGCTTCATATTCATTGATTTTTATAGCACAGTATTATTACATTATTACATTCATGTACCATAATTTATTTAGCCATTTACCTCTCTAAGTTTGTAATGACCTCAAGGGGCATAGTGTCTGTCTACAAATTTTAAAATGAAAATTAGTTTAATCCTCGTTTCAGGGGTTCATGATCAGGCAAAATTGTCCCCCATAAACAGAGTTCTTTTTGTCCTCTCCTTATCAAAACCTAATTTCAGAAAAGAATCCAAAAGTAATTTACATTGATTGACAAATTCATTCATGTTTTCTGAATGCCTATGATGCACTAAATCCTAAAGAGTCAAATTTGGTATTTTGTCTCTCTAATCCCACTGCATCAAATTGACCAAGTCCTATCAGCCTTACCTATACAAGATCTGTCATATGTATTTTCATCATATATATTTTCATGGCCACCACCCTAGGGTATCTCATCACCTTCAACTATTGTAATGGAAGTAACTGATGGCTTTGTTCCCATTCTCTCTAATCCATTCGTAATCTACTTGAGGCACAGAATGAGCCCTGCCATTTTCCTGCTTAAAAATCTTCACTGGCTCCCTTTTGCTTCTAGGGTAACATATAGAAAGTCCTTATAACACCATAGGCTCCACAAAACCTGGCTCTAGTCTACCTTTTCAGATTTATTTCCTGTTACCTCTTCATGTACTCTCTATATTCCAACCAGACGATTGAATGGTGAGCTGATCCCTGGAATTCACATGTAATCTTCTGACTTCAGGTCCTCATAAAGTCCATGCTCCACACCTGAAATACATCCTTTGATGAAATACATCTCCCCATTTCATATCCCTTCAGAGCCTTCCTCAAAGATGAGACTTCCATTGTTGTATGTTTCTTATTCCCCACCACCTCATGGGTCTGGCAGTCTATGGACTCTTCAGAATGTTTTCCTTCCCCCTTTCCTTTCTCCTTTCCTTTCCTCTCCTTTTTTCTCCTCTCCTGTCCTCTCCTTTCCCCTCCCCTCCTCTCTTCTCAAATCCCTCCTCTCTCCTCTCCTTTCTTTTCCTCTCCTCTCCTTTCCCCTTTCCTTTCCTCTCCCCTTCCCTCACATCCTTCCTTTCCTCTCCTTTCCACTTGCTGAGGGGCACACAGCTAGTGAGCATCTGAGGCTGTATTTGAACTCAGGTTCTCCTGGCTCCAGGGCTAATGCTCTATCTACTGCTCCACCTAGCCATCCAGAAAATAATGTTGGTGGTTTTTTTGTTTGGGTTTTTTTTGCTTTTTGGAGGGGGGAAAGACTGGGCCATTGGGGTTAAGTGACTTGCCGAATAATGATTTAAAGTGCATTTGAAAAGAGCATAAGATATCAAAGGAAAGCAATTATGTTGAAATACAATTATTGAAATAATTTTTTTAAATTCATGAGTTCCTTAAAAGTTATTCACAAATACCAGGTGAAGCATCCCTGTCCTGGCTGGAAGCATCCTCTGTTTCTAATTATAGACTTTCAAGTTGGGTAGCTATTGGAGAGAGATAGGGAAACCTCCCTAATGTATTTGAGATCACTCCTCTTGCTGAGGAGCCTGACCCCTCCCATTGCAGCTTGCCCAATATGAAAAGTGTTTACTTTGATTGAAATAATAACAACAAGGACAACAAAAAACCACAAACCTACAATCTAGTCAACTGTTCCTAGGAGACTCACACTTCCCCTTCTAACAAGAATGCTGCAGGCTGCAGGTAAGCATGAGGGTTGTGTGGGAAAGCATGCATGGAACCTGCTTGCATGATGCAGCTCTTTCACCCTCTAAGTTTCCTTCTGCATGAGTGCTAAAGTCACCCACAAAGTGCCAGGTGTAAGAGGAGAGGGAGAGGGAGAGAAATAGAGCTCTGAATGGGACAGAGGAAGATTCCATTTAAACACATGTTTGGCTCTTTGTTGAACTGTTTATCTGTCCTCTGAAATGAAAAGCAATAACAAACAGTTTTTAATGCCAGTCTAGACGAGGTTTTGCAAGTTTACAGGTTACTAATTGCACTAATAACTGCCTGAGAACAATTACGCAGACACCACCAAACATTTCTATCTGGTGAATCCATTGTCCTATTAATAAACAGCCATGAGGTTATCTCTTTCTGGAAAAACCACTCAGGTTAGTTTCGTCCTCCAGGAGATTCAGGGTTGCTTTGTTCCCACACGTTCATTACATGGACTGACACAGCTGTGGCTGCTTTAACTAGAGACCTTCCTGGTCTTCCTCTTCCTCCTTTCCTCAGATAGGCTGAGAAAGAGAGCAGTGGGAAATTAGGAGGCTCCTCTTCCTAATTAAAGTCATTAGCTAGGAGCGCCTCAGTCCAATCTGCCCAAGTGCCAATCACTTGCAAACAAATGGCCGTGGTGTTCATGCTGGGAGTGCCTCTTCTTTCCCCGCTCTGCTCCTTGCAAATTGACTTCTTAAATATCCTTTCTCAGGAAAGCAATTTATTTATAATCTCTCCATCAACAGAAAAACCTGCAGAGGAACCTTTTTCTCCCTAATCTAAGGCTGTTATCACTTTCTCTCCTTCCCACCCAAACCCACAGTCTGGGTCCTTACTTTCATTTGCTTCCTTTTATCATGGAAAGTCATGTTTATTACTTGAGGAGAGATTTTCCTCAAGCGTCTGAGCTGTCTTGCATTTCTCCCCCTGCATCCAAACCCTTTCACTTCTAGAACCTTTAGCTGGCTGTCAATCAAACCGCTTTCTGTTCTTAGATCTGCTGAGTCAATTCAACCCTGAGAGGAGGACTAAGGAGGCTGTGAAAGCTATTCATAGACAAACTCTGCCTTGCAGGTCTGGAGAGGTTGCTCATGATGCAAATATTCATATGCTATGTCCCAGGGAGGAGGCACTTGCCTGAGATGAAGTGCATAAGATTAGAGATTTAGGGTTGGCAAGGGATTCAGGGATCATTTACTCCAACCTTCTGGTTTTAAAGGTGAGGAGACTGAGGCACATAAAAGGAATTTCCCAAGACCATGAAAAACTAGGAATTGAGCCTAACCTAGGTCCTTCAATTCCAGACCCAGTTTTTTATTTTTCTTTCATTCAAGAATATTTATTGAGTCTCTACTATGTGCAAGGACTCATGGGTGCTAAATTCTGGGAACACAAAAGATAAGACACAGTACCTTCCCTTGAAGAGATTATGATAATACTTAGGATGATGAGAACAGACATTTTAGAAGCACTTTAAAGTTTGCAAAGTCCTTTACATTCATTATCTCATTTGAGTCTAACAACAATGAAATAAGGCGGGAAATGCAGATACCTATTTTTACCATTGTGGAAACAGAGGTTCAGGGCGGTTTAATGACTCAGTCCATGGTGATACAGCAAGTGAGTGTCAAGGGTGGATTTTGAACCTAGGCTTTTGTGGCTGCTGCCTGCTCAAATGGAAAATTAGACAAATACACATTTATCTATAGAATAAATTTCTGAATATTGAATTCATAACCATCTTCTACAGCCTAACCCTAGGGGTCATGAAGAGTCGGCCAGGATTAAAATGACAACAATAACAACATAGCCCAACTCAAAAGCAATCTCTATAAATCCTTCTCTTATTCACTTTATTCTTCCATCCTTCATCATCACATACCATATGACTTGCGTTTCTTTCATTCTCTTGGGGGGGGGGGAGCACAGATATTAGTCAGATAGCTCTGCTCAATGTTAAGCTCCATGAGGGCAAAATCCATGCCATGTCTCAATTTTTTATCTCCCATGCTTTTGATGCCTTATAAATGTTTATTGGATTTAATTGAATGGAGCAACCTGAACTGAAATCATCTTCTCTCTCCTTTCCCCCTAAGCCTTCCCCTCTATCAAATGTTCCTTTTTCTGATGAAGCTACAGTTATCCTTGTGTGGTCACTCAGGTGGCTTCACATAATCCCAAGTCTAATGTCTGACTCTTTCCTCACCTCCACATTTCACACCTAATAAGCTCAGGCCCTCAACACCTCTCATCTGGACTTGCGGATTTGTCTCCTAAATGATCTTCCCATCTCTAGCATCTTGACTCTCCAAATTAACCTCCACAGAGCTGGCAGAATAATCTATAGTAATGATGTGACCATATAACTTGTATGTTCCAAAACAACGGAGGGCTCCCTGCTTCTAAGATTAAATGCATACTCCATAGGCAATGTCCTTTATAGTCCTTTTGAGTCTCCTTCCTTATATCACACAATGTTTGCTCCTGCCAAACTAAACAACAAAAGGCAAAGCTGTTCATTGAACTCCACTTATCTCCCACCTCTGTGCATTTGTACAGACCATCACCCTATTACCAATGTCTAGAATTCCTCACCTTTTCATTTTTTTAATCTTCCTTCAAGGTCCTGTTTATGTGCTACTTGCCTCAAGTAGCTTTATGTGATTCCTCCACATAAAAATATTTTCTCCCTGTCCAAATATTCCCAAGCATTTTCTCTGAACCTCTTCTTTGCCTCCATTATTCTATAGCCTTTCCTCCTCTGTTCAGAATTTCAATCTTCACAACTTGGTTTCAAATACTTACTTTTCCAGACATATTATACATCACTTCCTCTGTTGTGTTCTATGGTCCTATTAAACTGTCCTGTGGATCCAGTCACACAACACTCCATCTCTCATCTCCATGCTCTTTCACGGGCTCTCCACATGCTTGGAATATACTTCTTTCACACTTTTGCCTATTGGAATTCCTAGATCTCTTTAAAACTCTGCCCAAATGCTATTTCCTAGCATATGGAGTCCATTCCTGATTCCCTACAGCTGCTAGTACTTCCACCCAAATTACCTTGTATATCCTTATACAGTCCATACAGTCTTCCTCAATAGACTATAAGGTCCATGAGGGCAGGAGTTGTTTCATTTTTTACTTTGTTTCATTTTGCCCAGCACAGTGCCTGGCACAGAGATTCACTAATAAATGATTGTGAATTGATTAGATTATAATTCTCTGTGTATATGCCTTATCACACCCAATCCACTAAGCTCTTTAGAGCTTACTGCATTCTTTTGCTGGGCTTAGAGTCAGGAAGACTCATCTTCAAATTCAACCTCAGAAACTTACTAGCCAACTAGTGACCCTGGGCAAAGCACTTAACCCTGTTTGCCTCAGTTTCCTCATCTATAAAATGAACTGGAGAAGGAAATGGCAAATAACTCCAGTATCTTTGCCAAGAAAATTCCCCCAAATGGTGTTATAGTCAGACACAGCTGAAAAATAGCTGAACTGAACCCCTCCACCTACTATGCCTAGCATAGTACCTTATTTCAGGTGATTTTATAAGTATCTGTTGAATTGAATTGAAATTAATTAGAGGGATCTTCAGTTTGGTGGGGGAAGGTTTGAAGGAAGGGAGATTATTTTCAGCTGATAAAATCAAGGGAGAAAGTAGCTCTTGAGTTGAGCCTTGAAGAGGTTATCAAGAGGCATATGTGCTGGGAGTAGTTCCTTTCAGTCATAGGAAATAACATAAACAAAGTCATAAAAGCAAGAGGAACAAAGGAAAGATACTTGGCAACGGCAATCCATAAGACAGAATAAGGTAGATCATGTTCTTCTGTCCTGTGCCCTTTCTCTTCTGCAGGGAGTCAAAGGACATTAAGAAGTGTCTAATTTTTATGTCAATGAAGAGTAGTTTAGACTTTTGGTATAGAGTAGCAGTACAAAGATTCTCATCAAACAACTAGTGGGTTGACACTCCTGGAAGAACTAAATCACACCAATAGTGAGACTGAAAAATAAATAAATGAAGAGGTGAACTGCTTATGTTGTGAGAGCAAGAGTTAACCAATGGGTGACTCTTAAGCAGCATTGGTACACATGGATATATAAGGGAAGAGCCCCAGACCTTTGAGTTGATAGAGAATTTACTGGAAAGAAGACATAAACAAGAGTACCAGAGAGTGAGAACATGCCTAATATACACGATGGGAGGGAGTGCCCATATTGGTGAGATCAGATATATTGACATACTGAATATAATCTCTATACCTTAGTTTGAAGAACTCCACAGGGTAGGCCTCTGAAAGATGAGTCATTTATACTAGTAGCTAGTATGTATATTGGTCATTCCTTTGACAAAGGTGGGATTAAAAGGTTTGCCCCAATGCAGAGAGTCTCTGGAGACTGAGAAGCAGAATCTTCATAGAGGATCTCAAGGAGTTTATTATTTAGTGACTCTAGAAACACATATGCTTTTTAAGAAAAAATTCTGGTCTTAAAGACTCTTCCAACAGGGGTGTCGCATATACACTAATCAAAATCATAAAAGATGCTTTGAAAGATGTAAAAGAGAGAACTTTGGCCACCAATTTGTTATTAACATCAAGCAAGATATGACATAGGAAGATATTCACTCATCAAAGTTCTTTAACACTGTCAGAGGCAACATCCAGAGCAGAGTCCAAAATGGAAGAGGGATTTCCTGTAGATGGTGAGTTTCCTCTAGGTGCTCCTGTTTTCATGTAAAATTGTGCTGATTGAATCACATGATCTTTGCAGAGCTTCCCACGTTCACTTGAAAGAGTTTGACCTAATTAATATACACAGTGAAAACCAAATGGACAAAAAAATATCCAGATTATGCTATACCATTGTATGCAGTGCTGATAAGTAGTAATCCTAAACCTTGGTCATGGTTTGAACAAATACATGGAGGGAGGGGGGCAAGTAGAGTTCAAGGGAAAGCTTCACAGAACAGTTTAGCAGAATCAAAGTCTATATTGTAAGACAAAAGCAATGAGTTGGAATCTGATTTTAGAGGGCATTAGACACCATTCTAAGGAGTTTGTATTTTACCCTAAAATTAGGGAGCCACTGAAAGTTTTTTGAGTAGGGAAGTCACTGGTCCATTAGTACATATATGTGGATAGACTTTGCAAGTGGACAGTGAATTGATTTTAAAATGCAAGAGAAGGCAAGCTGTTGGATTGTCTTTGGGAAATTGTAGTGTTTTTAATGACTCCCAACCTTTCTCTGGGAAAAAAGTAGAAACAAAAACAAGACCCTTATTTTCAACATCAGTATATTCTTAGTGATACTATATGATTATAAATCACAGAATAAACGCTACTGCCTCTGAAGAATCAAGATTGTGGATTACCCAATGAGCAATGGAGAGGTACATGATGGATATAAAGAGATCATGTCATACCACCAATAAAGGATTGTGCAGGAGAAGCAGCAGAAAGGATGTCATCAGAGAGATGTGTAACTGGAAAAGGAGGTGCCCTTCATGCAGTCAAGAGCTGATGAATAGCTCACAAACTCCTTTTAACACCCATTCAGTATCAAAACATCCAGAAGGAGGCTCCCAGGACACTAGTAGTATATTAAAGATTTGTAGGAGAACATGGATAAGAGTTATATAGGATGAAAAGGCATGGAGGGGTTGAGATTTGCAGTCTTGGAGGAGGCAGTGCCCAGGTTGATAGAATCATAGAGTCACTGACATATCAAAGCACCTTTTCTATTTTTATGCCAATTAATGCAAATAGCCAGATGCCAGAGTAACCAACACAAGGAGATATGGTAGGCAACTGCTCATGTGACATGATTTAAAGGTCCCTAAAATACAATCCCCCCCCCCAATCTCTGCCACTTCTCCCCAGTCAAGCTAGCATGATACCTGAAACTCACCGTTAGAGTTTTTACTTGGCTAATGAATTCCTTCCACAAGGCCCTATTAAAATGTTTTCTTTACCTGAGAAAGCTATTATGGCAAACCACTAGCACTTACTTATACATTATCACCAATCAGATTATTAGATTAACTAACCTAAAGGAAAAAATGGGAAATAAGATAACTGAATAGATGGGGAGGGACAGGAACACTGAAAGAGGGAATATTCCCAAAGATAACAGGTCTAGATAGAGAAGAGTCAATGTGGCAGGCACAGTGGGGGGTTTGGTGGGTGGCAGAGATTGTTTACTTGAGGAGGAAGGAATAAAAGACAATAGAATGGTAAAGATCCCTGCAAACAAACTTTGGTTACTTTACTATATTCTCTATATTGGGATCCAACTCTTTACAATTCCAATTCTATTTTTGCAAAATTCTATCAGTTTGGGCCAGGGAAACTCTTGGAAAATGACTCCCCATTTCCACTTGTTCAGAATCCTTTGGAGTCAGGACTAAGGTGAGGCTGCAAACCAGGGCCAGGAAGCAATCGCCTCCCTTTCTTCAGTGATCCTTATCTAGAGTCCAGTGACTCTCTGTCTCTCTCTTTCTCCTTTCTGTCTATCTCTCTCTGTCTCTGTGTCTGTCTCCATCTCTCTCCCTCTGTCTCTCTGTCTCTGTCTCTCTCTTTCTCTCTGTCTCTTTTTCTTTTAACAGGAACTCTTAGCTTCTCTCTCCTGCATCTTTTGCCTCCGCAGTCCTAATCTGAATTTATAGTCAGGTCAGTCTGACCTAAAGAGGCAATGCCCAAAAGTCAATCCCAGCAAAGGACATTCCTTCTCTAGTGTTCTAAAAATCACGAGAATTGTTATCAGTCACATGATAACCACATGGGCCCAGAGCATATGATCACCAGAGGAAGAGGGGCTGGGAGGTCTATACCCCTCTGGGCAGAGCACACAGACAAGTAAATTTCCAAATCCAAAAAAATACAAGACAGTTGTATGCTTGTAAAATGCATCACCATTGTGCACCCAAGAGACATTTTTATTCTTTAATTATGAGTAGTAAAGACAAGTGTAAGTGCTTTGGCATTTAATGCTGGGGCAGGGCTGTGGGTTCTACCACTTCTGTTTCCCCAGAGGGCTGTCTGAGGGTGAAGGGCATGCACACAAGTGTTTGGAAATAACCCCACACCACTCCTTTGAAAATATCCGTGGAATTATTTCAGTGGCAACTCGTTGGTGTCGAAACTATGCAAATCCTGAGGTTAGAGGCACTGCCGAGCCCTTGGCTTGGGTGTCTCTGCTGGGTGTCTCCCTGACCTAGCCTATCAGACCTATCTTTCCACAGCCAGTGGAGGGGATTCCCACACCTTTCCCTAGCTTACCAGGTGTCCCTCAGAGCCAAAGATTCAAGCAGTTTTTGCAGCTATTTCTTCAGTTACACCTGGTTACCTAATCTCACGTGTTTAGTGCCCACCACTGTGCTAAATCCTGGTTTGGAGAAGAGGGAGCATGCCATAGAAAAATCTAATTCTTACCCTCAGAGTGCTCAGGGAAGAAACTACCACCTCTTTAAAAATAACAAATGGTATTGTGGCAGTTTGGAAACTCCTCTGACTCTAGAGAACCTGGGCTTAAATCCTACCTCTGATGCTAATTACCTGTGCAACTTGAGGAAGGGCTCTTAGCCTCTTAGGGCGTCAGTTTCCTCAGCAGTAAAATAAGCGTTTTGCACTATGTGACCTCTGATTCATGATCCTATACTTACTTGCCAATTTGGATAGTTAGAGGAGATTAATAAATGCTTTTTGTATAGCTGGATTGGAAGAGGCAGATCAGTGAGAGAGGGAGTAGCTAGGAATCAAGCAACAAACATTTATCGAGTGCCTACTATGTATCAGGAAAGGTTTCCTACAGGAGATTGTTACCTTACAGAGCATCCTTTTGATCTTTTTTCCTCATGGATGTGTATGACTCAGAGAGGAGTGTCTGCTAGGCAGAGATCTGAGAGATTTCTTTCAGGACAGGGTGTAGCAATCCTGTAGGATTAGCTGGACCTGGACCTCATCCAGTTTGCTCACTTAGGAAGGAAAAGGTTTTTATTGAAGAAAATCATTACAGCAGCCTCAGTGTTTGGTCTAAAACTCTCCAGGAGATTCTCACAGGACTTGACTCCTTGTTCTCCTATCACAAGAAGTGAAGATTGCTAAGCACTCTGGGCCTGCTCCAGCCAAAGGGTGAACTTGATCCACAGGTGTGTGATTCCCTTACCCTCCCACACCACACTCCTGAACACCATTTTCCCTAGTACTCCGCCTCTCAAGGATATCAAAAGTGCTGAATCAGTGCATTACATAAGAAGGTCACAGCCATCTCTTCCTTAAATTTTTTTTTTGTTTTCAGCTACAAATTTTCTCCCTCCCCCATCCATTGAGAAGACAAGAAGGTCATGCAAAACATTTCCACATTAGCCATGTTACACTAAGCCTAAAGCAAGGCTCTACACAGGCACCATATCCTTGCTGGCCAGGGATGCTGGGCCAGATATGATATTTGGAAACCTCAAAGCCATTCCCCAATTGATAACTGGTGAGAGTATGAACAGGCTGTTTTCAGAAGAAGAATTCAAAACTATGGGTTATCATGTGAAAAAAATGTTCTAAATAATTCTACTTTATTTTTATATTCACTTAAAAAGTTTTTAAGTTCCCAATAGTGTTCGTTCTTTCAATCCCTCACCCATGGAGAAGGTAAACAATATATCAATTATACATGTGAAGTCATGCAAAATATGAAAAAAAAAACTAGTTCTAAATCACTAATAATTGAGGGAATGCAAATTAGAACAAGTCTGAGATACCACCTTCACACCCATCAGATTGGCTAACATGGTAGAAAAGAGAAATGACCAATGCTGGAGGGGATGTGGAAAAAGAGGTACAATAATGTACTTTTGGTGGAGTTTAGAAAAGTTTAGAACTATGCCCAAAAGGCTATAAAACTGTGCATACCCTTTGATCCAGCATTGATCTATATTGCTGCTAAGTCTGCACCTTAAAGAGATCAAAGAAAAAGGATCATGAATAGGAAGGAATGCGATCCATCCTTCCTCCAGTAGAATGTCAATTTCTTGAAGTCGCACTGCTTGTCATCTAGTAGGCACTTTATAAATACTTGTTCAATTGAATTGAATTGAATACTTCACGCTGACTGACTTAGAGACAAAAAACTCCTTAAACTCTATCTAGCTATAGCCATAGACATGCTATTCTTTCTTTGCCAAACTTAGTTCTGAGGTTTCCAAATATCATGTTTGGTTCAGCATCCCTTGTCAATGTGGAGGCTGTGTAGAGGTTTGCTTTAAAAGTGTGCTAGGCTGAAGGAGTGGAGAAAACATACAAAATCCAAACAAATCAACAATGAAAAACAAACAAAAACAGACACTAGAGAAACTTTAAAATTCCATGTTCACTTGGAGTTTATATTTCTCTTTGTGCACAATATTTGAATTCTTTAAAAATAGTAGAGGATTCTTCTTCGTCTTCATCTTCGTTTTTGTCTTCAGGTTACATTTCAAATGCAAGGTGGTGTGAAACCAGTCATTCATTCTATACATATTTATCAAGCATTGATCACGTACAGAGTTTATGCTAAGAACTAGTGGAGATAAAAAAAAAAATCTTTATTCTCATTGAGCTGTTCCATGTAACAGCACTAGGGAATGACTTAAGCATTGGGAAAAACCATGGTTAAAATATTTCTAATTTTCTCCTCCAGATGTTAAAAAATTTCTTTCCATGCTCCCATGGAATCAATAGACAACAAATGCATATTTATTTCATTTTCATCTTAGTTTTGTTTCTACTTTTATTGATCATTTAGGCTTTGCTCTTCACAGTGGCTTTTAATTAAAGAATTTTGTGCTGGCTTTCCCTGTAACCATTTCTTTAAATCTAGGCCATAAAAGTTTCATAGCAGACATAGAGAAATAAATATACTTTCACTGTCATTTTACACCAAAATCCACTTTCTTTTTTAAAAAAAAAGTCTTCTAATTTTTTCCCAATTACCTGTACAAACAATTTTTAACATTTGTTTTTTTTTATTTTGAGTTCTGAATTCTCTCTCACTGTTCTTCCTTTTCTACCCTTTATCAATTTTATATATAAAGCAATTTTATATGGGTTGTACATATGAAGTCATGCAAAACATATTTCTATATTAGTCATGTTGTGAGAGAAAATCCAGTCCCTCTCACAGTAAAAAACTTTTCAAAGAAAAGTTAAAAATCAAATCAAATTAAAATTTAAAAAATTTTAAAAGTACATCTTGATCTGTATTCAAACTCCATCATTTTTCTCTGGAAGTGGATAGCATTTTTCATCACAAGTCCTCCAGAATTGTCTCATATTATTGTTTTGCTGAGAATAGTCAAGTCATTCACAGTTGATCGTTCTATAATATTGTTGTTACTGTATACAATGTTCTTCTGGTTCTGTTCACTTAGCACCAATTTTATGTAAATCTTTCCAGGTTTTTCTGAAAGCATCCTGCTTGTCACCTCTTAAAGCACAATACTATTCTGTCATAATCATATACCACAACTTGTTCAATCATTCCCTAATTGATGGGCAGCCCCTTGTTTTCAAATTCTTTGACACATCAAAAAGAGCTGCTATAAATATTTAGATCCCTTTGAAAGAGAGACCTAATAGTGGTATTACTGGCTCAAAGAGTATGCACAGTTTTATAGATCTTTGGGTATAGTTCCAAATTGTTCTCTAGAATGGTTATGATTAGTTCACAACTTAACCAACAGTGCTTTAGTGTCCCAATTTTCCCACATTTCCTTCAGCACTTGTCATTTCCTTTTTCTGTCTTATTAGCCAATCTGATAGGTGTGTGGTAGTACCTCAGAGTTGTTTTAATTTGCATTTCTCTAATTAGCAGTGATTTGGAGCATTTTTTAAATGTAACTATAAATAGCTTTGATTTCTTCTTTTGAAAATGGTCTGTTTTCATATCCTTTGACCATTTATCAATTGTGTTTATATTCTTATATATTTGACTTAGTCCTCCATATGTTTAAGAACAGAGGCCTTTATCAGACAAACTTACTATAAAAACATTCCCCCATTTTTCTGCTTTCCTTCTAATCTTGGCTGTATTGGTTTTGTTTGTGCACAATCTTTTTAATTTAATGTAATAAAAAGTATCCATTTTACATCCTCTAATGAGCTCTATCTCTTACTTGGTCATACATATTTCCTTCATCCATAAATTTGACAGGTAAATTATTTCATGCTCCCTGATTTTCTTATGTTATCACTGTTTATGTCTAAATCATGTACCCATTTTGATCTTATTTTGGTATATGACATTAGAAGTTGATTTTTGCTTAGTTTCTGCAAACTACTTTCCAATTTTCCCAGGAGTTTTTGTTCAATAGTGAATTATTTTCCTCAAAACTGGGACCTTTTCATTTATCAAACACTAGATTACTATGATTATTTACTCCTGTGTATTATATACCTAATCTGTTCCACTGATCTACCACTCTATCTCTTAGCCAGTACCAGATTGTTTGGAGGATTAGCACTTTCTAAAGTAATTTGAGATGTGGTATGGCTTCCTTCCTCTTCATTGTTTTTCACTAATTCCCTTTATATTTTTTACCTTTTGTTCTCCTAGATGAATTTTTAATGATTTTTTTCTAGCTACATAGAACAAGTTTTTATAGTTTGATGAGTATGGCACTGAATAAGTAAATTAAGGGAGAATTGCTATTTTTATTATATCAGCTTGACCTAACCATAAGCAATTAATATTTCTTCCAGTTATTTTAGATCTGACTTTGTATGAAAAGTGTTTTGTAATTGTGTTCGTAGAGTTCCGAGGTTTGTCTTGGCAGGTAGATTCCCAAGCATTTTATATAGTCTGCAGTTATTTTAAATGGAATTTCTTTTTATCTTTTGCTCTTGAGTTTTGTTGGTAATACATAGAAATGCTGATGATTTATGAGGGTTTATTTTATACCCTGCAATTTTTCTAAAGTTCTTAATTATTTCAACTAGTTTTTTAATTGATTCTCTAGAATTCTCTAAGTATGCCATCATATCATCTTCAAAGAATGATAGTTTTATTTCCTCATGTCCTATTCTAATTCTTAACTTTCTTTTTCTTGTATTATTGCTATAGCTGATATTTCTAGTACAGTATTGAATAATGGCAGTGATAATGGACATCCTTGCTTCACCTTCAATTTCATTGGGAAGGCTTCTTGCTTATCTCCATTAAAGATAATGCTTGCTGATGCTTTTAGATAGATATTATTTATTGTTTCAAGGAAAGCTCCATTTATTCCAATGCTTTCTCTTGTTTTTTTAATAGGATTGGGTGTTGTGTTTTGTCAAAAGCTTTTCCAGCATTTGTTGAGATAATCATTTGGCTTTTGTTAGTTTTGTTTTCATGTGGTCAATTATGCAGATAGTTTTCCTAACCAACTCTTCATTTCTTCATATAAATTCCACTGGGTCATAGTATATGATCTTTGTCATATATTGCTGCAATCTCTTTGGTAGTATTTTGTTTAAGGTTTTTTATATCAATATTCATTATGGAAATTCGCGTGTATTTTTCTTTTTACGTTTTTGTTCCTCCTGGTTTATCTACCCGCACCATATTTGTGTCATAAAAGGAATTTGGTAGTACTCCTTTTTTTAATGTTTCCAAATAGTTTATACTGTTTATTGGAATTAATTGTTCTTTAAATGTTTGCAAAATCTACTTTCTAAAACAATTGACTGGGCTGGAGACAGACAGGAAGCATCTATGTGTCACTTCACATTTTGTCAAAGTGTGAATCCCTGACTTAATTTCATGTTGTTGTTGTCATTGTTGTTAAATCGTTGAAGTAATTTCCAACTTCTTGTGACTCCATTTAATTTTTTGCTTTGTTTTGTTTTGACAAAGTTATTGGAATGGTTTGCCCTTTCTTTCTCCAGCTCATTTTATGGATGAGGAAACTGAGGCAAACAAGGTTTAGTGACTTGCCCAAAGTCACAAAGCTAGTAAGTGTCTGAGCCTGAATTTGAACCCTTGATTCCAGGCCAGACACTCTATTCACTGTGCCATGGACAAGTGCTGTAGCCCAGCACTAATTTCACAGCCTAAGAGGCTCAGACATAAAAGAGAGTGTAGAGATAGATGCTGGAGTACATCTCTTTGCAACTAAAGAAGATTAGCTCTAAAGGGTTCAACTATAAAGCACTACCCAGAGTGTAATATTCCCTCCTTAGTCTGAAGCTGGGTACTATACTTCAGACAAAGCCCTAACTAACCCTGTAAAATGTCCTTCCTCCCAATGGGAGTAAAGGTTAAAGTGGATCTTCCAGAATCTCTAGGTGATGCCTATGACTTTCAAAGGAACAGCGCCACCTACCTGTAATAGTTTCCAGTAAGGGCAGAGACAACAGTAAGGGTCAACCCAAACTTCTTTAATAAATCTGCTAGGCTCAGACTGGTTAAAGGAACCAGATCTATTTAACCTGGTGAAGAGAGGACTTCAGAGGAACACTGTCTTCAAATATCGGAAGAATTGATATATGGAAGAGGGATTCCAGGGGTGGGAACCTGCGAATCTCAAGGCCACACTCCCCACCCCTGGATTATACATTCCTCTTTGCTCTGGAGGGTAGAAGAGGGGTTAATGGGTGAAAGTTATAGGGATGTGCTCCCTCTGGGAGAAGGAGAGATACAGGGGAAATTTTGTCTTCATAAAGACAAAAAAATACTAATAACATTATTCTCCCCTCCCTGGGGGTGGGGCAAAGCAATGGGGTTAAGTGACTTACCTAGGGTAACACAGCTAGTAAATGTCTGATGGTGGATTTGGACTTAGGTCCTCCTGATTCCAGGGCCAGTGCTCTACCCACTGCTCCATCTAACTGCCCCTCAATAACATTTATCTTTTAAAAGAAAGTGATTGGGGTGGCTAGGTGGCGCAGTGAGTAAAGCGCCAGCCCTGGAGTCAGGAGGACCCAAGTTCTGTTCAGGCCTCAGAAACTTAACACCCACCCACACACACACCCAAAAATACTAGCCATGTAACCTTGGGCAAGTTACTTAACCCCAATTGCCCTCCAAAAAGCAAAAAAAAAAAAAGTGATTAAGAGAAAATTTTCAGTTAAGCTTGTTGCTATAGTTGGCTAGAACTCTGGCCTTGAAGTAAGACATGAGTTCAGATCCTACTTCAGATGCCAGTTATGTGTTCATGAACAAGTCACTAAGTCTATCTGAAGTGAGAGGTTGAACTTGATGACTTCTGAATTTCCTCCCACGTCTAGATCTATAACCAATAAAAATCAATATAATAAAATAGATACAATCAATGTAAATAATACTATAACATGATAAATATAATATGCTGTTATAAATAATAAAATTAATGTAAACAATAAATAAAATATAATCAATCAATAACTTTCCTTCCAGATCTAGATTCAGTCAATACTTTTAATAAATAAGGTAATAAGTGTTTCTCCTTCTTCTATCATTTTCTCATATTTCCTTTGAAAATTATATGGACTCTCTAGCTATTATAGGAAAAACCTCCTCAAAAACAATTATCATGCACTCTCCATGGTTTACTTTCACTAACCAAGAGATAACCACTTAGGGATTCAGGTGCTTTGAATGTTTAAAAAAAAAAAGCAACAAAACAAAACATGGTGGTATTTACAGGGTTAAAAGTGTGAAAAAGTCTTTGGGTCTTTAATAAAAAAATGTCAGTGAGCCTTGTGGTTAAATCCTGAAAGAGTGATTGAGAAAGATGGAGAGATTTTCCTTTCTAAGTCTGTGGTTCTGCAAATGCAGGGAAAGAAGGCAGCTAATCTCTCAAGATCCCTGGCAATTCCATAATTCTTTAGTCCTACAATCAAATTGTAAATGCACTGGGCATCAGAGAAAAAAAAAACTGTTGGAGCTGAATAAATACGGTACTGTTATCCCCAGTGAATCCATGTTTCCTCCTGACACCTAATATAATAGGTAGACAGAAAGATTAAGTTTCGTGGGCAAAGTTAAGCAGCTGGGGCAAATAGTCTGTAAGGGATGAACTATCCTCTTATCATCCTGATACCTGTATTATTTCACCTTTGCACCATTTCTCATCATGTCCCCAGGATCATTTAGATTTGTGTTTGTTCGTTTGTTTTTACAAAGTAATGTGTGCAATGGAGAGAAAACAGCAGCTGTCTGGGCTGGAAGTCTTTCTGTAAGGAAAGGAAGAGAGGGCTGCTTTTGATAACTCCTTTCCAGAGCTGTAGTCAGAAGCATGAATGTGCATAGGGAGGCAATGTTTTCAAATAATGCAACTGAAAGGAATTTAGCAGCATGATAAAAGAGCAGGGTGGCATTGGAAGGAACGTAGGATGTGGCTGGAACTAAAGGTAAAAAATAACCTGAGATACTGAGAAAGCTGAATTGAAGGCTGTGTGAGAGAAGGTGACTCTCATGGTTCCTGAGTGTGGTATGGAGGCCTATTTTCTCTTGCTATTCAGCCAGCTATTTCTTACCCTGAAAGAGGAATTCTAAAACCTTTTTGGGATCATGGATCAAATGCTCTTGGCTGTCGGGGAAGCATATGGGCACCTTCTCAAAATAAAATATATGGGATTACAAAGAAAACAAATTCTAGTGAAATACAGTTATTGAAATACGAAAAAAATGTTCATGCATCAGGGTAAGAAATTCTATTCTAAAACAACCAACAGAAAATACACAGAGCAAATCCAATCAGTTTCATCCAAGTGGGACGAAATCCCCTTTTATAATACAAATGGATGTCCTGTAGTCCTCTGGACATATAAGGAGACAATGCTTAGCAACTGCCTCCCCACCAACCTAGACACACACACATGTGCACGCATGCACACACACATACAACGCACATGCACATACACACACACACATACACACATGCCTCATTTGGTGATCAGCCTTCTGGTGATGAACCTCTCTCAATTTAGCTAGGCTGGTTTGAAGATTACAGATGCAGTCCTTTGTCAGACTAGTATTTTCGGGTAGTTAGGCTCTTCCAGACCATGTGCTCCACTGAACACCTGTGAAAATCCAAGCTCACCTCTAAGGCTTAAAATATTATTATGTATGCTTTAGTGGCTAGGATACTAGACTTGGGAGTCAGGATCACCTGATTTTGAATCCTACTTCTGATACTTCCTTATGGTGTGAGGATTTAGTGGATAAGTCACTTAATCTCTGTTTTCTTCATCTGTAAAATGGGGATAATAGCACCTACCCCGCAGAGTTATTGCAAGGATCACATGATACTAATGTATATGTAAAGGGTTTTGTAAATCTCAAAGCAATATATAAATGTTAGCTATCATCACCATATTGAAAAATTAGCTTCCTAATAGCTTCTTTGAAGCTTTCTGAGAGAATTCTTTATTAACCTGTCATTCTTGAGGTACCAGCTTATTGCCTCATTATATGTTCTTCAGTGATGTAACAGAAGAGAGAACAGACAAGTTCAAAATTATCAGAAACTACCAGGCTTGAGGCACTATCCCTTTAGGGGGAAGAGGGTCAGGGATCTAAATTGTATTCCAAGTAAGAATTAAACCTATAAGCTAGACTTTATCAAGTATCATAGTTTCTTGGAATTACCAAGAGGCCAGAGAGGAAGGCAGAAGAGGGAGGTGGGGCCAGAATAGAGGTCTCCAGCCAGGGAGTCTGTGTGGAAGTCAAAGCACATAAAGCTATTTAAACCAATTTATGTCTAATGGGAGTCCCCTCTAGGACTAGGGGTAGAAGGGAGGAGGAGGAAAGGGGAAAAAAAGGGAAAAAAAGAAACTTAAATGATAACTTTGTTGTATATTTGGAGGGAGTAGCAAATTATACATGGTAGATTTGCAGTTTCATGTACAATTGTCTTTTTTATTGTAATGTGTTATGCAAATGCTTACTTTGTTCCATCAAAAACAAAATAATTTAAAAAAGAGTATTGGAAAAATAACTATGGAGATTATTTTTCTCTGAAAAACTTCCTTTTTATAGCTCTGTTGTGCCTATCCCACCCGGTTGCAGGTAGGTAAGAGAATGAATAGAGCATTAGGCTTGGAGTCAGGAAGACCCAAGTTAAAATTCAGCCTCAGACACTTACTTGCTATGTGTGACCCTGGGCAAGTCACTTAACCCTTTTTGCCTTAGTTTTCTCATCTATAAAATGAGCTGAAGAAGGAAATGGCAAACCACTCTTGTATCTTTGCCAAGAAAATCTCAAATGGAGTTATAGAGTCAGACACAAGTAAACAACAGTAACAACAAGCCTACCTCATCATATTCTTTGTTCTGGATGATCAGTCAGTGGGTCACCAGATGCAGTGGCCTCCCCCTTTGCTCTAGTGGAGTGGGAACAGATATTTGTGTGTGTCAGGATAGTTAGTGGCTTTGTGGGTTATAAAAGATCATTTCCATACATTACAGACCAACACATTAGCCGATTACATAACATGATCCCCGGTGATCTACCTTCTTCCAAGGCCCAGTGAATTTTTGTACCATAGGCTTCTTGAGAAACTAAACTCTTTCAGTCTACATGAGATGCCTTAGCAAGGTGAATGAGCAACTTACTGAAGAATGATATTAAATGTTTGTACCAGAGCTAAAACAATGAATATAATAATCAGAGGGTAGCTTGAAGGAACAAAGGACGTTCAGAGGCCCGGGGCTGTCTGTCTTGATGCTTAGTCTAGATTATTGGAAAGTTTTCCATAGAAAGTATCATTCAACAAAATATATAGCTCCATAACAGGGGCACTGAAAAGCTGAAGCATGCCCAGTAGAGGGAGACCAAAGTGATGGAGGAGGTGCAATAGAACTGATGTCATACAAGGATCAATTGAAGGAACTAGCCCTGCTTGGTAGGGCAGTGGAATAGTTGATTTAAAGTATTTGAAGATCTGCCATGGGGTGAAGGGATAACAGTTGTTCTACTTGGTCCCAGAGGGCCTAAGGTAGGAACAATAGGGTAGAAGATGCCAATAGGATAAGTTTGGGACCAAAGGAAGGAAAAATGTATGGATAATTAAAACTGCCACTACACGGCCTCATTGGGAGGTAGCAAGTCCTCTTTCCCTTCCCATTGCATGACTACCGTGTTTCCCTGATAATAAGACACTGTCTTATTAATTTTTTTTGGACAGAAAAACACCAGAGGGCTTATTTTCAGGGGAGGGCTTATTTTAATGAACATTGACAGCAATTTTAATAAACAGGTAAATATGAACAAAAAAATGTACCTTTATTCAATAATGAATTCAATAAAGAACAGGATGACGCGCTCACTGCTGCAGCTCTGATTGGATGCAGCTCGGAGTGCGGCGTGCGTTTCACGGGGTGGGGGGGGGACGGTGCATACAGAGGGTACCGTAATGTAGCGTGTAGTGCAGGGGATTACCTTCACTACAGTAGCAATCTCAATAGGGCTTATTTTTGGGGGAGGGCTTATTTTAGAGGAATCTTACACAGTAAGGGGAGGGCTTATTTTCGGGATAGGTCTTATTATCGGGGAAACACGGTACTTTTCAAGGGAATTCTGGTATAGGTAGAACTAGATGATTTCTTGGGTCCTTTCCAGCCTCAGACTGGTTTTTGAAAAGCAGATTGCTAGGAAAGCAGCTAGTGTTATTGAAGAATGGAAATGGCAAGGGTTCCCCCACAGTTAGAGATAGGAGAGGAGCTAAAAAAGAAAAGAATTGTAAGAATTCTGGGGCCTCATTGATTTCTTGGTGGTAAGATTAAAATTGAATCTGGAGCTTGCCATGTTAGAATATCTCTTGGCAAATACCCTGGTTTACTCTGTATAAAATGAAATAATAAAATAAATGATTCCCCAGTTTAGGATGTTGAGCTCATTAGTCCTAATTAATCCCTGTGCACTATCAAGCTCAAGCTGTTGCCTGCACCTGGATTTCTAATCTCTTGGGCCCCCTTTCACCTTCCTGTTGCCATCCTCTCCAGGTGCCTTGGATACCAAGGCAGCTCCCACTCCCTTTTTCTTTGATTCTCCCTGTCATACACAGCAATGCTCATTCACAAAATGGAAAAAGCATAATATAAATTCAGAAACATTAAGAAAACTGAAATAAGTAATTACCAATGTCTATAAAAGAAATATATCTAGAACAAGTTATTCCATCCCATACCTGAAAAAATAATGCCCTTTGCAATATACCCAATAAATATTTACCCTTTGAGCTTGCAGTACACTATAGCCCCCAGATTTTCTTCAGACAAACTGCTATCTTAACATGCCTCCACCATCTTGTCCTCATAGAGTCGATTTTTTGAATGCAGACATAAGATTTTAACACTTATTACATTTTATTGCTTATTACCTTCCATATAATTCAAGTTGGGCCAGTGTGCTAGGCTAGAAGATATTTTGGGATCCTGTTTCCATTTGCCAGTGTTTTATCTAGTCCTGACATCTTTGTGTCACCTACACATTTTATAAGCCTACAATCATTGATTTTATATGTCAAAGATAAAAAAAAATTCAACATTTTAGTGAAGATGTTTATTAGATCATCCAGGCCTGCCAGAGCTTGTGGTCTTATGGAATCTAGTGTTACCTTTATAGTATAAAAAAGCACCAAAAAACAAAAACCTAGAACTTTACTGGAAGACTGCTAGGTGATAAAGTATTGGATTTGGAGTCAGGAAGATATGAGTTGAATCCCACTTCAGACCCATATTTGTTGTACTACCATGGAGCAAGTTATTTAACTTCTCTAAGTTTCAGTTTTTCTCATCTATAAAATGGGGTCATTATGAAAATCATATTGGACAACACCTGTTAAGGGCATTGCAAACCTTAAAATGACTGTGTAAGTTCTTGTCAATACTATTTTATTTAAGTCCCTGAAGTTAAAAATATTGCCAAAAATTAGAAGAAATAGGATTATGGCCTACTCCGACATGGTCATGAGGACATCTGGTAATAAGTTTGTTCAAGGTAAATAATACTAAGGAAAATTTACCTTATGAACTCTTCATGCTATTTTTGTAGTAGAGCGTGGAGTGAATCATGGATCTTGCCTTTTCAGAGAAGGGTGGAGTTTGGAGGAAATCATCATTTACTTGTCCTTAGTTGGGAAAATCTCAGGGAAGAGGAGGGGATTTCTGGAGCATTTTGAATGAAGTAAAGAGTCTAAAATTAAGAGACAGATGCCATAGGTTTAGGATATGGCACAAGAGATCCCCCAGGGACAGTATAATCAGATAATATGGGTGGTTCCTTTCCCAATCTGTTAGGAACAAAGGGGCTGAACTATCCAAGGGGGATGCAGGCAAGGGAAGTAGTCCTCTACTTTAAAACAAAGTATTATGAGGATCCTAGAAGAACTTCAGGAATCTTGTTAGAGCTGGAAGCTATAAAGGAAAGGCTGAAGATGAAAACTCATAATCTGCTGCTTAAGACAAACAGGAGAGAGAAAATATCCAGAACGAGATACTTGGGATGAATGTTTCTAGTGATTAAGAAATGGATGAATGATGCCAAGAAAATATCAGAAAATATCAGTGTCCTGTCACATAAAAGAGTTTGATAGGCAGGAGGATATTTGGGGTCCTTTCAGCTTTAGTTCAATCTATCAGTCAAGTCTGATGATTGCTTTTAAGAGTACTGCTATTAGGGACAACTAAGTGGCATTTCTTTAATGCTACAAGTTGTAGATGAGCTGTTAATCTATACTGAGGGAGAAAATTTCCACACTAATGAAATCAAAGGTCAACAAAATAATTTATAACAACAATAATAAATAACAACACAAATATAGTGTTTTAAGATTGACAAAGTACCTTTCCCACAAAAATCTTGTGAAACAAGTTTGTATGCATATTGTTATTTTCATTTTTCAGAAAGAGAAACTGATGTTCAGTGAGGTATTAAGAATCTCATCAATAGAGAGTGTTGTGGTTTTTGTTGGTAGAGTATGTAATAATAGTCAAACATAAAATTTTAAAGGTGGAAAGATTATTCCTCTCATTTGCAAATGAAGAAACTGAGAGTACACAAAAATTAAATGATTTGTTCAATATCTCAAAGCAGATCCAGGATCAAAGCCCAGTCTTCTTAAATTCCAGGCCAATGTACTTTCTACAATACCTCAGCAATTAGATGTGAAGAACGAAAGAGAAATTTATTAAATACAGGTTAAATTAAATTAGAAGAAGGGAATTAAAGATGAAATTTTTTTAAGCCTTTAAGTCTGGAAGCAAAGCAGTGATAAAGTCCTTGTCTTCAGGGAACTTAAGAGTCTTGTACGATGAATGCAAAACATGCACAGATGTTCTATCACTAAATGATAAAAGAGTATTTATCATTGCCTTGTCTATGATAAATACATAAAGGAGGCATGCAGTGCTATGAAAACTCCCCCCCAAAAAGAAAAACTTGATTAGACAGAATACAGAAAGGTTCAGAGATGATGTAGCATTGACTGAGTAATGTAGAGCAAGGTATAATAATGGTAATAATTAAAATTTATATAGTACTTTACATGTGTTAGATACTATGTTAAACACTTTATAATCGTTATATAATTTGATGCTCACAACCCTGGGAGGTAAGTGCTGTTATTATCCCCACTTACCAGCTGAGTAAACTGAGGCAAGCAGAGATTAAGTGACTTGCCCAGGGTCACACTCACAACAACCCTGAGAGGTAGGTTCTGTTATCAACCCCCAAAAAACAGTTGGAGAAACTGAGGCAAACAATGTTTAAATAACTTGCCCAAGCTCATATAGCAAGTATCTGAGGGTGGATTTGTACTCTAGTCTTCCTGACTCCAGGCCCAGTGCTCTCTCAACTACAACACCTAGCTGCTCCTTTCAAAAGGTAGAAATAAGTGGAAGAGACTTTAGATAGTAGGAATATCATGAAAAAAGTAAAGAAGGTAGGAAACTATAGGATCCATACCAAAGATGGCAGGTAGTATATTATGGCTAGAGTGGCCTCTGTGTTGGGAAATACTATGAGATAAGACTAAAAGGGAAGAATGATATCAGACTGTGGAGGGCCTCTAGTGCTGAGCTAGAGTTTGAATTTAATTTTGGGAGAAATGAGGAGAATTGATGTGATTTTTAGTAGTAGGCTACAGTGGAAAGATTAATGTGGTAGCAGTGTGATGGAAGGCTCTATCAGAGGAAGGAAAGCCTAGAGGCAAAGAGGACCAGTTAGGAGGCCACTGTGGTCTAGGAAGATGGTGGTGCCTGCTGCTAGGAGAGTAGTGGCCATGAAAATGGAGACCAGATGATGGATGAGAGAGATGTTGCAGGAGGAGAATCACCAGGGCTTGTTTAATGATTAGATGAGGGAGCTGAGAGAGGAGTCAAAGGTCATACAAATGCCGTGAATGTGGATAAAACACAGTGGAGCACTGATTAGAGTCAAAAGCTCTAGGTTCAAATTCTGACTCAGGAAAGTACTGCCTGTGTGATGGGAACTCAGTTTACTTATCTGTAAAATGAAGAGTTTAGACCAGATATAATAAAGCTGATAATGATGATGACAATAGTGATGGTGATGGTGGTGGTGGTGGTGATGATGATGATGATGATATGAAGTCCTTTCTAACTCTAGATCTATGATTCAGGTAGATCCAATCAGATTTACTGACTGATTGGATGAGAGAGTTAAGGGAGAGGGAAAAGGCAAAGACTATCTGATTAAGTCATAGAGTGGAAAGCTCTTTGGGTTTGCAATTGAGAGCCTAGGTTTGAATCCTAGCCTCGCTACTTCTTTCTTATGTGACCAGAGGTAAATGACCCTTTTGGTCCTCAATTTCCTCATAGATGATCTCTAAAGAACCTTTTCACTCTCAATCCTGTCGTTCAGTATAACTGTGTGGTGCCAGTGATGGAAATGAAGAAATTAAAAGAAGTATATTTTGTGGGAAAGATAATTAAGTTCTGTTTTAGACATGGTGAATCTAAGTTGTACTTGGGACATTTAGGGGCAGCTGCTGAAGCGGGTATTTGGAAATGAGACTTTAGAGCTTGGGGAGATATAGTAAGGCCTCAAGACTTAGATCTGGGTGGAAGCTGCTCCAAAATTTAATGTTAGTTCTTCACTGATCTGGAGATCTAGGGACAGAAAATATATGTGAAGTTTGATTCAGTCTTTCCAGTTTCAATGATATCTATATTAATCATTGAAATGTGGAGGTTTTATAATGATGTAGGAGGCATGTCCTCAGCCTTAGTGGCTTATTCCAAGTTCATTCTTTGAAAGAGGAAAGTTCAACCACTCTCTCTCATGTCCAGGCTTTGTCTACAGAAGCTCTGAACAGGTCACCTTTACTTCAAGGGTTACACAGCTAATGTGGCCCCTTCTGAAAATGAGAATCTCTACTAGAGATAGAGACCTCGTTTCCATGGCAGTTCTCTTACCTCCAATATGAACAAGGAGTGATCACCTGCTGATGGAGAACAGTGAGCACCATGCCAGATACATTAGCCATTACTGTCCCATCCATTTGTGTTCTTTTGTGCCTTCTTCTAGTAGCCCGTTACTCACTGGTCTGAGACCTGAGGTTGAGTGCAGTACTCTATTAAGGTCTCGAGTACAGTGTGAGAATGGCCTCACAGTTGTTGGAATGCCTGTCATACAGCAGCTGTTTCATCAGTGTTCCCATAGTCACTCGTTAATCGTGGCATATATTAGTGGCTCATCTGCAGCGTGCGGTCTACTATGACACCCACAGTTGGGTTTTTGTTTATTCATCTGCTGTGTTCTTGTGCATGCGGCATCTAGGCTCCTCTTGTCTTGCATTAGTGCAGCTAATTTGTTGATTCTTGCACTCTTCCAATGAAATCATGCTATTCAGCAATATCCAGCCCCAACCTATTAATGACGCCATTCTGAATGTAATTCAATTCAACGCTTACAACGGTGCTTTGAGTACATCGGTAAGCCAGAAGACTTTGCCCAGGGCTCTGAAGGGCATATAGTAAGACTCAGATGATTTTAGAATGCAGTGGGAGGGAAAACAGTAAGGACTGGTGGTCCTCCATCTCCCAGGTGACTCCCGGATCACATAAGTCATGGAAAAAGTCTTGTTCTTCCTCTCCAGGGACTTTATTGGGCATGGTAGTGGGAGACAGGATGAGGTAAAGGGAAACAAGAGAGGAAGACAGGGAATTGCTTGATTATAAACATGTGGACTACTCTTTCCTCTTTGACCTTATTCTTTCTTAGTTCTCCTCCTACCTATCTTGTCTTCCCTGTCTGCTTGCTGGGTCATTATCTATATCCCATCATCTAACTGTGTGTGTCTCTGAAGATTCTGCCCTATGCTCTCTTCTCTTTTTATACTCTCTCACTGCTGACCTCATAAGCTCCAGTATTATTATAACCTCTGTGCAAAAGATTGCAAGATCTATCTATCTATCTATCTATCTATCTATCTATCTATCTATCTATCT
>NW_027185903.1:34655171-34779028 GCF_028583685.1 Petaurus breviceps papuanus
CTATCTATCTATCTATCTATCTATCTATCTATCTATCTATCTATCTACCTACCTACCTACTTATCAAATCACTTAGAGTTCCCTTCTCACATGACCAACTGCCTACTGGGCATTCCAATCAGGATGTCCCATAGACATCTCAAACTAAAGGTGACCAAAACAGAACTTGTTATTTTATCTCAGCCTCACCCTTTCACCTAACTTTCCTATTTCAGTATCTTTATTCTTCCAGATACTCAGGTTTGTAACCTGGGAGTCATCCTAGACAGCTCACTGTCTCTCACTCCATGATGCCAAGTGGTTCACAGCTTGTCTCCCCAGTAGCTTCTGTTGTCCTTCAGTCTCTGTCTTCTACTGAGTGGATGGAGTATTTTGTGTCTCATGCCCTAGATACTCTTTGTAGTTCCTGCATATGGCATTGAAATTCCTACTGACAGCTCTTTTCAGCACTCACTTTTCCTCCTGGGTACTAAGAATGCCTAATATATTGCTGTTCCTATATTTATAATTGTTGGGCTCCAGGCTGGCTCATTATCTTTGGAATGATTTAAAAAAAAAAAAAAGAATTGCATCAGGCTACTGTCTTAGATCCTGAATAGTTCTGTCTAAACAACTTCCACCCCCTAGAATTCACCAAGGAACATAACATTTAGCCCTTATAGAAGCTCTTTCTTTTTAGTGGAGTATTTGCTGAAATGCTAAACAACATGCATCTGTGCTATAAATACTAAACACACTTTTAAAATAGACACCGTCCTCTACAGATAAACACCCGTGCACATGCACACATGTGCACATGCTCACATGTGCGCACACACACAGGTGCTTAAAAATAACTTGGAAATTCTCCAAATAAGAAAGGAAGAAAGGAAGGAAGGAAAGAAGGAAGGAAGGGAGGGAGGGAGGAAGGAAAGAAGAAAGGAAGAAGGGAGGAAGGAAGGAAGAAGGGAGGGAGGAAGGAAGGAAGGAAGGAAGGAAGGAAGGAAGGAAGGAAGGAAGGAAGGAAGGAAGGAAGGAAGGGAGAGAAAGATTCTTCTTAATAACAGTTTAAATGTCAACATCAAAAGATCTTTATCTTGTGATAAAGATAAAGGAAGATCTTTATCCTGGGATTTCGACTTTCACTTCTCAGAGTCCACTGAACATTTGTGGCTACAAACTAGAACAGAACTGCCCAAACCAACATCAGATCTCAAACTGTAGCCACCTTCTTTCCTTCCTATGAAACTTCAGAGATAGTTCTTTGTTGAGCATATTTGGGCCCTAATGCTTTGTAACAATACCTATAGTACATTCCTTTATGGTGCCGTTTCAAAACCTTTTTTTTTTTTCAAAAAGATTCAAAAGGAAAAAAAAAGAAAATAGAATATAGTTAAAAGGACAGTGAAATATAGGGCTAGATGAAAATGTTAAGACAGATTAACTCTTGGAAAATATTACTGTTAAGAAAATGCTTGTAGTGAGGGGAAGTATAATCTAAAATATGATATACTCTTGCCACTTATAGAATCTCCTTTCCAGTACTGATTTAAGATTATTTTGGATGCAAGGCATCTGGCTTCTTGTTTATATGACAGTTAATCTTGGCTAAGGGGTAGCTAGGTGGCACAGTGGATAGAGTACAAGGCCTGAAGTAAGGATGACTGGGTTCAAATCTGACTTCAAATGCTTACTAGCTGTGTGACCCTAGGAAAGTCACTTAAACTTGTTTGCCTCAGTTTCCTTATCTGTAAAATGAGCTGGATAAGAAAATGTCAAACCCCTCCAGTATCTTTGCCAAGAAAACCCCAAAGGGGGTTCAGACACAACTAAAACAACTGAAAAACACCACTAATAATCTTGGTCAATGGTTTGAACTTAGGTCTCAAAACCTCACTGAAATTACTCTCTAAAGTCTCTTTTGTCCTTCACTGGAAAAATTACCCTCTTCTTCCTCCAACCATGTCCCTCATGCCTGTAGAGTAGAAGGGTTGCAGTTTATATATTCATCTTCTTGATCACTTATGAATCATTATTATTGTTAGAAGCACCATTTTGGACCATGAAATGACATCGAACACACACATACATACATACACACACACACACTCCCATTCATGCAGATCTATTCTGAAACTTCTTTTATTTTCCTCTAAAATCAGCTACCTACTGTCCATAGGATTATGTTAGAATAGGAAGAAAATATTATATATATATATGTATATATATATATACACACAGAGTGAAAATTCTAGTTCTTTCCTCTATAACTCCCTTCTCAAAGAATGGCTAGCTTTATCCATAAATATAGAGAGCCTGTTCAAAGGCTTGATGTGGGGTAGTGGGCAGGTATGGAAACTGTGGCTACTTTCAGGTGAGAATCTAGAGAAAGAGAGGAAGTCCTTTCCCAGTCCCACAAAACTGGGTGGAAGATTTTATACATAAGCATGAACAAAAGCCATTTTGTATGTGTGGGTATGGATGGGTTGCAATGTGAGTCATTTGGAGGGAGTATCAAGAGTGGGGAGATCACAAATCCATTTAATGTTAAAATTAAAGAAAGTAGAATGTGAGGGAATTTTCTTGGAACTGGGAAAGAAGGAAAAAAAATTGAGAGAAATTCATTTAGCATGTTTAAACTGCTCTTACAGTGGCAAATTTAGCTTCTAGATGAACCCTGTGATGTGGACTGGCAGAAAGAAGTCCTTCTCTTCCACTTTCCTCGTGACATTAACATAATGTGGTGTCAGGATCCTAGGCCTTTCTATTTTGTTTTGCTTCTAGAAGGCTTGACATTTCTGGCAAAGGCCAGTGTTGAATAGATATTGCTATCATGGGGCACTATCAGACAATACTTTCCCATGGGAAATCTTGCTACTTTCTTTGGAACAATGGGAATGCTAGCTTAATTTGCTGAACTAATTATCCATTCCTACTTTACCTAACTTTATTTCATGTTATTAAAAAAAATCCTTCAATTGACTGCTCAGCTTCACTTTGTTTTAAATTTTATCGATCTCCTAATTTTGTGTTGTCCTAGTTTGATGTTTATCTTCTCAAAAGATTTTATAACTTTTTAGCTTCTGAGCTGCTATCTGATGAGCATTGCCATAGAGTATTAGACTCAAAAAATAGCTTAAATACTCCTTGGGGACATTTTCTTACTAGGGAAGTCACAGTAAGTGGGGAAAAAATGTCACCCAACTGGTGAATTCTGGGAGAGTCTGGTGAGCCATTTCTGTAATCTGCCATTTATGACAATTTTCACTAGGCAGAGGCCCAAGAGTTTAAGGTTGGCAATTATGAAAATATCCTTTCAGTCTTGTTCGACTCAGCTCAGCTCTTCGTTATGGCACCCATTAACTTGTCTGTAGTCTAACTCTCTCCTCAGTATAAGAAATAAATACAAACATGCAAAGGATTGAATGAATTCTTCAACAGTATCTCAGAACAGATTCCCTTCAGAGTATGAATTATTCCCAAAGGTAAATTAACTGTTTAGGGGACACATGTTCAGATCACATTGGACGTGGCTTCAGCAATCAAAATCCCAATAAACCCTCTTTCCAGACTTATTATAGCTTTTGCTGTCCTCTATAAACACCTGATTATAAATTCTCACTTGACTTTCTGAAGTGTGAATTAAAGTGGAACTTTGAATTGTCTGCCTGATAACTATTTCATTTCTGTTTCCAGTACATATTATCCCATCTAAATTTCCAACAGTATTCCCTCTGAAAGTATTTTCCCCAAATGTTACCCTAATGAATTTATTCTCCTTGCATTCAGGTCTAGTATCCTGTTCCCTTCCATGGACCACATGAGCTGTGGTTTGGAAAGCAGGATTCTTATGTGGTAAGATAACAGGGGAAAGGGGCTGACTTCACGATCCACTGACACAATTAGGTCACTTAGGCACTGTGGATTTCAAGGCTGTGTCCTAGAACCCATTATTACACCTCTTCAGTGAGGTCACATGGAATAGGTGTGTCGTTATTATTGACAACAACAGAAAACAAATCTCAAAACCACTTTAAAGATTTTCAAGTGTGGAAATGCAATCAAAACCTTTAACTAATGCAAAAGTTTAAGAACCAATGAAGAAAACAATGGCCTAATGATACTATTCTAACTCAATCTCTTTTGTAGCAGACCATGAGAATAGGGCGAAGGGAAGCTCAGGTTGGATGCATTTGTAGCATTAAACTGTATACACCCCCTATCAACCATCTCTTCCATGTTTAAATCTATAATCCTAAGGTTGCTATAGCAAGAAACTCAAAGAAATGTCTGAAGATTTGTTTCTACATCCTTCTGACCTATAACTCACCCAAGCTCCTGCTGCACAAGCAAAGCAAGGCTGTCACTTAAGGAATTTGAGAGATAACCCCCCCCCAACCTCAAATAAAAACAAAACAAAACACCTCCCTGTATCACCAGAGTCACATCTCAAATATCATTTGTACTCATTTCTAAACTCAGTTTTTCTAAGATGCAAAACACCAAATCGTGTGGTACTATTTAGAGCTTTGGTCATTACTCATAGCATACAGATGGCAACTAACATGATAAATGTTGAATTGAATTGATATTTGTAAATCACCATAAAGTTTACACAGCATTGTACACGGTTCTGCCTCACTCAAATCCAAGTCACACACAAGTCAAGACATTGTCCTCATGATGCCATTGGTCCTCTTTGAGAACAAAGGGCCAACAACATTCAGTGATAATAACCATTGGCATTTACATAGAACTTTGAGGTTTGTGAAGACATAGGTATATAGATGGATATATACACCTGTATATGTGTATACATGTGGGTATTTATGTATGCGTGTTTATATATACACATTATATGTATGTGTGTTTATATGTGTGTGTGTGTGTGTGTGTATTCATTTGATCTTCACAGCAGTCCGGTAAAGTAAGTGCTATTATTAGCCCCATTTTACATATGAGAAGCTGAGGTTGTCTTCCTTTAAGTCATAATTAAAATCCCAGCTTCTACAGGAAGCCTTTCTCAATCCCTCTTAATTTCAATGCCTTCCCTCTGTTAATTATTTCCTATATGACCTGTTTATAAGGGCAGCGAGGTGGCACACTGGATAGAGTGCCAGAGCTGGAGTCAAAAAGACTCATTCATTTATCTTCCTGAGTTCAAATCTGGCCCCAAATATTTCCTAGCTGTGTGACCCTGGGAAAGTCACTTAACCCTGTCTGCCTCAATTTCATTATCTGTAAAATGGGCTGGAGAAGGAAATGGCAAACCACTCCAGTATTTTTGCCAAGAAAACCCCCTTGGGGGTCATAGAAGTGTTGGGCACAACTAAAACATCTGAACAACAACAATTCCTTGCTTTGTACAGCTTTGTTGTCATGTTGTCCCTTTAGATTATAAGCTCCTTGAGGGCAGAGGTTGTATTTTGCCTCTTTGTGTATTCCTAGAACTGAGCACAGTGCCTAGAACATAGTAGGCACTTAACAAAAGCTTATCAATTGATTGATGGAAAGGTAAAATAACTTGCCTAAAATTCTACGGAATCTTGTTTGATCTTCACAATGACTTTGTGAGGTAGGAATATAGGTCTTACTACCCCCATTTTAGAGTAAAGGAAGCTGAATTGTAGAGAAATTAGTTTCTCAGTTTCTCTGTGTGCCTTGCCCAAGGACACACAGCTAGTAAGGATTAAGGTGAAATTCAAATCCAGACTAATATGTATTTCTCTTGATCTTTATTCTTTGGAAGCAAACTGTCTATCATATCAATTTTTTTTCTTTTATGCTCTTCTTGTGATGGATTTCTCTAGTTCTGATTCCCAATTCCAGTTTACAGGAATGCAGGTTTAGAGCTGCAAACTACATTAGAAGTCACCAAGTTCAGTACCGTTATTTTACAGATAAGGAAATCAAGGTACAGAGAGTCTAAGGGACATGCCCAAGGTAACACCAAATAGTACGGTTATCCCTTCCACATCAAGACTCTCCCCATCCTGGTTTTGATATATGGTGGGTTGGTATAAAAAATTAATGGGAATTTTGGGGGAGTTTAGCAGAAGCTGCAAATGACACAGGAAGGCCGGCAGATGACAAAGAAAAAATTTAAAAATTAATAAATGTATAAAATATATGTACAGTATTGTATGTAATCCTATATTATCTTTTAATATGGTAAAAACCCCATAAAGGAAAAAGGAAAGTTCAGATTTCTTCTCTGGTAAAAGAGAGGGTCAAAAATTTTTATGTGGATTTTCGTAATCTCCAAGGCCCCCCACCCCTAACCCCTGTGATGTGAAAGTGATAACTATTAATCCAAGAGCTAGAATCTGAGCCCCATGACTTCTGTCTTACAAATTCAGCACTCGTGTCGGCAAAGTGATCTAAGAGCAATTAACTTACTTAAATTACTGCACAAATAGGGGCGGCTGGGTGGTGCAGTGAGTAGAGAGCTGGCCCTGGAGTCAGAAGGACCTGAGTTCCGTTCTGTCTCAGACACTTAACACCCACACACACAAAAAAAAAAACTAGCCGTGTAACCTTGGGCAAGTTATTTAACCCCGATTGCCCTCCAAAAGGCAAAAAAAAAAAATTACTGCACAAATGAGACTTGGCTACTATTAACAATTCTGTCTCTACCCCTAATGAGATGAGTGTCCTTATATAAGGGACTCTGCTTTTCCAGATTCTTTTTTTTTTCATTTGTGAAATAAGGAGATGGAACTAGATGATGTCCAGGGTCCCTTCCATCCCTACATCCTATCATTCCATAATCTGTAAAATGAGGGAGGATATTCAATTAAAAAGCATTTTTAATTGCCAGGCACTGGGGATACAAAAAAAGAAGAAGAAAAGAAAAGAAACAGTCCCTACCTTCAAGAAGCTTATGTCATACTAGGGAAAGGCCACAAGTAGATAGAAAAGTAAACCCAAAATAGATATAGAAAAAAGTAATCTGGAAGTCAGGAGAGTGAGCTGTGAGAATTGGGAAAGACCTTCGGATGCTGACTTCATTAAAATCTAGGCTCCCCGAGGGGACTGGTGGGGACTGGTTCTCTTTTGTCTTTGCACTGATATCTCAGCATTCAGCACAGGATCTGGCAAATAAACAGGATAATGCCTTCTAATTGATTGAGGTGGCATTTGAGTTTATCCTTGAAGGAAGCTAAGGATTTCAGGAGGGAGGGAGAACTTTGCGGGCTGTTGGGTATAACCTTTGCAGAGACATGGAGATAGGAGATAGAATCTCACATCCAGGTCACAACAAGTGGATCAGTTTGTCTGAAAACAGTGAGTAAATGAGGAGAAATGTGAAATTCAAGTCTCTAAATCCTCTCCCAGCTCCAACATTCTATGATCTAAGTTAAGAATTTGCCAAAATCAGTAAGTAGTAATAATAAGGTCCCATTTATATGATGTTTTATTGATCCAAAGCATTTTAAATACAATAGTTCATCTGATCTTCACAACAACCTAATGAAGCAAATAATATAAGTATTATATATAATATATTATGTATAGATAGTTATATAAATGTTTGTCATATATTTATACATAAGTATTATAATTATATTATGTAATTATAGGAAAATATTACAATTTTACACACATGTATACACATTGTGTATGTATATATATACATGCACACATTTTATAAATGAGATAATTGCAGTTTAGGGAGTGTCAGTGAATTAATTAAGACTACAAAAGTATTAGCTTCCAGAGTTGGGACGCAGGCTTTCATCTTCCAAATCCAGTTTTCTTTTTACAACTCTATTTGGTCCCCCGCCCAATGCTCTTCTTTCCACTATGACATATTACCCCAGTGGGAAGTACCTGTGATATTTAGGTTTTTCCCTCTCCTTTTTTTAAAAAAAAATATAATCATATTCAGATGTTTTTAAAACTCCAAACTATGATAAAAGTGAAAGTGTATGAAATCAGAATACTAGAATCTTAGGGTTTCAAGGCCACTCTGAGGTTGTCCATTAAGGAATGCCCTCTATAATTTCCCTGACAAGCGGTCACCCAGACTCTGCTTGAAGAACTCTGGTGAAGGGTAACCCACTACTTCAGGAAGAAATATCTCCACATGCTCAGTGGATCAGTGGATAGAGCACACTTAGAGTCAGGTAGGTCCTCAGGTGACCTCTGCCACTTACTAGCCATGTGACCTCTCCCTTAACCTCTCTGTCTCATTTTCCTAAACTGTAAAATGGGGATACTAATAGCACCTGGCTCACAGGATTGTTGGGAGGATCAAGTGAAGCCACAGATGTGAAGCACAGATAAATCCTTCTTGTTATTATTCTAGAGGAGCTTATTTTCCAATGGGGGGAGATAACATGCAAATAGCTCCATACATACCAGATAAATACAGAGTAGAGAGCAGGTAACACGAGAGGGGAAAGCATTAACAGCTATGGGATTTGGGAAAGGACTCCTTCCCAAGGTAGGACTTTTGCAATCTGAGGAGTACCCTGTGTCCTCTTAGCAAGGGGCGAGGGCACATGGCCATCTCCGTGGGAGGTTTCCTTCCAACAAATTTATAACCCCTGTAATCTTATCAGGTTGATTAGGGGACGAGGGCTCCCATTACACTTATAATTTATGTTCTTGGAGCATGGTGTGGGGGCACTGAGAAGTTCAAGGATTTACTGGTAATTAAACAACCAGTATATGCCAAAGACAAAATAAGAATGCAGGACTTTTGGATTGCAGGCCAATCCTAGGGACGTAATGCCAGGTTTCCTCTGGATAGAGTTTGTTCAGATACTTAAAGCAGAGTCTTAGTGACCAGGATAGGGGCAGAGGACACAGAGCAGGGATTCTTTTACATTTTTGGTGTGGTGACTGCAGGGTGAGACAGATCTTGTTAAATTTTCAGTGGGAGCATTTACATCGGTAAAGGTGTAATGGTAAAAATGATAAAAGTGTATGTTGTTTTCAGGCTGCTTTGTTAAAGGCTTCTGGATGGAAACTGGGCAAAGGCTAAAAATCACATCTTGATTCATTGTTTTGATGTTTCCTTGGGGAAAGAGTGATGTAGAAAGTGTTAATAATGCAGGTTAAGCTCTGCTGTCATTCTCCTCCCCACCAGAGAGGCGGCTGTTAAGCATTTGCCAGCACCTCCCCCCCCATCATTTTGCCAATATTGTGAAGCCCATTACCCCTCCTCAGAATAATGTTTTTAAATGCTATGTTAAAATACAGTTACCAAAATATCTTAGATGTGTCCCCCCAAAACAACCACAACAACAGCAATCAAAGGAAAAACAAAACAAACCAAACAAACAAAAAATCCAAGATCTTGACCTCAAGTTAAGAACTCTTTACTTACAGTAAGGAGACTTGAATTCAAAGGCTGCCTATTGGGGTGAACATCAGTAAGCCAGTTGACTTTGAGATGTCACCACTTCCTCATCTTTCCTCTTTAATTGAGGGGTTGGGTTGGTTGATTGTCATCCTTTGCTCTCAAAGAGGACCAAAATGACATCCCTGTGTTATCATCAAGTTACAATTCATCCGATTGTGGCTCATCAGACCACTACAAGCTCAGAATGTTCCACCACAGGTTAGACACAAATAGTCCACGTGAACATTTGGAGCAGATTCTCTAAATCTGCACATGTTGCATTTCTTTTGTGCTGTTTCAATTCTACTTTGCTCATAGAGCACAGCTTCTTCTGTAATGTGGGCATGCCATGCTGGGTGGTCCTGTGCCAGTGTCTCCCATCTCACACAATCAGTTCCAAAGTTCTTCAGAGAGACCTTGAGAGTGTCTTTGTATCGCTTCTTCTGACCGCCATGTGAGCACTTGTCTAGTGCGAGTTCTTCATAAAATACTCTTTCAGGCAAGCATACGTTTGGCATTTGAACATGGTAGCCAGCCCATGGGAGTTGTGCTCTCTTCTCGGCAGCTTAGTTCAAAGAAGGACCCCAGGGTCTAGAATTAGTTGAGGGGTTGGGTAGAAGATGCTTTGCAAAGCTTAAAGCAGAATAAAAATATGAGTTGTGGTTTGTTGTTGCTGTTGAGTTGTTTCAGTCATGTCTGACTTTTTCCAACACCTTTTGGGGTTTTCTTGGTACAGACATTCAAGTGACTTGTCATTTCCTTCTCCGGTTCATTTTATGAATGAGGAAGCTGAAGCAAGCAAGGTTAAGTGACTTACCCAGGGTCACACAGCTAGTAAGTGTCTGAAGCCAGATTTGAACTAAGTAAAGGTAATCTTCCTGACTCCAGGCCCAGTATTCTATACACTATACCACCTAGTTGCCTGTGAGTTGGGGTGGTCTGTAACAAAATCAGATAATATTGGAAAATTCCCCCAAATTGATATTTTAAAGCTCCCTATGTCTAATCTCCAGATGAAAAAACTTGAAAGGCTGTCCTCCACTTCCGTTCATCTACCATGCAGGGAATAAGGTTTTTTTTTTTTTTAATCTGTGAGTTAGTGTTTACAAATAGCTTTAATCTACTTGGATTAGAAAGGGAATATCAGAATGAAGTGGCAGCCTTGGAATTTGGAGACCATTCAAAAATCCAGCCTTGCAGGGTTAATGGTCTGATTTCAGCATTTATTTAACCTCCCTCTGCTATCAAGAAACTTGAGAGTGCTCACAGGAAGTTGATCCTGAGGGAAATGGCAAAAGTGTGCGTTGTTTTCAGCCTGTTTTGTTAAAGCTTTTAGATGGCAAATGTGTGTGTGTTTTAATGAAGAGCATTTGCACAGGTTGGGGAGAGCTTGTAGGTTTAAATGACTGGATAAGCCAAGATTTGTCTACTGATCCATCCCCTTTAGGAAAGCTAACGTTGTCAGAGCCCCAGTGAGGGCCCTTGAGTCTCTCCTTGAAATTAGTCCCACGTGAACTTGGCTTCCCGTTAATGCCAGATAAAAGAGAAACAGAGAGATTGCTCTGAAGACAGGGGAAAGGTTGGTGGCCCCTTCTGCAAGCAGTTGTGACTGCCCCCCAAGTTGGAGCACACAGAATTCCCGGATCTCTGGGAACAAGCAAACAGTTCTGTTTTCTTCCCATAAACTCATTTCCCCAAGCTTTGTATTGACAATGTGAGCTATATTTACACAAAAGATCTGTATGCAAAGCCTCTGAAAGGGTTAGTGTTTGCCAATATTTACTCCAGAAAGTTTTGAGCCCGCCCTACTTTGCTCTTTTTAGAAACAGGTGATAAGAGCTTGCAAAGGGAGTGATTTAGACACTATGCAAGTACCCTTCTATTTCCAAAGACTAACAGAAACTCAGAAATGGGAGGCCCTGGGAGGCCACCCTGGCCAAATCATACCTGGGCAAAATTCCCTTGACCACAATTATGAGTTCTCCCAAGGCAAGGGTGAGAATAAATGACTGCTTAGGTTGATGTAAGAGCAGATTTTAGGAAGAGAATAAACATTTGGAAGGGAAGAAACATTTCTATAGCATCTGCTATGTGCCAGGCCCTGTGTTAAGTGCTTCTTAGAAATATTACCTCATTTGAGTCTCATAACAACCTTGTAAGACAGGGACTGTTATTACCCCTACTTTACAGTTGAGCATACTGAGGCAGGTAGAAATCACACAGATAGTGTGTGAGGCAGGATTTTTACTCAAATCTGAGTTAGGCCCAGTACTTTTATCTACTGTGCCAACCATTTCCTCTAATAAATATAAGCCTGGGAGAGAAGTTGTGAAAGTAGAAACGACAAGATTTGGAAACAGATTGGATCTGGGAGTGAGGGAGAGGGAAGAGGTGATGATAATACCCAGGTCATGAACCTGGGAAACTGGGAATTCCTTATATCTTGTCCAGAAAGGGAAATATTTGGGAGAGGGGTGGGGTTAGAAGAGAGATGCTCCAAAATTATGAACATGTTTGAACATGTTGAGTTTGAGAAAGCTCTGGGAATCAGTTTGAAATGTATACCTAATCTGTTCCACTGATCCACCACTCTATTTCTTAGCCAGTATCAGATAATTTTGATGATTACTGCTCTATGATATAGTTTGAGATCTGGTATTGCTAGGCTATCTTCTTTTTTTCTTTCATTAATTCTCTTGCTATTCTTTACCTTTTGCTCTTCCAGTTGAATTTTGTAATTTTTTTCTAGCTCTATCAAATAATTTTTTAGTAGTTTGATTGGTATGGAGCTGAATAAGTAAATTAATTTAGGCATATTTGTAATTTTTATTATATTGGCATGGCCTACCCATGAGCAATTGATATTTTTCTAGTTGTGAAGTGTTTTATAATTGTGTACATATAGTTCTTGGGTTTGTCTTGGCAGGTAGACTCTTGATATTTCATATCATTTAAAGTTTTTTTAAATGGAATTTCTTTTACTATCTTTTGCTGCTGGGCTTTGTGACTTTGGGCAAATCACTTAACCCCAATTGCCCTACTTTCCCCCCACCAAAAAGCAAAAAAAAAAAAAAAAAGAAATGCTGATGACTTATGTGGGTTTATCTTATATCCTTCAACTTTGCCAAAGTTGTTAATTATTTCAAGTAGTTTGTATTAATTGATTCTCTAGAGTTCTCTAAGTATACCATCATATCATTTGCAAAGAGTGATAGTTTTTTCCCTCATTGCCTATTCTGATTCCTTTCATTTTTTTTTCTTATTGCTCTAGCAAATATTTCTAATACTATATTGAATAATGATGGTGATAATGGGCATTCTTGCCTCACTTCTGACCTGATTTGGAAGGCTTCTAGATTATCCCCATTACAGACAACCCTTGTTGGTAGTAATAGATAGATAGTGCTTATCAATTTAAGGAACACTCCCTTTATTCCTTTGGTCTCTATTGTCAAAAGTTTCTTCAGCATTTATTAAGATAATAATATAATTTTTGTTGGTTTTGCTATTGATATGGTCAATTATGTTGTAAATTTTCCTAATATTGAACCAATTTTGCATTCCTTGTATAAATCCCATCTGGTCATAGTGTATAATCCTTGTGACACATCACTGTAATTGCCTTGTTAGTATTTTGTTCAAAATTTTTACATCACTATTCATTAGGGAAATTGGTCTATAATTTATTTTCTCTGTTTTAGCTCTTTCTGGTTTAGGTATTAGCACCCATATTTGTGTCATAAAAGTAGTTTGGTATGACTCCTTCTTCACCAATTTTTCCAAATAGTTTATATAGTATTGGAATTAATTGTTCTTTAAATGTTTGATAGAATCCACTTATTAACCCATGTGGCCCTGGGGATTTTTTCTTAGGGGGTTAATTACTGGCTTGTTCAATTTCTTTTTCTAAAATGGGATTATTTAGGCATTCTGTTTCCTAATCAATTAATCTGGGTAATTTATATTTTCATGAATATTCATGAATTTTGTTTGGATTGTCAGATCATTTCCTTTCATTTTTTTATACTGTATATTTGGTTTTCTTTTTTTTAAATCAAAAGACCAATGGCTTATCTAATTAGTTTTTTTTCTCATAAAACTAGATGCTAGATTTATTTATTAGCTTGATAGATTTGTTTGTTTGTTTTATTTCCAGTCTTATTAATCTAACCTTTGATCTTTTGCTTTTCCAATTTGGTTCTCAATTGGGGATTTTTAATTTGTTCTTTTTCTAAAGTTTTAGTTTCATGCCCAATTAATTGATCTATTCTTTTTTTTTTCCATTTTGCTGATGTAAGAATTTAGAAAAATAAATTCTCCCCTTTTTACTGCTTTGGCCACATCTCATAAAATTTGGTATGTTGTCTCATTGTTATTCTCTTTAATGAGATTGTTCATTGTTTCTATGATTTGTTGTTTGACCCTTTTATTCTTTAGGATTAGATTATTTAGTTTCCAATTAATTTTTAATCTCTTTCCACTGATCTTTGTAGAATGTAATTTTATTGCATTATGATCCAAAAAGAATAAATTTAATATTTCTGCCTTTCTACATTTGATTTTGAGGATTTTGTACCCTAAAACATGGTCAATTTTTAAGTAGGTACCACGTGCTGCTGAGAAAAAGGCATATTCCTTTTTCTTCCCATTCATTTTTCTCTAAAGGTCTGTCATATCTAACTTTTCTAATATTCTATTTACCTTCTTAGTTTCTTTTCTGTTTAATTTTTGGCTGGATTTGTCAAATTCTGAGAATGGATAGTTGACGTTCCTCACTAGTATAGTTTTGCTGTCTATTTTTTCTTGTAACTCACTTGCCATCTCCTCTAAGAATATGGATATCTTACCACTTTGTGCATGTATGTTTTGTGTTGATATTTCTTCCTTGTCTATAGTACCTTTGAGCAAGATATAGTTTCCTTCTTTGTCTCTTTATTTAAATCTATTTTTGCTTTTACTTTGAGATCAGGATTGCTACCCCTGTTTTTTTTTTAACTTTAGTTGAAGCATAATAGTTTCTGCCCCTTACCTTTACTCTGTGTTTGTCTCTCTGCTTCAAGTATGTTTCTTGAAAAGAACATATTGTAGGATACTGATTTTTTTTAATCTACTTTGCTATCTGCTTCTGTTTTAGGGGAGAGTTGATCCCATTCACATTCACAGTCATGATCACTATCTATGTATTTCCCTCTATACTATTTTTTCCTCCTGTTTGTCCTTTCTCTCCTTTCACTCTTTTCCTCCTTACTAGAGTTTTGCTTCTGTCTACCATCTCCCCTGATCTGCCTTCCCTTCTGTCTATGCCCACCTCTTTACTTAAAATCCTCTCCTCCTATGTCCCTGTTGGGCAAGATAGATTTCCATATTCAACTAATTGTATGTATTGTCCCCTCTTTGAGCCAATACCAATGAGAGTAAAGTCCTAGTGATGCCCATTGCCCACCCTCCCATCTTCCCCTCCGCTGTAATAGATCTTTTGTGCCTCTTCATGTGAAATAATTTACCCCATTCTATCTCTCCCTTTCTTCTGCATCCAATGTACTCTTCTTTCTCATCCCTGAATTATTTTTTATGTCTTTCCCTTTAATTCAAGTTATCCCCATACCCTCTTTCTATGCATATTCCTTCTAGCTGTACCATCTATCCGTGATGCAATTTTTAAAATATCATTTTCCTATGTAGGGATTTAGACAATTGAGCTCTATTGAATCACTTATGTTTTCTTTCTCCTTTTTACCTGTTCATGCTTCTCTTGGGTCTTGATGTTGGAGATCAGATTTTTGCTTTAATTCTAGTCTTCTCCTTTTGAAAGCTTGACATTCTTTTATTTCATTGAATGGCCATTTTTCCCCTGGCTGTATTTAGATTAATTTCACCAGGTAAGTGATTCTTAGTTGTAATGCTAGCTCCTTTGCCCTCCAGAATATCATGTTTCATGACCTCTGATCTTTTAATTGTGGCTCCCTGATAGTTGAATTGTATCTTTCTGGCCACTTGCAGTATTTTTTCCTTGATAGGGTAGTTCTGAAATTTGGCTATAATATATATTCCTTGGGGTTTTTTTATTTTTGTATCTCTTTCCTGAGGTGATTGGTGGATTCTTTCAATGCCTATTTTACCTTCTGGTTCCAGCTCATCAGAGCAGTCTTCCTTGATAATTTCTTGAAAGATGCTGTCTTGGTCTTCCTTGTGATTTTGAATTTCAGGTAGCCCAATGATTCTGGACTGAACTCTCCTGGATCTATTTTCTAGGTCAGTTGTATTTTCCATGAAATATTTTACATTTTCTTCTATTTTTTCATTCTTTTGATTTGTATGATTGATTCTTGATGTTTCATAGAGTCATTAGCTTTCACTTGCCCAATTTTAATTTTTAGAGTTGTTTTCCTCAATTAGCTTTTGTACTTTCTTTTCCATTTGTCAAATTGTACTTTTAAGGAGTTGTTTGCTTCATTGGATTTTGGCATTTCCTTTTCCATTTGGCCAATTCTTTTTTTATAGCAATTGTTTTCTTTTTCCAAGTTGTTAATTCTCTTTCATCACAGTCATTTCCCCATTTTTCTTCTACCTCTCTTATAAAATTTTAAGCTCTTTTTTGAGCTCTTCCATTAGCTCTTTCTGGGCTGGAGACCACTTCCCCTTTTTCTTTGGTTTTTGCTCTTAGGTATTTTAATGTTGTTCTCTTTTGAGTTTTTATCTGTCACCATAGATAGCATATGTCTATGGTCACCATATATAACTGTTACCATATATACCTGTTTAAGCTTTTCTTGGTTCTTGATATTGGAGACTGAATTTTTGTTTTAATTCTAGTTTTCTCCTTATGAACGTTTGAAATCCTTCTATTTTATTGCATGACCACTTTTCCCCTTCATGGATTATACTTCATTTCTCCATAAAACTTTCTATATTCATATTCCTTTTCTTTATTGTTGTTGTTGTTATCATTCTTTTTGCTCATCTTTTTGGGTCTTTTTACTTTCTTTTAAATTTTAGCTCTGCTCTTGGAGTGCAAGGGACACTGTCTCAGTCTTCTTGTGCCAGGGGCTACAGGCTGCACTGATATTCCCTTGAGGCCCATGGGGGACCCTCATATGTGGTGCTGTGCTGAGGGAGTGGAGGGGAATGACTGGAGTTTGGCAGCTTACCTGGTGCTAAGCTGGGGTCCTAATGGTGGTGTCTGGTGTCTGCTGAGGCCAGAAGGGTGTTTCTGTGTTTCCCTGGGACTACAGTGAATAACATGGTAGTGGTCTGCCTGCTGGCTATGGCCTATTTACCCAGGGCTATCCTGAAGCATATGGAGGCTCTCAGAACTGGAGTCTGCCTGTTCTTCTGGCTCTGCTAATGCATGTAGGGGGTCCTGTTGTTGGGTAGGCATTTGTCTTCTCCACCACACTGAGGCTCAGGGTTTCCCACTGGTTTATTGATGTTGGGCTTACTGCTGGCTTGCTGGGACACTTCTTGTTGTGGACTGCATTCTCCTTTTACCCAAGTGAGACAGACTTTCCTGCCAATCTTCTAAGTTTCTTGAGCTCAAAGATTATTTCACCCCATCTTTTTTCTGGTTTTGATGCTCCAGGATTTGTTTTGGAGTACTATTTTATGGTTGTCTGAAGGTAAGTATGGGAGAGTTACAGTGATTTACTGCTTACTCTTCCATCCTTGCTCCAGGAGGTGGAGTCTGAGGATGATATCATAAGTAAATTAGGGAAGCATGGAAAAATGTACCTGTTAAATCTATGAACAAGGGAAGAGTTCATACCCAAACAAAAGACAGAGAGGATCATAGGAAGTAAAAAAATTATTTTGATTCCATGAATTTAAGAATCTTTTACCCAAACAAAACCAGTGTAGCCAAAATTTCAAGGGAAACAAAAAAATGGAAAAAAAAATATACAGAAAGTTTCTCCAATACTGGGAACTGACACAAATTTATAAAAATAAGAGCCATTCCCTAATTCATAAATAGTTACAACCTATGAACAGTCAATTTTCCAAAGAATAAACCAAAGCCTTCAACATCACATGAAAAAAATTCTCTAAGTAACTATATATTGGAAAATGCAAATTAAAATAAACTCAGATATCTACTCACACCTATCAGATTGGCTAATTTGACAGAAAGGGAAAGTGACAACTACTTGAGAGGATGTGGAAAGATTGGGACACTAATATAATGTTAGAGGGATTGTGAATTAGCTCAACTATTCTGGAAAACAATTTGTAACTATACCAAAAGGGCTATAAAATTGTGCATACTCTTTGGTCCAGTAATGCTTCTGCTAGATCTGCGTGCCAAAGAAATCAAAGAAAAGGGGAAAAGAACCTGTTTACACAAAAATGTTTATAACTCCTCTTTTTGTGGTGGCAAAGAATTGAACATTAAAGGGATGCCCATCAATTGGGGAATGACTGAACAAGTTGTGGTATATGATTGTGATTAAATACTATTATACTATGCAAAATGACAAGCAAGCTGGAAAGATGTATTTCTTATTGTCATTCAGTTATCTCAATCATGTCCAACACTTCCTGATCTCATTTGGGGTGTCCTTGAACAAGTCACCCATTGAAACTGAGGAGTCAATTTCTCTAGGTTTTAGCTTCCTTTACTCTAAAATAGAGATAGTTAATACCTATAATTTTACCTCATAGAGTTGTTGTAAAGATCAGACAATATCCTGTGAAACTCTAGACAAATCACTTTACCTCACAATCAGTCAATCAACAAACATTCATTAAATGCCTACTATGTACCAGGCACTGTGCTAAGTTTTAGGAATACAAAAAAGAGGCAAAATATATTCCCAGATCTCAAAGAACTTACAAACTAATAGGGAAACAACATGTGAACAAAATTGTTCAAAATATAAGGTATATGTAGGACTTTGTTGTTGTTGTTCAGTTATTCTAACTCTTCTTGCCCCCATCTGGGGTTTTCTTGGTGAAGATATGAGAGTAGTTTGCCATTTTCTTCTCTAACTCATTTGACAGATGAGGAAACTGAGGCAGTCAGGGTTAAGTAACTTGCCCACGGTGACACAGCTAGTAGGTCTCAGGTCTTCTGGACTCCATACTTGGTGCTCTATCTACTATGCTGCCTAGCTGCCCTATAGACTTAGCATATCTCTCAGGCTCCCCTCATCCCAGTGAAAAATGAAATATACAAACCTGGAAATAAGTATGAATAGTGAAGTAAAACAAACTGCCACATTGGTTGTGTGCAAAGAATGTATGTCTCATTATGCATCTTAAATCCATCACTTCTTTGTCAGTAGGTAAGTAGCATGCAACTTTATTGGTGCTCTGGAATCATGGTATAAGGAATTGATATCACTGTATTGATCAGAATTCTTAAATCTTTCAAAGTTGTTTGTATTCACCATGACGTTGTTTTTATACAATTATACTCCTGGTTCTGCTTACTTCTCTCTGCATCAAATCATATAAGTCTTCCAAGGTTTCTCTGGTACTCTTCCTTTCATCTTTTCTTGTGGCAAAACAATATTTCATTACATTCATATGCCATGATTGTTCAGCTATTGTTCAATTGGTGGGCACCTCTTCAGTTTCAAGTTCTTTAGAATTTGTGAAGTTTGGAGGAGAAATGTTTTTTTTTTCTTTTTGGGGGAGGAGAAGAGTTCTGTTTTAGTTCTTTTGACTTTGATAGGCTGACAGGACATCCATACAAGAAGAGATGAGAATCGAATCCATGGGAATTGATAAAATTACCAACAAATAAGAAATAAATTAATAAATGATTAGAAATATTTATTAAGTACTTATGATGTATCTAAGAGAGAAGAGAGCCCAGAACAGAGCTTGTGAAACACACTTTTTAGGGTACCAAATGCTGATAATGTCCTAGCAGAGGAAGCTGAAAAGAATGATCAGAAAATCATTCTTCTTATAAGGTAAGAAGAGAACATAGTAGAATCACAGAAGCCAGGGATGGAGAGTATTCAGGAAGAGAGGGAGCAGTAAACTGAAAAGCTGCAATGAAATAAAGTAGAATGAAATCTGAGAAAAGGACAGTGTATTTAGTAGTTAGAGTTTTAGCAAGCTTAGAGAGAGTATGATCCCACAGTAAAGAACTGGCTGAGATGGGATTTAAGTCTAGGTGCTCTGACCCCATCTCTATCTAGAATACTATGCTTCCTGAGTTTCATGTTATTGAATTGGTATTAAATTGTATTTAATATGATGTTAGATTTAGACGAATAAAAAGTATTAACATGTGCTGGATATATTTATATATAATATATGATATTTATAATATACATATCTTGATATGTACATATAAATATAGACCTATGTGTGTGTATACACACATGTATGCATATTTTTGTGTGTATGGTCTAGACTTATGATTTCATTGAAGCTCCAACTATCTATGCAGATCAGTAACTCAACTGTAGCTTTTAGTCTCAGGGAGCTATCTAGAACACAGAGAAAAATAAGTAAATTGTCCATGGTCTCATGATCAATATATGTGAGCTGTCAAACTTGAACCCCAACCCCCCTGATTCCAAGGCCAGCTCTCTATTGTAAGTCTTAAGACCATTTTATAGAATTCCCAATTTCCCTAGCCACATTTAATAATAGAGGTAAGCTGGTTTTGGGGAAAAATTCTACCAAAACAAATAAAAAACAAACCTTTCATCTTTTAAAAATTACATCTAATTTAAGTACCCTCGACTTCCATTAACTTGCCTATTTGTCTCAAAAACCATTTAGTTTAATTATTGTCATACTTCTGGAACCTTTCTGTAATGTGTGTTTCCTATCCACAGTTTGTTCAGAAGATTGGACAATTTCCAGTTGAGGGTTATACTAGCAATCTGAATGACTGAGATGGACAAATGATAATAAATTCCAGAAAGTCCTGACTCTCCTAAGTCTGCTTTTCATTTTCTTCTTGGCCAACTTCAGAGCAAACATGTATGGTTGAGAACAGTGCTCAGCCAGCAAGTTTTATTTGGAATCCTCAGATTACTGTGTAACAACAAAGATAACAGCTACCACACACAGTCAATTATTTCTCATCTGTAAAATGCTGGGGTTGCTGGAAGATCTCCACTCCCTTTAGATCTAATATTTTGTGACTCCATTTTTTACAAAGCACTCCAAGACAGGAATTAATTAGTCAGACATTATATATCTACATCTATGAATACATATATATATATACATAAATATATACATGTAATACTATATATGTGTGTGTATATATGGAAAGATGGAGAGAGACAGAGGGTGAGAGAGAGAGAGAGAGTTGTTTCAATCCTGACATTCATGACCCCATTTGGGATTTTCTTGGCAAAGATACTGGAATAGTTTGCCATTTCCTCCTTCAGTTCATTTTACAGATGAGGAAACGGAGGCAAACAGGGTTACATGACTTGCCCAGGGTCATGTAGCTAGGGTCTCAGGCCACATTTGAACTCAAAAAAATGGGTCTTCCTACCATCAGGTCCATCACTCCATCCACTGCATCACCTACCTTCCCCATTAAAATAGTTATATTGCATAAACTATGTAATAATATGATATATTTACACCATATAAATTATATATACACTATATAAATTCTATATAATGAAACATGCATATATACATGTATGTGCATGTGAATGTTTACTCATATTGATCATGATACCATGGACAATTTCCTTGTTTTTCCCAGAGTTCTAGGTAGCTCTCTGAGACTAAAAGCTACAGTTGAGTAATTGATCTGCATAGATAGATGAAGCTTCGGTGAAATCACAAGTGTAGACCATATACACAAATATGCACACAGGTATGTATATATACATATATCTATATTTATATGTACATATCAAGATATGTATAATATATTCAGCATATATTAATCATTTTTATTCATCTAAATCTAACATATTAAATAAAATTTAATATATGTAATTTAATATTAATTCAATAACATGGAACTCAGGAAGTACTCTAAGCAAGAGTATGTTCCACTCTGATATATTTATAAGGAGAGAGAGAGAGAGAGGCTATGAGTCACTGATGTAGGGAGTTCTACTGATATAGAACAGCACCTCGCCTTCAGCTTGGAGGTTTAGAGAACTGACCAGGCCCACTGAGAGTTTATATGGCTTTCCTGGTCACAGAGTCGGTATGTTCTGGCAAGCACTTGAATCCAGATCTTTTACACTCCAAGGCCAACTCCCTATCCATTATGCCATTCAACCTTTTGTATTTGGGCATGTACATACACACACACACACACACACACACACACACACGGACCTATGGTGCCCTTAATAATCACCTTAGTTGCTGAGATGAAATGAGTTATCTGATCTTAACTCACTAACAACAAAGATAAATAATTATCAAAATGACATCATTTCCTACATGTTACATCACAAAAAGGGTATGGGCCCTCTTTGATAATTATAGTATAGACTATATTTGCTCTTCAAAAAGGTGAGTTTACCAAAGATAATGCTTTGAGCTGGAGTGTACATAAATGTGTGGCCACTTAAAGTCAATTAAAACCAACAAACAGTTGGTTTTTTTTCTCATCTGTAAAATTCTGGGGTTGCTGGAAGGTCTCTACTCCCTTTAGATCTAATATTTTGTGACTCCGTTCTTCACAAAGCATTCCAAGACCAGAATTCATTAGTCAGAAGTTGGCTATCTATGTGATCCATGTTATACCCGATCTCACAATATTTTATAACCGTTTTGTGAGGACTATGTTACCAGCAAAATACCTTGCTTTAAGATGAGCTTCCTCCCTCTTGAAATTGCTTTATCTTTCTCTGTCCATATGTGTACTTATTTATTTGTTTCATGCTGCATCCTGCAGTAGCATATAAATTCTTCCTGAGTAGAGGCTATCCCATTTTGCATTTCCCTCCCCACTCTCACCCTCCTACCCTGCCAGTGCCCATCACAGTGACTTATACACAGAAGGTGATTACCTAATGTTTGTTGATGTTAACACTTTCAGAAGGAAAAGGCCCATCAGGGAGTTCAGTTTCTAGAAGCTGTACCCTGAAAGTCTGGGGTTCCTAAGATAAGATGCAGGAGCTCTTTGTAGTTGGTTCAAGTCTCTGGAAGTTTTCATTTCACACTTCACATATTCCCTGTTGGTTTATTTCATTTACAGAATGAGAACCAAGACCTGTAAAGGATCTGGGAGCAGGACATGTAAAGGAGTAGGAATGTCCTTGGGTATTTTAAATGTTGGGACTGGTCATTGGGAGCAAAATGACACAAATGTTCCATCTTTTATTAAAGACACAGACTGATCCTTGGAGACACATAGAGTTGGAGTGTAACACACCACAGTTACACACACTGCCAAGTTCAGCTGCTACTCTATTGTTTTGAGGTCTTTGGCATTTAAAAGTTTAGAAAGGCCTCCCTTGGCCATGCCAGCAGAGATTTTTTTTCTTTATTATCTCCAGCAAGATATATTAAACAGCACTGTGGGCAAACATTTTCCACATGCCATCACATTGTTATTTTAGCTGAAAGGAAAACATCATAAGCAGGAAATCATTAATTGTGGGAATGATATAAATAAGGTGATCCACAAATAAGTTCAGTGTTTTGACTAAATTGGATGGTCAATAACAGGACAACTAAATGGTTGTTTGTCTAAGCTGATGAGTTCAGTTAAAGCTGTTGGACCAGTCTTAGTGTGTAGACACAGCCCACGTTTCCTGGAATCAAAAGGACTTGTTAGAAAGCCATTTTGCACCATTCAGTTAAGGCTAATCAGAAATGCAAATGGTAACACTAGGAGGTATCTACCTGCTAATGCCTCTGGTGTTTTTTAAAAATAAATCACAGAGAAAATTACAGCATGAGGAAGGGAGGCAAACAGACAGCAAACACTGACGTGGCTGTGACAGTGTGTGTTTACCACCAAGCTAAGGGAAGGACCCTCATCCAAACTGTTCACATTGTTTCTTGTGACTAGGACAAGATAGCTAAAATCTAACAGATTCTGACTTTTTAAAAAATTCCATTTGTAAATAATTTTGATAACCTGGGCCAGGCCTATGAGTTACTGTGGCAACTGATTTAAAAGTCCCAGATAGAAGGGCTGCTTGTTAATTGACATTCAGATGTAGTAGCTAGTGTCTTTCCTTTTGTCTCCATAGCAACCTAGCCTGTCACTTTCCATAGATATCATGGTGACATGTTAGAGATATATACATAGTATTAGATATACATGTGCATGTATCTTTTCTATTCAGACTTTAACATAACCACACATAACCTTGGTTTTCCAACATATGTATAAAAATATAGGTAAACATACATGTTTGTATGTGTATCCTTGATCTGTATAAATATATACACATACGTACGTATACATATGTTTTACAGACAAATGTAAAATTCCATCACCTATAGCATAATGTTATCATTGCTATTTGTGTAGATGATGCCATTTAAACTATAGGGTCACATTAAAGAGAGGTTATTAAAAAAAAATCAGCTCCCGTATAGTCTTAGGTTGCAGGTTTAAATTTCAGCTGCATGTGTCCTAACATTTTACAGTGAGAATTCTATTCCATTTTTTTCTATGGCATAGCAACGTTTCAAATACTCCAAATAATAAATTATTTTATGTGCATAAGTAATAGTGCTCTTAGGATCTCTCAGAGGTAAGAGATGAATATTAAATGTAGGAAAATACTGGAATGGGAGAAATTACAACCAAGTCCTTGGTAACTGGTCTCACATTTTCTTGTGAATAATACATTTGAAATTCCTACCTAATGTACCTGACATAGCTTCTTTCCTATAATTGCCTGTTTATAAAAACTGATGCTTTCCATATATTATTTTCCCCTTCTTTCACCATCTCCCCATATAGAGTTCGACATCAGTTCCCCATCCCTGTTCTGTCTTGTCAATGTTCTTTCCTTTCGTTCCCTAAAATTTAGATATAATTCTCTGCAGTCCTAGGTGGTGAGTAGATTATTCATATTTCATCCTCCTCCTTATCATAAATATATCAACACTTTCAATGAGGCTAAAGAACAGTATACAAGGATAGGTATACTACAATTATAAACCAGGTTGCTTACTGGACTTTAAATTGTTATCTACTTTTTCTTTTTACCTTAGAACAATTTCTAGAAATTTCTACTCTTCTCCCCTCTTCACTATTGAATCCTCCAATGTAACAAAGAAATACAGTTAAACAAAACATCATGAAACAGTGACCACACCTGGCAATTTATACAACATTAAGCCTTAGTAGTACCCAACCTCTTGCTGAGAAGAGAGTTGTGTGTTTATAATTTAACAAATTTGGCTTTCATTTTATGATCTTTTCTTGTACTTTATTGAGGTCGTTATTGTTTCATTCACATTACTGTAGTCATTCTTTTGTTTTTGCTTACTTCCCTCTGTATCAATTCATGAGAATATTCCCAGGTTTGACTGAATTTCTCACATTAATCATTTCTTAATGTACAATCATGTTCCATTAAATGATTATGCTCCAATTTTTTTCAGTCATTTCCCAGTAGTTGCCATTTTGCTTTACAGTTTTTTGCTAATTTAAAGAGAACTGCTATGAATATTTTGGTGTATCCTGAACTTTTGTGTCTTTGAGTGCCTTGGAAATATATTTTTAATCATAATGGGTTATTAATGAGTTTGTTTCATTGAAGAATGTGAATACATTTATCACTTTTCTTGTATAATTCCAAATTACTATCCAGAATGGTTTTCCAATCTTTGTCTCCTATCCAAAGGGTTTGCACTACCTATTTCATATCCAAAATGAGGTAGTATGGTGCAGTTCTGTTGCATTTTTATTTTTGTTAAATGTTTTCCAATAACATATTAATCTGGTTCTGCATAGTATATAGTGCTGTTTCAGCATGTAGCTGGAAGATCCTATGTTTGATACCTCTGAATAGTGAATAAAGTATTGGTCTTGGCTTAGGAAGACCTGAATTAAAATCCTTACTTTTACTAGTTGTGTGACCCTGGGCAAGTCATTTAACCTCTGCTGCCTCAGTTCCTTCCTCTGTAAAACAAATGATATGTACTTGATGCTCTCCAAGAGCCCATCCAGCTTTAAATCAATGACAATATGATGTGGTGAAGTCACAGCTCCAACAAGGATGTATTAATTGTACCTGTCTTTCATAGTTCCTCCAATGTTGACTGTTATCATTTTTTTATTTTGGTCATCTTTTCCCATTTGTATGGTAGGAGGTGAAATCTCAGATTCCACAGTGTATGGTGTGGGGACCTAGGAGAAGAAAACCTTCCTTGGCTCCTCCCCACTACCACCCCCCCCCCCAAGCTATTTCAATATTATCAAGAAGGGAGATTTTATTTACACATATTTCTGGAGACTTATTTCTTAACTCTCATTTGCTTATCAGTATCAGGTTGTTGCTAGGATATGCAGACATGCTTGTAAATGGCTTCTGTTAATGAGTTGCTTGGTCAGCTGCATCTTGGGAAGTCAGTAGGAAAATGTGCTTACATTTAACCTGAAGGCTCACTTGATTAGATTCCTAAAAGCATCTGAGGTTAATTAGCCTGTTCCCTAATTCCTGGAAGCACAAGCTTAGCTGGCATAGAAAGAGAACCATTATATGCGGTGGTGAAGCATGAAGAATAGATACATATTTCTCACAAGATGGCATCCTCTTGTATGTTCCACTTCAAATGCATTGTAATCAATATTTACACAGGAAGATTCTTGGTGGTCTTAGTTTTTGCTCTTTTTCCTAGCTTATCTGTTGATTTTACACATGTGAAATCCTTGTCCATTGATTCCTCGATTGGCATCTTACTAGAGAAACTGAATAATACCAATCTTGACATTCTCACAATAAATAAATGTGATATATAGATAGATGCTTCCATTGAGATATATATATACAGAGAGAGAGAGAGAGAGAGAGAGAAAAGGAGAGGAGAGACAGACAGATCAATAGAGTTTTTAAGTTCTCACTATGTGTCAGGGACTGTGCTAAGTACAAAGGCTAAAAATACCAGAAGAAATATCTTAATCTCAAAGCATATTCTAATGGGGGTAGATAATACATGAAGAGGCACTGAAAAGTGGGAGGAGGAAGTGGCCTGACATGGAGCAATCAAGGAAATGGAGTGGAGATGGGAGTCTAAGGCAAGGCAAAAGTTGATCTATTGGAGCTGAGGGAACCAGGGAATAGAGTTCATGTTACCAGTGAGGAAGAGGTAGGTGTGATGATACCAGTAGAGTCAGCCTGGCATGGAGTAGCCTGGTAAGTGGAGGAATGGTCCATGAAATTATGAAACTGGAAGACAAAATGGAATTGCATACAAATGGAAGAGTAACTATTTCTCCTCGAGGACACAAATAAAGGAAATTTTATGGTGAGGAGATGGAGTAGAGGCAGTGTTTGCTCAGGAAGATTTGGGTTCACATCCAGGCTAAAACACTTTCTAGCTATATCATTTAACTTTTTGCCTCATTTCTCTAAACAGTAAGAAAATGTAATAATGGCATTTATCTCTCAGGGTTGTTAGGACAAAATGAAATAATACTTGCAAAGTGCTTTGCAAACCTTAAAACACCATATAAATGTTAGCTATTGTTATTAATATCCAAAAATAACATATTGTAGTATGCAAGAGTGGAATTTCTAAAAATGTCACCATGAAAATAATTGCAGTTTATGTGCTAATGGATGGTAGGAGACGCCATCAAAGACAAGTATGATCAAAGGAGAGGTTAGCAAAGGCCCATGGCAAAAATGAGGAGTAACAGATGGACACTTTGAGCGCTACACTATCATACACAAAGCAACAAGGGAATTAAAGGGAAGCCTCTAATGTATTGAGTGAATATGTAAAATTTCTAGAAAGACACAGGAAAGCATGACATGGAGGGAGAAGGCATGGCAGAGCATGCTCGGCCCCAGTGGAGGAAGAAGAATCCACCCTGAGGAGGTGATAGATCCATTGAGCAGAGGAAATGTGTCTGAGAGGTCAGAGTGGTAGCCAAGGTTAATTTGGACACTGCTACCATCCAGGTCTTTTTGTCACTTACTCAATTCCCTGAAGGCTTTTCCTTCTCTGCTATCCTTCAAGAGGAGGGGGAGGAATTGGATTTCTCAAAGAGTTTAGCTTCACACAAGAAGAGATAACAGGACAATGGCTACCAAGTATAGTTGGACCTAGAGAGTGGTTTTTTTTTTTAAGTATGAGAGAGTTTGGGGAGGTGGGGAGGTGTAGGCAGCAGAGAAGGAGCACACAGAAAAGGAATGAAGGTTAGTGAAAAGGCGAGAATAATAGTAGACAATTAGGATAGATCACTAGGATTGGAATCAGAAAGACTATTCTTCTTGAGTTCAAATCCAGCCTAAGACACTTACTGGTTATATGACCCTGGGCAAGTCATGTCACCCTGTTTGCCTCAGTTTCCTCATCTGCAAAATGTGTTAGAGAAGGAAATGATGAATCATCCCAGTATCTCTTCCAAGAAAACCGTAAGTGGAGTCATGAAGAGTAGCACACAACTGAACAAAAAAATAGAATGTAAACTTCCTAGGGCCAGGGCTATCTTTTATTTTGTCTTTCTGCCAAATGATTTGTGCAAAGCAGATACTTAATGAATGCTTGTTGAGTTGTATTGGATTGAATTATGAAGTACAGAATTTCCCATCTTATTGGGTGTTTGAGCAGGGGTTTTGTGGACATTTTTCATGCAAGTCTCTGGAGGTTACTCTTGTATGAGGTAGGATACATGATGTAGGCTTGCTGTCTGGGGCCAGTTCTAGTTAAAGATTCTTGGATTCTAAGTACATTGTTCCATGGCATGTATGTGAGTATTCTAGGTAGAGTTCTGTAACAGCCTCCCTTCACCCAATCATAGAGGTTAAAAAAAAATTCGTTTACATAATACCTTAATATCAGTTCCCAAGCTTAAGGGTATCTTGACAGCCCACCTGCCAGGTCAATTCCCAGTATAGTAGCAGAGTAGTGATATTTCCAAGGAAACACACAGAAAAATATCATTAACATGACTAAATGTGAATTTATTTTCAAAATTCATTAGACTCAAGGAGGAAAGGGAAGTTTGGAATATGCCAGATTATCAGAACATTCAAGGGAAAGAGAGAAGAACACTTCTGTTGCTGTGGCACCAATTATGTAGAGGTTATTTTAATCTATTAAAATCACCACATGAGGTAATTTAGAATAACAAATTATATTTTTAATCAAGCTCATCTTTTCTCCTTTATCACAATAATTAGTAAAATTTATTAAAGTATCTTCTCCACTAAATACCTACTCTGGTACCACACTGTGGTATAGAGATGACTCTAAGTTCTTTCATTTTTTAACTAGGACTGTAATTTTTTGGGGGGAGGGGCAAAGAGGGAGCTCTGGTAAGAAGGTCATACTTTTACCAGTGTGGACTGGCAATTACTTTGGATTTATAGCCTATCTGGGGCTTTCAGAGATTGGGTGATTTGTCAAGGTTGGTACAGCTAGTATATTTCAGAGGGACCTGAGCCCAAGTCTTCTGGATTCTGAGGCCATCTCTCTGCCCATTCTACCATGCTGCCTCTGAACTTTGGGCTCTTAACAGCTATTCTAGTAGATCGTGAACTCCAGGATCTGAGCCTTGTGATTAAGAACCATTTTAGCTAAAATAAGAGAAGCTCAGTGCTAAAAGACTGGCCACCCAGAGATGAGTGTGCCTTTGGTCAAAGCTGCTCATGAAACTGTCTATTAGAAAGCTCAGGGGCTGTATAAGAGCAAGGAGTGCCCCTGATGATGAATGCACACATTTTCAAGAGGACTGATGAAACATTAATCCATGTCTGTCAAACTGGCCACTTGATGTTCCTTGAACTTGGTTTTCTGTCTCCCACCTTCCTCATCTTTGCCTAGGCTCTCCCACGTGCCTCCTGCATGCATCTTAGAATCCCTCCTTTCCTTCAAGACTCAGTCTCTGTTCTCTCTCCTACAGGAAATCTCTTCCAATCCCCCTTATTATTAATGTTCTCTCATTCCGCAAACAACTGTGGAGACACTTATTATTGTACCTTCTTCTCTTCCCCTTCCCTTTATGTCCCCAGTACCGCAAAGCCTAGTACAATCCCTTGATCATAATTGGCACACAATAAATAAATGCTCATTGGATCAGATTGGATTAACAGTGGCCAAATTAGTCATGAATCTAGAAGTACAAGAGGAAACATTATTTTGACTTGTTAATTCTTTGTGTACATAGGACTGGATTAATTTTTCCCTGCTTGGAGAGAATTAATTGTCTTCATCTGATTTTAAATATTTGTTTAGTCTCTTTTTTTCAGTAATGTCTGAATTAGTGCCCCATTTTGAGGTTTTATTGGCAAAGATACTGGAGTGGTTCACCATATTCTCCTTCAGCTCATTTTATAAATAAGTAAACTGAGGCAAACAGGATTAACTGACTTGCCCAGGGTCACAGAGAATGTGTCTGAGGCCAGAGATGAACTCAAGAAGAGGAGCCACCTTTCTGCCCCTTTTAAAGATTAAGCAAGAACTTAGCTACTTGCACAAGTAGCTTATACTTAGCTCTTTCTAGGTACAAGAGGCTTCAGAACTATATCACAAACTAATCTCATTAAGAAAACTTAGATTCTCTCTTCAGTTGAATTTAGCATTTATTGTGTACTCAAAAGGGGAGAACCCCCACTTTAAAAAACCTGTATAGGGTAGAGTCAAGATGGCAGCATAGAAAGAGAAAAATTCTGTGAGCTTCCCCCACAACCACCTCAAATACCTATAAAATATGACTCTAAAGAAATTTTAGAGCTACAGAACCCACAAAGTGACAGAGAGAAACAAATCTCCCACTAAAAGAAGCCTGAGAGACCAACAGGAAGGGTCTATTGCAGCTTGCTGGGAGCTGAGCCCAGACCCTATTGAGCTGCAGTTTTAGCCTCAGGGTGGCCCCAACCAGCAATGGCCACAGCAGACTTCAGAAGAATCAAGCACCAGCAGCTGTGGCAGTTTCCAGACTTATCAACCCAGAAATGCCAAAGAGCAAGTAAAAGGTCAGTGTGGAACTCTGTTGGAACTGGGGGAGACAGAGGAGAGTGGTTTGGGTCCAGCCTCAGCCCCTGGGGCTAGAAGTAGCAGAGGCATGGCGGCTGTATGTCTATGTGGCTACTTCCAGAGCTCCTGGCCTGCAGATTGTAGGGGAACCAAGTGACCATTCAGAGGGTAAACGCTCTTGCTTTAACCTGCTTAGATCTGGATTGCTGTCTTGGGTGGAGGTCCTGGGGTGTGTGGCCAGTAGGGACTTCAGAGAGAGCACCCAACTAATAGCTCTGGTAACTATGAAAACCCCAGTGATTTGGGACAAAGCTCTCCTCTCTGGAAGTAGAGTTCTACTATGGCAAAGAGCTTAAAAGTCAATTAATTGAGTGGCAACATGAGTGAGGAGAGGAAGCAAAGCAAATACAGCAAGCAAACCTTAGATTCCTTTTTTGGGGACAAAAAGGATCAATGCATGGAATGGGAGGAAGAAAACGAAGTCAGAACTCCTGCATTAAAAACTTTGAAGAAAAATATGAACTAGTTACAAGTCATAGAGGAGCTTAAGAAGGATTTTGAAAATCAAATAAGAGAAGTGGAAGAAAAATTGGGAAGAGAAATGAGAATGATGCAGGAAAATCATGAAAAGCAAGTCAAAAACCTGACAGAAGAAAATAACACCTTAAAAATAGACTAACTCAAATGGCAAAAGAGGCCCCAAAAGCCAATGAGGAGAAGAATGCTTTAAAAAGCTGAATTTGCCAGATGGAAAAGGAATTTCAAAAACTCACTGAAGAGAATAAGTCCTTCAGAATTAGATTAGAGAAAATGGAAGCTAAGGACTTTATGAAAAATCAAGATAACAGATCCAAACAAATGAAAAAAATGGAAGGCTATGTGAAATATCTCATTGGAAAACACACTGACCTGGAAAATAGATCCAGGAGAGATCATTTAAAAATTATTGGACTACCTGAAAGCCACAATAAAAAAAAAAGAACATAGAAATCATCCTTCAAGAAATTCTCAAGGAAAATTGCTTTGATATTTTATAACCAGAGGGCAAAATAGAAATTAAAAGAATTCACCAATCACCTCTTGAGAAAGATCCCTAAAAGAAAACTCCTAAGAATATTAAAGCCAAATTCCAGAGTTCCCAGGTCAAAGAGAAAATATTATAAGCATCTAAGAAGAAACAATTTTAATATTGTGGAAACAGAACCAGGATGACACAAGATCTATCAGTTTCTACATTAGGGGATCAAAGGGTTTGGAATGATATACTGGAGGGCAAAGGAGCTAAGATTAAAACCAAGAATCACCTACCCAGCAAAACTGAGTATCATGTTTCAGAGGAAAATACAGGCATTTAATTAAATGGAGGAATTTCAAGCATTCTTGATGAAAAAATTAGAGCTGAATAGAAAATTTGACTTTCAAATACAAGAAGCAAGAGAAGCATGAGAAGGTAAACAGGGAAAAGAAATCATAAGGAACTTATTAAAGTTGAACTATTTATATTCCTACATGGAAAAACGATAATTGTTACTTAAACGAAAATTTTCTCAGTATGAGGATAGTTGAAGGGAATATAAATGTATATATGTAGACATATATATATATACACACATATATATACATATATATATAAATGTTTATATAGGAGGTTATATGTGCATATAAATATATATGTGAGTGTGTGTATATATGTGTACACATATACAAAGATAGAGAGTACAGGATCAGTTGAATAGGAAGGGATGATATCTATAAAATTAAATTAAGAGGTAAGAGAAGAATATAATGAGAGGAGATAAAGAGAGACAGAATAGTTAAATTATCTCATACAAAAGATCCAAGAGAAAACTCTTACAATGGAGGGGAAGAACAGGAAGGCAAAAGGGAATTGGGTCAGGCTTACTCTCATTGAATTTGGCTTAAAGAGGGTACAATATATACACTAAATTGGGTATCTTACCCTACAGAAAAGTAGGCAGGAAGGGGATAAGAGGAGAGATGATAGATGGGAGGGCAGATTGTGGGGGGAGGGTAGTTAGAAGCAAATACCTTTGAAAAGGGACAGGATCCAAGTAGAATATAGAACAAGTTGGAGGCAGAATAGGAAGGAGGGAAATACAGTCAGTCTTTCACAATATATCCACTATGGAAATGTTTTGTGCAACTACACATGCACAACCTATGTTGAATTGCTTGTCTTCCTAGTAAGGGTGGGTGATGAGGAAAGAAGGGAAAGAATCTGGAATTCAAAGTTTTAAAATCAAATGTTTAAAAATTATTGTTATTATTATTTTACATGCAACTGGGAAATAAGATATATAGGCACTGGGTTATGGAGATCCATCTTGCCCTATTGGAAAGTTGGAGGGGGGATGGGGTAGGATATAGGACAGAGAAGACTGAGGAGGGGTTATTTAGTGGTATTGCTGTTTTGGGTGGTGGCTAGGGGAAAGACGGGGAGAAAATTTCTCACTCAAAATCTTGTGGAAATGAATGTTGTAAACTAAAAATTAAAAAAAAAAACTGTATAAATGTTATTCTAGGACATGAAAGATGTTTAACCATTTTCTCTCCTGGGCAAGTGAATTTTTATAGGCAACATGAATGAGAGCTGGGATGAGGATGGCAAATTGATGAAGTGACTCTGGCACTTAGTTTGGAGCAAGAGGCCATGGGTTCAAACCCTACCTGTGCTAAATTCTGCCTTTCTAACCTTGGGAAAATAATTTACTCCTTGTAGCCTTCAGTTTTCTTATTTGTAAAATGAGAAATTTGGATTAGATGAAATTTAAGGTTGCTTAGACGTCTCATATGACTGAGACATTTTCTGACACATGACTAAGCCCAGATTTTGAGTCAGAGTGACCAGGAGAATCATAGTGTTAATAACAGAAATGAGAGAGACTGGGATTTTTTGATGGGGTATTGTATAAGGTGGTTCATCTAGGAGATACAATGCCAGGCCTGGAGTCAGGAAGACCTGAGTTCAAATATGGCCCCAGACACTAGCTTTGTGACCCTTGGCGAATCCCTTAAGTAAATAAAAGTAAGTCCCTGTTTACCTCCGTTTCCTCTTCTGTAAAACAAACTGGAGGAGGAAATGGCAAACGTCTCCAGTATCATTGCCAAAGAAAACCCCAAAAGGAATCATGAAGAGTTGGATGTGACTGAAAAGCATGAACAAGAACAAATGGTGCAAGTGGGCTAAGTGAAGACAACGGACTCCATTTTCATCATGTTGAGTTTAAGGTGATGGGATGGGGCAATAGCATAACCTCCAAGTGGAGATATTTATTAGTCAGCTGGACATGTATGTCTGAAATTCAGTGTTGGAGATAAAGATTCTCTAGTCATGTACCTTGGAGTGAGAATTAAAGTCATGGGGGTGAATAAACTTCCTCGAATGTACAAAGAAAGGTATAGAGACAGAATGGGACTAAATTTTGCAGGTCTTAAGGGGTTTTAAGAAAGAGTTAGATACGAAGTGAGTGCTTTCTTGGTGGTTAATGAGCAAGGTTATAAAGACAAGTTTTATTAGAGATAGCATGGTTAGCAGAAAGAGTCTGAGATTTATAAGAAGGGAATTCCTGGGATGAAATATTGGCTCTAGTAGACACCATGTGACCATGAACATGCCTTAGAACCTCAGTTTCCTCATTTATAAAATGGATATGATAGCGTTGTTGCTTTTTTCAATGTATATAAAGTGATGGGATGGAAGATGAGATTATAGTCAGTGTGTGGTAAAGTATTTGAGAAATTTTATATAAATTATTCTTTCTTTAAGTATGGTTGCAAAGAGAAAAGAAGTGAAATTAATTTGAGGGCACAGCAGGACCAATAGAGGGCATAGATGAGACCTGATACCTGAGCAGTAGGGAAGGAGGAGAAAGAGAAAGACAGAAAGAGATAAAGAGACAGGCAGAGGAACAAAGACAGAGATAGGAAAAAAAACACTAAAGTCAGAGAGAGAAAGAAAGACAGAGTCAGAGGGGGACAGTTAGAGAGACAGAGGCCAAGATAGCAAGACAGAATTTGAGGAGACAGACAGACAGAAAGACAAAGGGAGAGAAAAAGAAAAAACTCAAGCTTTTCCTTTTCCCTTCTCTATCAATATCCTCTTCTCTTTTCCTTTCCCTTGTCTCTCCCTGCTTCCTCTTCCTCTTCGTTCTTCCCCCTTCCCTTTCCTTTTCCCTTACCTTCCTTTTCTGACTAGCAGACCCAACAGTGAATTAAGGCTAAATGTGTTAACACATTTCAATGCCTGTGTGGGGAAAATACTCCTAAACTGTTTTCAGCAGTGATCATTGAGTAAGAATCTATAGCTCTTGTTGCTACATTAAAGAGAAAATGTCTGCAAGGATAGGCAAAAAAAAAAAAAAAAACACCTTAGGATTCCTTTAGATCCTTCAAAGGAGTGTTTTAAAATATCTAAAGGGGATTTAAAAGGAAATTCCATTTAAAGACTAGTAAAATAGAAGCTTGTTTTGTGCAAACAGTGAAGAAACCTTGAGAGATATTATTGTTGACTTCCTGTTCATTTCTATTCAGGAAGATAAGTAAGATCTCAATAGTGTTGGGCTGCCTTGAAGGAGGAACTGACTGAATGTCTTCTACATGATAGAAAACAAGAAAAATTCACTGGCTTAAACCAAATCTTTCTAATAACATTCCAAAGCAATGTCCAGAAATCAGGGTACTTGGGTTACCATCAGTTTTCCACCTAGGCCAAGTTCTTCTTATGACCCTGCCCCCAGAGGTCTAGGGTATAATCCTGGCATAAGTTTATTAAATTTGAATCCTTTCTGGGGCAGCAATACTTTGAGAAGCTTATTGTACATAGAAAAAAAGGACTCCAAGCTTTGTTTTGTCTCCCACCATTCATTTTTCTGAATGTGCTAAAGAATATGGGTAATTTTTGCATTAAAAAAATCCCATGTCCCAGGCCATTTTGAAGAGGATGAGGAGGATTAGCCTGAATGTGTTATTTGAAATTGTATATTCAGCTTCTTGTCCTATTAAATTTCAAGCTTCTTGAGGACAGGGACTGCTATTCTTTTCATTTTTGTATCTCTAGTCCTGACACAGTTCCTGGAACCTGGGAGAAAGGGAAGATTTTTTTTGTTGTTGTTGTTAAATTGAATTTCTTTTTCAAAACAGGCCATTTCAAGATCCTCATTAAGAAGCACCCCAGAGTGAGTTGAATATGAAGGGATGATATCTGAAAAATAAAATTAAGGTGTGAGAGAGGAACATGTTGGGAGAAGCAGAAAGGGAGAGATAGAATGAACTAAATTATCTCACATAAAAGAGGCAATAAAAGGTTTCACAATGGAGGGGAAGGGGGGGGAGGTGAAAGGGAATGAATGAATCTTACTCTCATTGGATTTGGGGATTTGGCAAAAGGATGGAATAACATGCACAGTCAATTGGGTTCCTTGCCCTACTGGTAAGTAAGGGGGAAAGAGATGGCTGGGGGGGGGAAGGGGAATGATAGAAAGGAGGGCAGATTGGGGGAGAGGGTAGTCAGAAGCAAACACTTTTGAAAAGGGACAGGGTCAAAGGAGGAAATAGAATCACTGCGGTGGGGCAGGATAGGATGTAGGAAAATATGGTCATGTCTTTTACAACATGACCATTATGGAAGTGTTTTGCATAACTACACATGTATAACCTATATTGAATTGCTTGCCTTCTCAATGATGTTGGGTAGGGTGGGAAGAAGGAAGAGAATTTGGAACTCGAAGTCTTAAAAACAACTGTTAAAAAAATTAAAATTACTAAAAAAAGAAGAAGTACTCTGACTCTTTAGAGATCAGGGTCTTCCATCCTATAACTTGGGAATGATAACCTAGCAAAGCTTATAGGTGGGATAGCAAGAAATTTGAGTTTCTTTTCTTGGTTCCTTACTGACTTTCCCACATTCTGAAAACTAGGTGATACTTTGTTGTTTTTATTTTCCTATAAACACAATGGATTAATAATAACAACAGACCTTTTAAGTCACCTATTGTGTGAAGAGTTCTGTGCTAGGTATTTGGGGGAGAGGGGTTGTGGGATGAGATACTTAGCTGTCACATAATTATTGCCTTTGAAAGGACCTCAAATGGTCCATTACAAGAATGAGATACTACTATGTGGTCATTGTTTAGTTCTGACTCTTTGTGACCCCATTTGGGGTTTTCTTGACAAAGATACTAGAGTACTTTGCCATTTCCTTCTCCATCTCATTTTACAGATGAAGAAACTGAGGCAAACAGGGTTAAGTGATTTGCCCAGGGTCACACAGATATTAAGTACCTGAGGCCAGATTTGAACCCATGAAGATGAGTCTTCCTGATTCCAAGCCCAGTACTCTGTCCATTGTGCCACCTAGCTGCCTCCTACATGGTAATATTTACTCTCAAATAGTTTACAGTTTATTAGAGGCTAAAGTGCTGCAACACAATAATATCTGTTACTAGCACTGTAAGGAGACAAGTTGTTTTTGTCAGCTATGTATTAGTATAGTTCTCTGCTAAGATCTTAATTCAAATATGTCATTGTCATTTGCAAATTTCTCAGACAACAAAAATGGTGGAGTCTTAAGTATTTTACAAACCTACCTGGTTATCAAGGAGAATTATCAGTCTCTTAGGAATTGCAGCACTTAATATCTTCCTTCTGATACATACAGCTGTAAAACCTTGGGCAAATTGTTTGATCTTCAGTGCTCCAGGCAACTCTTAAACTGAGGGGGGAGCTCCTCCCTGGGAGTACCTGACACCTATGGCATCATAGATCCAAACCAAAGAGTACACAATATAGGTCCAGGGAGACAGCATACCTTTCATTTTGAGACCAGGTTGACTCAGTTGGGAGAGGCATGTTAGCAGAAGTCTATCAGTGGATATCAGTGACTAGATTATGGTGACTATGGCAACTCAGGAATACATATGTGCTCTATGACACAGTGTAAAGCCAAGCATGAGCAGTTTTCCAGAGGACTGCTTCTGTGAATAGCTTTCAAGGTTCTGATTACATAGTATAGTGAGCTCTCTATTCAATAATAAATCAGAGCAAAACATTTGCAGAAAACAAAGCATATTCATTCACAATTTTCACAACTTAACACTAAAATGGCCACACAGTTTTTACCAGAGTGGTCACATAGTTTTAAGCAAAGCACATTCATTTAGTCAGTCACAAAATCCTTAATTCATTACAAAGTACAAAAGTCAAAGTTCTCCACCCCTAGGTCACAGTAAATCATAATCTTAGCACACAGTATCCAAGTAAAGTCTTTCAGCTTCCATGGTTTCTCTTCCATGGTCCTAGCTCCAACTGTCACCAGGTTCAAAGGCAGGCAGCTCCCAGTTCCTTGTCCAGCTCCTTGTCCAGTTCTTCATTCAGTTCCCATTCCATATTGAAGTTTACAGTGTCCAGTCCACCTCAAGTCCTTCACAGTTCCTGTTTCTGGGAAGACAAAGCTTGACAGAGCCACAATAATATTCACACACATTGCTGCCACCATCATCAATTCACTCTCTGCCTGTGAAATCAACTCAGACCCACCAACAAAGTCTGAGAACTCAACACAAATCATCAACATAGAAATCAACACAGACCCACAAACAAGGTCCAAGAGGTCAGCACAAATCACCAGTAAAGTCCCAGGACCTCCAAAACCCTCCTTCAGGACTTCTGTAAACATACAACCAGAAAATCCTCTTTCAGGGCTTCCAGTAAGGTCCTACGTCTCCTGTACAAAGTATCACAAACACACATCATCACAGATAGAACAAACAGAGTGACGGATACGAAAAGTTTTCTCCTTCTTGACTCTGCCACCACAAGAGTCCTCTTTTCAGTTCTGCTGTCTCAAGCCCTGAGCCTCTCCTTATATGTGGTCATTAGCCCCTTCCCTTCCTGTTGCAGGAGTTCCTGAGTTCTAGGGTTTACAAGTTGTGGGGTTCATACATTCTGTTTCTTAACAAACTTGATACAAGGCTCAAAAGAAACTAGAACTGAAACAAGGTGTTAATTCAATAGCTGAAGCAAGGTGTGAACTCCTTCTATGCTTGCCATTATAAACAGAGATTATACAGTTTGCTTCTTACTCCCAATAAAATCAAGGTTTGTATGAAGAAGCATTTCTACACTCCTCTAAACCAGAAGTATTTAAAAATTGCAGGCTGTAATACTCTTAAGTATCTCTAGAACTAGAATAAATTATAAGGGAAATATTTTATTTTTTATTTTTTGGAGGGGAAAGGCAAGGCAATTGGGGTTAAGTGACTTGTCCAAGGTCACACAGTTAATAAATGCCAAGTGTCTGAGACCAAATTTGCGCTCAGGTCCTCCTGACTCTAGGACCATGTTCTTAATTTACTGAGAAAATCAGAACCATTTATAATATAAATTCCCTCTTCTCCTGTTCTCTTCATCTTTTGATATCATCTTGATATCTCTTGATATTGTCATAAAATCTCTTGAGATCATCTTCCATTCTCCCCTCTTTTTCCCAGTCTCTAACATAGAGATTGATCTTTCTTGCAAAGGCCAAATATTCTGTGCACTTGATTCCATATCTTCCCATATTCTCAGTAGATTGTGTCCTCAATTATTCCCCCTCTCTCAGATCTTTAATCTCTACTTAATCCTTACCTAGTGTGTTCAAATATACCAAAATCTCCTCCCATTATTAAAAAAACCAAAATGACAAAAAAAATTCACTAGATGCTACCATCATCTTAAGCTATCATCCTATAGTTCTTCTTCCTTTCTCAGTCAAACTACTTGAAAAAAGCCATTTACACTCACAGCCTTGATTTACCATTCCCTTACTAGCTCTTTAGCTCTGACTTCTGACCTCATCACTCAACTAGAACCACTCTCTCCAAAATTGCCCAGCATCTCTTAATTCCTAAAGCTGATAGTCTTTCCTTAGTCCTCATCTTTCTTAACCTATCTGCCAAATTTACAATCTTGACCCACTGTCCTCCTGGATGCTCTCTTCTCTATAGGTTTTTGGAACAAGTATTTCTCCTGGTTTTCCTCTTCCCTGTCTGACCATTCCTTCTAAGACTTTTTTGCTATCTGACCATCCATATTTCACCCTTTAACTGTGGCTGTTCCTTTCACTTCTCTCCTAGGTCATAATTTCTTCTCCCTCTGTACTTTATCTCTGGGTAACCTCATCAACTTACATAGGTTCATCTTGATGAAGATGATTCATGGATCTATTTATCCAGACCCAGCCTAACTCTCCTGAGCTTTAGTTCCATATCTCAAGTTGTCTAGAAAACATTTCAAAATAGATGTTTGAGAGAAATCTTAAAACTCAAGACATCTAAAACTCAACTTATCTTTCACCCCCAAACCTATGCTTCTTCCACTGAGCACAATGTCCCAGGATCACGTCCTTGGCATTATCTATGACTCCTTTCTTCCTATTACTCCCCATATCTAATCAGCTGCCAAATTTTACTGTTTCTATCTTCAAAACATCACTCACATCCAAACAATTTTTTTTTTTCATTTAGACAGCTACCAACTTGATTCAGGCTCTTGTAACCTTTTACTTCCTTGCAAACGCCCCATAATTGATCTCCCTGATTCAAGTCTCTCACCACTCCAGTCTGTACTACACAGTGCTACTAAAGCAATTTTCCTTAAGTACAGATCTAACCATGTGACTCTCCCACTCAACCAACTCAAGTGCCTTCCTATTGTCTCTAGGATGAAGTATGAACTCACCTTTTTAGCTTTTAAAGCCCTGTACAATCTGGCCTCAACTTATCTTTTCAATCTCATAAAACATTATTCCCCCCCTCCCACCCTCTGTGATTCTGATAAACTGGCCTTCTCTCTGTTCCTCACCTAACACTCCATTTCTTTTCTTTGTGTCTTTGTACTGACCATCCACCATGCCTAGAATGTATTTTCTCCTTTATTCTACCTCAGAAAATCCCTCTTTGGCTTTAAGATACAATTTAAAAAATTAAAAACATTATCTTTTTCAAGCAGCTTTTCCAAACCCCTTCTCCACCCCCCCACAACCCCTCCCCCCCCAAATGCTAGTGCTTTCATTCTCAAACTATCTTATAATTTAACTATTTTGGATTTTTTCATTTATATTGTATTGATTTATATATGCAGTTGTCTCCTCCATTATAATATGAGTTCCTAGTGAGAAGGGATTGCTTTATTCTCTGTACCTGCATTCTACTGTCTAGCACAGTGCCTGCCATTTATCATAGTAGACACTTGATAAATATCTATTGCTTGATTGATTAGTTAGCTACTCTACCCTTCAGTTTCCATATCTTTAAACATCTAGCTCCAAATCTTTAATTAAATTATACCTTCCTAGCAGGGGTAACCTGTCGATTCATAGTTTTGTTAATGAAAAGCTAAATTGGCAAAGGAGCAGATGGGGGTGCTTATGGGAGTGGGGAGAGGAAGGTTCCCTAGCAGGGAGCAAGAGAGAGTTCAGAATATTATGAAAAAGATGAACCTTTTTAGGAGACATGGATTCCTTTGACCCTGAGCCAATCTCCATCCAGTGACTGGTGACCTCAAGACTCTCAGGATATGAAAACTTCCCATGGGCTAAGGACTTACTAGAATGGATTTCTAGAATCATGAAGAAAAGTGAACAGTAGCCTCTGCTGAAAAACCTGCTTGGGCTGGGTCAAGAAGACAGTACTATGAAAGCCATCTTTCATTTTATGAGCAGTACTAGCACCACTTATATTTAAAAGAAAGCTTTTCTTCTGTAGAACTCAAAACTAAAAAAATATGGCAGACAGACCATAATTTTTAAACTAATTCTCAAAATAATTTTCCTCATTCTATAATAGCAACCTGCTATCATGCTTTAAAAAAAGAATCATATTAAAGTGAAATCCAGCCATAATGATACTGCCAAGGAATAAATCACTTTGCAAGTATTCTTAATCTGTGATCCATAAATGTTTTAAAAAAATTTTTATAGTAATTTTAATATTTCCTCTTTAGTCCCATTTATTATACATCATGCATTATTCCAAGAAAACTATGTAGGTTTCATCAGGGGTGAAATAAGGGGTCTATTACATAAAAACACATTACTTAAGAGGAAGAAGATACATGAAAATCAGATGCCCCCAAAGCATCTATTCTTGGATCTGAACTTTACTGGTTTGAATATTAGGAAGGTAAGAGAGAAATAGAACATGGAGGAAATAAGAAAATTACAACAGTGTGGGAAGTCTTGTATAGGAGAAACATGATGTAAAATAATGACTCAATCTTTGACTAAAAATTGAGGGGCTAAGAAATATAGCCTGGGATGTCTAAGATAACTCATGCTTTAACCTTAACATTTTCTGTCATGGAGCAAGAGAGAGATAATGATTAAAGTTGGAGCCCAGAGAAAGGTGGTCAGGATTCATTAATTTGCCATAGAGATATTAAACTCAGTAACAATTTATCAAAGCTCTGCTAGGTACAAGTCTAGTAGGTATTAGAGAGACAAAGCCAAATAAAGAACTCTCCTGCTCTCAAGGAGGTTACACTTTAAATTATCATTGGCTCTTCTTAGAAGGAGCTTCTATTCTCCCAGAGGAATTTTGTCTGCACTAAGTAAATACAAAATATAGAAAAAGTAATACAAAGCAATTTCATGATTGATGGAACACTAAGAGGGAGTGAAGTGGGGATGATATGGGACACAGAAAAGGATGAGTGTCAGAGGTAGCACCTGGATTATACTTGATGTAAGAGAGGTCAGTGTTCTCAGAATCCAAGGTAAGATGAGAGACCAGTCCTAGACTTGGGGACAAACCATAAAGACTGAGAGGATGTGGTGGGCTATTATGGATAGGAAACAGCTTCTAGGCCAGTTCAACAGTACTGGGAGAGCTTAATGGCAGTAACAATGTATAAGATTGGAAAGAGAGGTGGGAGAAGAATTGTGGAGGGCTTTAGATGCCAAGCTGAAGATACTATGTTTTATCCTAGAAGCAATAGAGAACTACTGATCATTTTCTGAATAGGGCAGTGCTACAGTCAAATCTGTGCTTTAAGAATATTAATTTGTTAGCTATGCAGAGAAGAGATGAGACTGGAGTTTAAGAAGGGAACTGGAAAAATAAGAGATTAGAAAGAGGGAGACCAATCAATCAACATGCATCTATTAAGCACCTACTATCTATCAGTCACTGGGCTAAGTGACAAGGATTTAAAGAGAAAAATAAGCTGTCTCCTACTCTTAAGGAGCTTACATTCCATTGGGACAAATAAAATTAAAAAAAATACAGGGTCATTTCAATGGAGACACATTAGCAGTTAAGGGGATCAGGTAAGGCCACATGAACTAGGAAGTTGTCTCAATAGTCTAGTTAAGAAGTATTGAGGATTTAAATTAGGAATTAATTTTGCTATACTTATTTGTTGCAAGCATTTTGGAGTGAGAGGGAGGGGTGGAAAAGAGTTAGAAGGGAGAGAAAAATAAATTTATTAATTGATTCATTATATTTGATTTAGAATTTATTATTAGTATTATTGATTAATTGTATTAGTGGATTTATTATGTCATTTTAAAAGACAAACCCCATTTTAGGGCAGCAATGTAGTACAATGGATAGTGTGCAAAGTCTGGAGTCAGAAAGCCTTGAGTTCAAATATGGCCTTAGACATTTGGATGTGTGACCTTGAGCAAGTCACTTCTCCTCCATTTGCTTTAATTTCCTCAACCATAAGGTCTTCTTTAGAAAGCAAATAGGCCAGGCCTTTCAAGTGCTAACAGAGTGAATTATATGGGCTCAGATAACTCTGTGGGTAGAGTGGAAAACCAAACACAGTGCAGGATAAAGAAAGAGACAAACAGAAGTCAAATGAATGATTTTTCCAGTGTATGTTCAGCTTTGATAGGGCTATCTGTCTGTGCAGCGTTTACCATCTTAAACCTGGTTCCTGGATGTTTTTCCCTAAGGAATATTTGGGGGAAAGATATAAAGAACCCAAGAGAAGATGCTCTAGACATTTTGTCTTTTGCTGCTGTTAGAGCACTTGGATTTCTTGGAAGGCCCCTGAGTCATTCAAGATTTAAAGTTTGAGAAGGGAGGGGATAATAAACTTTTGGGAAAATGATGACCTTTCATCACTCAACAAACAACACAACAGTGTTAAAAAAAAACACCTGCACACATCCTGTACACATCCTTAATGCAAGTGCTACACCTGGATTAGCTTTCTGAAGTCAGCATAAATCAACAGAAGATATATGATGATTCCTTACCTCTATTTTAGACAAAACTGCCTATGAGAAAGATGTAAAATGTCACTGTGTAACCACTGCAGTAAGGAGCTGGAGTTGAAAAACTCTGTCTCTGAAAGTAAGCGTAACTGTGGTCACCTTAAGCTCTATTCCCATGAAATGAATACTAATTAATTATAAAATAACTTTATTCTGAGGGATACAAAAAAGAAACTTACACAAATTGTATCTCATTAATTCCCACAACATCCGTGTAAAATAGTTCACTACTGAGAAAATGAGCTACATCAATCGTAAAACGTATTATTCCATTAAAGTCAAGAGGCAGGAATGTGTAGAAAGAATTCAAGCTCCAAAAACGTGCAATTTAAGCCTGTTTGTATTTTGCAGATCAAATGAAATTCACTTTCTCCTTGATGTTGCTAATAATCATAGCAATAATAACAATAATAATGATTAGCATGGCGTTTTAATGTTCTCAAAGTGTTTTACATTATATGCATTTACTTATATGATACTTATAAAATATGTATATATATATACACATGTATACACTGAAATACGCACACGCATACATATACTGAGCTCTAATTTAAGTGAGAGGATCTAGATTCAAATTCTAGGCCTTCGCAAACTATTTATATGTCTTTTAATAAGTTTTTACCCCTCTAGGCCTCAGTTTCCTTATCTGTGAAAGGAAGGGGTTAGACTGGATAATCTCTAAAATTCCTTCCAAAGGTGAATCTATGATTCTGCTAAAAACTCCATGAGGCATGTACTGCAACTATTATTCTCTCTCCCTCTCCCTGTCCCTCTCCCCCTTCCCCCCCCCCTCTCTCTCTCTGTTTCTCTCTGTCTCAAGAAAAGTGAGACTCAGAAATTTTAACTTATTGCTCACAGCTTTTGAGCTGGTGTCAGAGCTGTGATTTAAACCCAGTTCTCCCCGTCTCCAAGTCTGGCACTCTATCCATTCTATCTCACCTAACTTTCTACAATCTTTTGTTGATACTTTTTTTTTAAACCACATTGAAATAAAATATTTTCTTTAAAAATAAATTTGTTTTCATTTCTATTAACAAGTAGAGATATTTGAATATATAAATAAACTCTTGGGAGGAATAATGTTGAATTTTTATTGAGGGAAATTTAGCATTTCTTCCTCTTGGCCCAAATATACTCTTTGAGAGTCAGAAGGTAGTGCCCAGTGTGGACCCTCAAAATTATCATCTTGCTGTTTTCTAACCACTTCCCTTTCTCTAACTGCCTGATTTAGTAATGGCTGCTGAGATCACACTCTCATAATAATTTCCAAAATGTATTCCCATTAATATAAAAATATTCAATTCCACTGAACAACTTCAAAGAGAAACAAGCACCTAAAACTAACATTGTCTTGCAGGTGGATGAATGTACAGTATGAAGAGCAGCAATCTTCTAAGAAATCTCCAGTTTAAAATTTAGGGAAATGACTAGAGTTTTGTTTGGGGGTAGAAAGGGAGAGAACCCAACCTGGGTTTATCCTGAGGGGAAGTCCTTTCAAGTTTAAGCTGTTTCAAGGTGAAAGGTTTAACATTCCTATTGTGTGAATATTTGCAGACCCATTTAGCTTCCTGGATAAGCCTTTGGAGATTATTATTTAAGTGCCACCTGGTACTTTCCCCCAGGCAACTTCCCCTTTTACCAATTAAAAGAAAAAGACAGTCCTGAGAGGGATTGCTCTATTCCCCATTGTAATGGGTAGCTTTGATCAGGAGAGTACAGCTAACTCTCCCTGGGAAAGTGTGTAGTCTGGTTAGGGCTCAGTGTGATACCTGGATTGAGCAAGGACTACCTGGAGATATGCACAGAATGTTAGAATTGATTTGAATTTCATACTCACATGGATCCTGCTTGAAATTTGGAATTTGGAGAACTAGGTGCAAATCCTGACTAAGAGAAGAAGTGTTCTGTCATCATCATGTAATCACTTAACCTCCTTGTGTCTGTGACCTCAGTTGTAAAATGAGGAGGGGGTGCTTGGGTCAGATGATCCCTAAGAAGATCTGTTACAGCACTAAATGTGAAATTTCATGTTCTGAAATTCGAGCAATATACCTGAAAGGACATTGCAATCATCAGCCAGTTTCTGAACCTTTCAGAACCTCAGGTTTTTCTTCCTTCCTTCCTTCCTTCCTTCCTTCCTTCCTTCCTTCCTTCCTTCCTTCCTTCCTCTGTCTGTCTCTTTCATTTTTTTCTCCAAATATATGTAAAGACATTTTTTAACATTCATTTAAAAATGATTTCCAAATTTTTTCCCCTCAAATCCACGCTCCCTGAGATGGTAAGCAATTTTATATAGATTATATGTGTGCAATCATGCAAAACATATTTCCATATTAATCATGTTGTAAAAGAAGACACAGACCCAAAGGGGGAAAACATGAAAAAATAAAGTGAAAAATGGTATGTATTGACCTACATTCAGATTCCATGTCTTCTTTCTCTGGAGGTAGAGAGCATTTTCAATATGAATCCTCATATTGCCAAGAAGGGTGAAGTCATTCACAGTTGTTCATCGTATACTGATTCTACTCACATCACCCTGCATCAATAATCTGAGTTTCTTCACCTACAAAATAAGGGTAACAATTCCTGCATGACCTGAATTGTGCAGAAAATACAAACTTAAAGTTTTCTATAAATACAAATGTTGTTGTTATTGTATTTATCTCATTCTTCTCACCTTGGGTCCATGTGAGTCAGATTGAAATGGTCCTGGGGACAGGTCAATAATCTACTATTATTCCTATTTCTTTAATGTTCTTTGGACTGTTTCTCAGGCAGATAAAATGACTCCTTTTATGACTGAATAAATGTATTGGGATATAAACTTACCTTCTATTGGTTCAGTGTAAGTACCTTTGGTACAACTCCCATAGTAGAAAAGATGATGGGGATGATATGTCCCTTATCTTTCTCTCATGATTTTAATTTCTTCTGCTAGACTTCCATATATTTAGAAAACTTTGATGGGAATAGCTTAAAAATTAAAATTATTGGCATGGTGGTATTTATTTAAAATATTGTTCATAAACTTTTTATATATCAGTTTTATGTTCAGGAGATTGTGTACAATGGTTTTCTCTGTGATACTGGTCTAGTTCCAATAGTGTTTATTAGTTGAAATGTCAAGGAGATTTTGATGACTGTATTTATGTAGTAGTATGGGAATTTATAATATGCTAATTTATGAATGAAAGAAAGTTTCTCATGTATGATCCTAGCCCCTAAGTAGTGTCTCACCAGGGATTAAGTCAATGCTGAATTTTTATGCAGCCTACAGTGATATGGTGCACTATTTCTGTCTTTCCTGGCATAATTTCCATTGATCAAATCCTGATGCCTTAATACATCTATAATCCATTATAGTCAATTTTACAGTTCTGAAAACTAATTTAAAGCTAGTATTAACAGGGAGGGAATCTTATGTAATCACTGAAAGTTCAGACAATTCTATTCAATCAATTAATGAAAAATGAACTAATTGTGAATAAATTCTTATTCAATTTGAAAGGAGTATAGGGGTTTTGGATCATTGTATGAAAAACAGATGGCATTAAGCAATAAATTGTGATTGGCTGAAACAATCAGATGAACTTCTGGTTTTATGTATAATAGCAAAGCAAGCCAGTTTGGACCCAAATAAAATATCCCAACAATAGAGTTCTATATTTAAGTTCAAATATTATTTTGATAACCTTGGAGATGCCATTTTGATAACATGGAGAAAAATTCCATGAAGTGGATAAACTGGCTAATATGTTTTTTTGATGAAGTCATATAAATTGTCATTCTTGAATGTCTAGTGATTTATTAAGAAGATATTTTGAACCTGATCCATCTTTAACCTGCAAGCTCTACTCACTTCTATTTAGTAGAGAGGATGATGGGTTTGTGACCAGTTGAAATCACAGCAGTCTTAAATTGTATCTCAGAAAGATACTATCTTTCATTTTTAAAAATCCAATAGCTATCATTAATATTAAATAATAGCAAATCTCCTTGCAACCTGATAACCCACTCCCCATGTTTTTTTTTTTTTTTTGGCGTGGGGAGGCAATCAGGGTTAAGTAACTTGCCCAGGATCAAATAGCTAGGAAATGTCAAGTGTGTGAGGCTGAATTTGAAACCAGATTCTCCTGAATCCAGGGTCAGTGCTGTTTCTACTGTGCCAATCAGCCACCCCTCAATGTTTATTTAATTAACAAATTTTTCATGAGTCTCAGATGTCCCATGTAAGCATATGGTCCTTGAAAACATCTTCCTTTGGATACTCATGACAGTTCTGAAGGAAGCTCCTCCAAATAGACCTGCTTCTCTGATTCCAATTCACTTGCAGAGATTCCTGGGTAATTATACTAAAATCTGCCAGTAGCAAAACTCAGTATAATTTAGTACAGTCCCTTAAACTTGCTTTTCCTATAACCAGTTCATGTGGTGAAAACTAACCCAAATCTTATGGATCTAACCCTACTGACAACAGTTATAAGAACAAGAAATTGCAAACCCCAAATTAATCTGAAAATCCAGAAAATTTTTACATATCACTTGCTCTTTCTAGCTTTACCCAAACTCTGTACCATCCAATGCCCATCCTCATACTGAAGGAAGAAGGCTTGACTTGGAAAATGAGCCCTCCAATATCTTAATATTATTGCACATATACATCAAAATGGGGCAAGGACATGATTTAAAATAATTTACAAATTAAATTTTGAAAATGCTACTAAAACATGCTCAAGCCTGCATTTCCCATTAGACATATTCGGAAACCAATTTTATACACACACACATCCTACTTCTTAGATTTCTAAGTAAAATATTGTTACTTTCCAAAAGTTTACTACTCCATTAAATTAAAAACAAACAAACTTTTAAAACTTTGTTTTAGGTTCCCTTTTTTGAGGAGATAGAGAGATAGATCTGATCTTGAAGGATGAAGGACCTAATGATCTTAAGGACCTAATCTTATACATGAATATGCAATTAGCAAGAAGATGGCAAGCCTGAGATCTGATTTACCTAGTTGCATAGGATATGGAGTTGACCACAAATACAAATGAGAAATACTAAGATCTTTTAAACTTGTGTCCCATTATGGTAGTTGAGAAGTTTTAGTATTAATTTTAGTGTTAGTTAATAGACTTAGTATTGCAATGAAAAAGCTTCCTCTGTTCACCTGCCCTGATTATAGAAATTTGCTATGAAAGGAAAAAGAAGGGTCATAGTTATGGCAATATCAAGAGTGACTCCTCAAGAGCACAGACTGACCTGCCATAAGCCATAACAGAGGGGAAAACAAGCATCCCTTACCTCTTCTTGGTTCCAGGCAAGCCAGTCATACAGCAAAGTTCCATGTTTTCCAGAGGGTATCATAGCCAGGCTCAGGATTAATCAGGTGAAAAAATTTCCTGTTCAGAAAGGACACAGCACAATGTGAAACTAAGTCAAGATGATTTCACTTTTGATTTTGCAAGATTTCCCCTCAACTTTTCCCAGGGACAAACATCCAAATTTAGCAGTTGTCAGACAGCATTTCTTTTGGGCAGCACATAGCATTCTCCTTGAATGGTGGACTATTGTCTTCATGACAATTCAGGCAATCATACCTGAAATAAAAACTTAAAATGATATCAAATTACAGTCCCAAGAGATTTTATCACAAATAGTGAAATTTCACTAATCACAGTTTAGGACTAGGTTATTTTTTCATGTTTTAATAACAACAATGAACACATATAGGGACATCACATTTCTTTATAAATTAAGAATAACCACAATCTGGAGCTTCACACATATGGTAAATACATCATAGTCCACTCAAAACCCAAGAAAAACTCTGGCCACTGTAAACCTCCAATCTCTATTGCCTGTTAACCCCTCATACAAAATTGAAATCTTTGAATATAAATTAAGGTCTATTGGTGCTAAGTTGGTTCAAAGATAAAACTTCAATACATACTATTGATTAACAGATAAAATTTCATTATTTTCATAAGTGATGGCCAAATTATCCATTTCAAAGCAAAATATGCCCCATTAAATATTTAACAGTTTTCAAACATTTTGACCAATTCTTTTAATAGCCAAGTTCATAATCTGACAGCATTCAGATTCTATTAGCATTTCTAGTTCATCGGTTTCCCAAATTTCACAATATAAGAAAAGAATTAGAAACACACTATTAACACACATAATATCATGTATTTTAAAAATGAAACAAAACCATTACTAATCATATGACATCAATTCAGTCAAAGGAGTTTCCAAATTTTCTTAGTAGAAAATCATTCATTTGATCACTTTTGGCATTCCATACTTATTGCCTTTGTGACCAATACAGTGTACTTATACTTACTAACATTTATATAGTGCTTACCATGGGCCAGGTACTGTACTATACTAAGCTCTTTACAATTATAATATCCTTTGATCCTTACAATAACCCTGGGAGGCGGGTGCTACTATTATCCCCATTATAAATTAGGAATTGTTTGGTAAACAGAGATGAAGTAAATTGCTTAAGGTCACACAGTGAACAAATTTGTGAGATATAGCCAGTTAGTGCCATCATTGGAGCTAGAAACCATGCCTTTCCAATTCAGTGGTTTTTTTCTCACTACACCACTCTATTTCAATCAGTTTGCAAAGATCCCACATTATTATTAGTTCATTTAAAAAGATAAATTGAATCTTTCTATTAAATTTATGCATTCAATCATTTTCTGACTTGTTTTATATTTACCTGGGTCTTATCTCTCCCTATTAGACTGCAAGTTCTGTGAGGACAAAAGACTATATCTCATCTTTGCATCATATTGTAACAAAGTGTTTTGCTCTTTTTTTTCTTTTTGTAAAAAGAAATGTTCCTGACCTTTGCTTTTATGAGTGTCCTAGTGTGGAAATTCCCTCTAATGATGCAAATCAATAACAGAACTAACACATATAACCTCAGAGAGATGATTTGGAGCACTTGGAAGTTAAGTGATTTACCCACAGTCTTACAACCTGTATATGTCAGAAATGTGATTTGAGGGCAGGTTTTCCTCTCTCTAAGGCCATCTCTCTACTCTCTTTGTCATCTACATCTTGTTCTACACAGAAGAGATTCCTATAAATGATTGTTGAAGAAAAGACCACAAAGAAGAAGCAATGTTCAATTAAATACTAGCTTTGAGTCAACAAGTCCTGCACTCAAAAGCACTAGACAAACAAGAGCTAAATCACAATGAAATTCTGAAGTTGAGCTGGAGACAACAATAATTTGGGAAACACAAAGAAAGGAAGGGACACCATGGCACCCAAAGGACTGGGACTTATTACTTCAGGATTATCTGCACTACACAGAGCCTAAAGAATTGCTCAGGTCATTTTACTCTTCTAGTCTTATATTTAAGCTTCTTGGTCAAGTTTTAGTAGATTCAGAATACCCTCAAACACCTTCAATCAATTTAGTTTTTAAATAACTTCATTAGGAATCATAGAATTTTAGAGTCAGAAGGGAATTTAGCTAACATCTCTTTTACTCTCACTCCCTTTATGTTTTGGGTTTTTTGTTTGTTTTTTTGCTTTTTGGAGGGCAATTGGGGTTAAGTGACTTGCCCAAGGTCACACTGCTAGTAAGTGTATAAAGTGTCTGAGGCTGGATTTGAACCCAGGTGCTCCTGACTCTAGGACCAGTGCTCTATTCACTGTGCCACCTAGCCACCCCCCCTCACTCACTTTATGGGTGAAGAAACAGACCTGTTGTTCAGTCATTTTATTCGTGTTTGACTCTGTGACCCCAAATGGGGTTTTCTTGGCAAGGATACTGGAGTTGCCTGCCATTTCCTTCTCCATCTAATTTTTACAGATGAGGAAACTGAGGCAAACCACTAATTTACCTAAGATCATTCAGCTAGTTAGAGGCAGAGTTAATACCAGGTCACCCTAATCTCTTAAATCCAGTCCAGTTTTCTCAACTACTAATGGTAAGATGACCATCAGGACCTTATCTTACTGCTTCAAGAACTCTGAGGTTCCTTTAAGCCCTACATCTAGGATACAAAAGGTCCTATTTCTTGCTTCTTATGGTAAATGTGGTCCTTTTTATACTTTTCTTCAGAGTGTGACAGAACATCAGTTAGGTATAGCAGACCTGGTTATGAACTCCAGATTTGCTTAATACTTTTAGCTTTGTGATTTATTAATAGAAAGTGTAATTATCCTCAAAAGCATTAGAGCTGTCCAGAAACGAAATGGTCTGCCTTGAGTGGCAGTGAGTTGCTCATTCCTGAAGGTCTGTAAGAAGAAGCTGGATGATTACTTGTCAGGGTGTTTTGGAGGGGATTGTAATACGCCTTTAGCTAGACTTTATGGAGATAAATTCCATGAATCCTTAGAACAATGAAATGCTGTATTTTGTAATACTAAGACCATCATTATCATCACCATCATCATTTATGTTTATTTTTAAATAATTGATATATAATTGTATGGGTACATGTCTCTTCTGATAGAAGATATTTCTTGAGGGCAAGGCTGATTTTCTTTTTGTCTTTGTATTCCTAGTACCTAGTACAGTTCCTGGAACATGGGAGGTATTTAATAAATATTTGTTGATTAATTAATTCATCATCAATATGGCATCAATCAATTTGACAAGGTACAGGAAATACTTCAGAGAGAGTATCTTATTTATTTATTTTTACATTTAAGTAAAATAACTAGGTGGTACAATGGATAAAGTGCTGGGCCAGGAGTCAAGAAGACTCATCTTCCTGAGCTGTGTGACCCTGAACAAGTCATTTAGCCCTGTTTCCCTCAGTTTCCTTACCTGTAAAATGATTGAAGAAGGGAATGACAAACCACTTCAATATCTTTGCCAAGAAAACACAAATAGGTCATGAGGTCAGACACAACTGAAGATAACTGAACAAGAATAGCAAAATGACAAATCAATTTATAAAGCAACATATAGTTTCTTTATTCCTACAAGTAATTTTACTCATACTTTCTACAAAGCAGGATGCCACTGTATCTATTTCCAGGTACTAACTTTGTAATCTTGGCCAAGTCACTTGGCCCCTTATTCCTCAGCTTCTTCATTTGTGAAGTTAAGGGAGTTCAATTAGATGGTTTTCAAGGTGGTTTTTCATTGTAAAGTTCTGTCATCCTTTTGGAGAGATAAATATCCCAATCCCAAATGAAAAATTGAAAAAAAAAATCATCCTCACTTATAGAGGCAAATGAGATATGGGCCAAGCCCTTTATCTCTGAGACCAAAGATTTTCCTCTGGCCCCTCAGAACAAAGTAATGGAATTAGCCCTTTTCTGAATAGACTCTTTCCTCCCCCAGGACAAAAACTCCAAAGAGGGATGTTCCAAGATAGCAGTTTACAAACAGAATAATAAAGAGGTCAGAGCATTTCCCCCCAGGATCTTCCTGAAAAAGGTTCCTGCTTCTCACAGCTTCACTCTGTGAAGTTCCAACCCAACCTTCTCTGGACATGAAGGTCTTGCATTTCCTGTTGGGGATGTCTGTGCAGCTGGTCACATGGGAGAGGGACACTACACACATATACTCATACACACACATGTGTCAGAGGAAGGAAACCTGGGAGTACCTCCTTCCTCTGTGACGTGAAAGGACCAGGCCCTTAATTTATGGCAAACACAGGGTGTTATTCCTTAAGTGTATTCATAATGACCTGGGACATTCCAGTAGCACAACTTCTTTCTGCCTTGTAGAGGATCAGACAATACCAAAGCCTCTAAGTGTCCTTGGGGACACCAATTAGACAGGGGGCACTGAACTCTACTTGGCAGTGATCACTTGACAGAATTTCACCAAAGAGAAGTTTGTGGAGATTTTGAAGGAAAACCTGTTTCCTCTTTGAGGTTCAAACCAGTGCAGAGTCAGAAAGGAGGTTATAAATTCTCAGATCTAGGTGGCCCATTGATGTTGCCTCTCCTCAGTGACCTTTCAAATGTAAGTGGGAAAAATGGTTTGGGAAACATGCTTTTGTTGGTGTGGGGGAAGGGAGAAGAAGCTGGAATTTGTGGAAGCATTTTTAGCTTGTTCTTTCTTTTCTTTCCTCCCTCTTAGCCTCCCTCTCTCCCTTCCTCCCTCCCTTCTTCCCTCCCTCTCTCCCTTCCTTCCTTCCTTCCTTCCTTCCTTCCTTCCTTCCTTCCTTCCTTCCTTCCTTCCTTCCTTCCTTCCTTCCTTCCTTCCTTTCTTCCTTCTTTTCTCCCTCCCTCCCTCCCTCCTTTCCTTCCTGCCCTCCTGCCTTCCTTCCTCTGTCTTGCTCTCTCTTTCTTTCCTCTAACTATAACTATGTAATATGGTCATATTTCCCTTCTCTCATCTCATGCCCTAACCTTCATTTATGGCTGACTTTTGATAGGTCCAACTATTTCCTTGTGAAGTCAGAAATCTATTCAGTGAGCAACTTGTTGACATTTTGAAAGAGGACAAAAGCGAACTGGACCTTTTCATTTGTTTATTTTGTTTGGCATCAAACTTTAAAATAAAGATAATTAAGATGCATTCTCCCATTTCCTTTGTTTATGTTTTATTAGAATGCTAATTACTATTATTACCAAACCGTGTTTATAATAACATCTTACCTTCCAATGGTTCTTTCATCCTGAAATATCTCAAAGCTACATACAGCCAAATGATCAAATAGAACACGGCCTTAGGGATTTTCCTTCACTCTCCCCCAAAGAGAAAACTAGAAGATGCTTAATTGCACAGCTCCCACAGGATGGTTTGAGGCTTGGGGATATCCTTAGCACCTATTCCATCACCTGGCATATAGTAGGTCCTTAATAAAGACTTTTTCACTGACAGCTTGAAGGGCTACACACATTTTATGCCTGGCCCATGGATCCAGCAAATAAACCGGGACAATGCTGTTGTCATGTAGGGATGAACAGTGCAAAGACCCTTTGACAGTCAGGGACTATTTAGAAACAAGTTGGCAAGTAGAAAACAGCCACACCTCTTCTCTGGATTTAGGCTTGGGCAGGAATCAGCTGAAAACCAGTTCAGACTGTATTTCCCCTATACAAACTGACTTATCAGCTGATGAAAACCTCACTAAGATTCTGGGGTATTAATATTGAGGAGTTTTCAAGAAATTTGAAACATTCAGCCATTTGGACCCATTTAAATGGATGCCAGGTTCATGTCTTTTTTATGTTCCCATATTTGCTATTAGAGCACCACAAGACTTCTCTGATGAAAGCCAGAAAACCAGCCAACTCCATGCATATTTTCCAAAGAGCTTAGCTGAATGCTAGTGACCACTTGACCTCAAATTTACTTTTCCTCTAATCTTCTTAAATTGCATCCCCATTTATACACACACATCTACACATACACACCAGCACTTACATATATGCTCAAGAGCAAACACAAAATGAGTCTGTTTTGCTTCTGAAAGATTTTGGGTAACTGGGACTATCTCTTTATTTTCCTACTTTTTGCTAATGATGATCTCAGCCCAAACTTTCAGCCTCCATTGTATTTAGGAAGAAAATATTTGGATCTATCTTTCCCTTTTGTGAACCCTCTTCTCACTTTGATCATATTTCTGTTGTGAGTTTTATCATATTCTTATTTGTATTCAAAGTTGTTTGTGCATGAGCCTGATGTTTCCCTCTGGATAATAAGCCCAGTAAGAGCAGGGACCAATTCTGATTTATTTGTATCTCAGTGGTTTGTATATAATAGATGCTTAGTAAATGTTATGACCATTGAAAATGTCTTTCAAAATGGAGAGATGTCTCATAGATGTCTCAAGGTCTGGATAACAGTAGAGGAAACCTCTAAGCACCAACCTGTACAACATAAGATCACTTTCCTCTGAACCTTTCTCCTTCCTCTTTTGAGCAGAGGCATTCCTATTATGAGCAGAGGCAGCCAGTTTTCTTGATATTGGTTTTGTTCCTAACTTCAAAGAGGGAGAGAGAGCACACCCAAGTTGTAGGTAAGTATGAGGACCCTCGAGCTTGCTCTCATTCCTACTACATCCAAAGAAGAACTCTGTTTAAAAGTAGTAGAAACCTTGATTCCCTCAATATGTTGAGATTGCCAGTAAAAGGGAGGTTGAGGACAAGAAAGAAGTCTATTTCCTCACCACATTAGAATCAAAGGATCCTGGGTAGCCTGGGACTAAATAATGAGCAGCTTAATCGGATAATGGAAGTTTATGAGGCTTGGCTCTATAACATGAAGCAAACATACTACCTACCACCTCCTGATTTAGGGTTAGCTATGAATTCCTTCTCTTGCATCCTTAATGTAGGTGTGTCTCAAGTTCTTTCTTTAGGCCCCTTCTCCTTTACACCCTCTCTTCTGCTGATTTCATCTACTCCTACAGCTTCACCTCATCAATTCTATCTAAGGCTTCCCTGGTCCCTCCAGCTGGAAGTGATCTCTCCCTTCTGTGAACCCTCTTCTCACTTTGATCATGTCTCTGTTGTGAGTTTATCATATTCTTATTTCTATTCAAGGCTGTTTGTGCACGAGCCTTATGTTCCCTCCTGGATAATAAGCCCTGTAAGAGCAGGGACCAATTCTGATTTATTTGTATCTCACTCAATGCTTTGTATATAATAGATGCTTGATAAATATTTATTGAATGAATGAATGGATGATGTGACCATTGAAAATGATTTTCAAAATGGAGACTTAAGCCCGTTTGCTTATACTGTGAAATATAATCATGGTCTATGAAAAGTCATATTAGCATTTAAGCTACTAATTTCTCAGCATGGATGGAGTTGTTTTTTTTTTAATATTTGCTTCCACAGGTAATCTTAAAAATCATTTAATACTTAATGGATCTCATTCACTAAACTTAATAATCTGACCCACTTTATTCTGGAGAGTCCATCTTTCTAGGCCTAGCTATATGAAAAATGAGATGACTATAATATTTGTAAAAACCTAGTGTCAGATAACATCGTTAGATCAATGCATAATACTTTGGAAACACTTTAATGTGTCAGTTTTGTCTTTGGCCCTATTTCCCGTATAAACCTGAACAGATGCTCAGCAAATCTACATCTTCACCCATGTTGTCTTTTCTGAGCTGCAGGCACACATCCACTACAGCATAGGATATCAAGTTCTATCAATACTATTTCCAGAACATACACTTCCTTCTACCTCCTCCATTCTGTTTCCATCACTATCACACTAGCGTAGACCTAAAACCCTTGGGGAGATTGGTTTATTTGTTTGTTTGAAGGTAGCAGAGTGGTAAAGGGGATGGGGATGGAATTGGATTTAAAGGAATGGTTTGTTCATTCCAAGTGGCCTATTGTAATAGACCCCTGATCAATTTTTCCATCTCTCTTTTTTTCCCTACTCCAAGCTATTCTTTTTTATGATTCCCAGACTAATCTTCCTTATAAACTGATCTAGGTCTATAAACAATCATATTACTTCTCTGCTTTAGTAGCTTCCTGCTACATTCTGAATAGGTTTCTTGCCTGACATTCAAGGACTTCCTTGATAATTTGGCACTCTAAGCTCCAGCCAAAATAGGTAACTCTTTATTCTCCAAACATGACCAGTACATTTTTTTTCCCAGTGCCTTCCCTAACATGGTTCCTCATGCCTGCAATGTCCTAGCTTCTCTCTTCACCTTTTAAACTCATTCCCACCTTCTAAATCTCAACACAACTATCACCTCCTCCATGGAGTCTTTCCATATCAACCCCCTGTGGCTAAGGACCTTCTCCCTTGGATATTACTCCCTGTGTAATGGAAAGTTCTCTATGAACTTTTGAAAGTGATGGTATTAGTGCAATTAAATATTGTACTCTAAGATTAAAGAGCACATGGACAATCACTATAACCAACTTGATTATAGTCTACTAGGTTATAGTGACCAGCCTTCAGCAATACCTAGATATTATTTGAACTTCAAGCCTGTTGGGTTGTGATACCAATGGGTTGCAACTTATGACTCAATATTTTTCCCTAAAGATGTGATGAGACCCTCAAGGAGGTGGTTTCTTCTGTGTGTTTGCTGGCAAACAGCAAAGAATAGGAAAGGCATGGAGACAGATGTGGAAATAAAGCTATGGCTTATTGATTTTAAAATTCCTAGATTGTCTACTTATAGCCGAGATACTGTCATTCAATTTCTTTAATGGAGGAATGATTGAGAATCCTTTCCACTCCTTCTTACCTTTTGATGCCCTCTGGGAGCCAGTTAAGAACTCATGCTAAAGACAATATGCCAAGATTTGGTTCTCTCTGGAACCCTAGTGTGAGTGGGACACTGTCTATAACATCTATAAAACGAAGCCCTTTCCCCACCCCCCTTCCATGACCACTCTATGCTTATCAAGTACATATCAAAGCTTCCAGGTAGAATAGCAGTATCTCAGCCAACTTGTTTCCAGAGTACATACACAGTGTAACCTGAAGCCAGTTGGACAACATTAGTGGAGCCTTTCCATTTTGTTGCTTTAATGATGAAGGCACACTTTAATTTAATAGGCCTTGAATTTGACTATTTACTTTACTGTGGGGCCCACTAGGGCTGTCCAAGTTACGGGTTTTCCATGAGGAAAGTTTGCTCTGGCAGAAACCTGGAATTTATAGGAATGGGGAAGGGGAGCATGGTAAAACTGGAGAGATAAGAGAAATTCCTCTTGGAGGGTAGGAGAGAAGTAGTTCCTCCTCCTGGATTATCATACCATATTTAAACTATAAATTAAACACCAGCCACCCCCAAAGGGAATAGAGGAGATTAGCTAGAACTGATGAAAATAGATGTAGAGGAAATGATTTCCCCTGACTTTAACAATGGGGCAAAATGGAACACATTCTTAGTATCCTTAGCTAAGAGCTCATGTGAAAAAACACCATTTGAGATGGCCCTGGTTGGACTTGGCTCACAATTGTGTCTATTTATACAGATATGACAGTGATTGCTGGATGGGTCTTTTCAAGCAGTAATAGTATGATCTGTTTGCATGCACTCACAGTGTAGCTCTTTGTTTTTGTAATCACAGTATTGGGCTTTAGGGAATTTCAGGAAAGTTGGTTGTGGTCAAGCTGTGGGAAATCAGAAGTGTGAATAAGTATGTACTTTATGGACTTGGGAAGGAAGGGAGGAATTTTGGAACAGGTATAATGAAAAGAAAAGGAAAAAAAAAATGACAAGGACATAGATAGGAACCAGGAGGAATCAAAATCAAAATCAAGGAGAATAGTGTTATTTGAGAAGCAAGTATGAACAAGTGGGACTTGGACATAGAGCTGCAGGTCAGAGAAAACAAATATTGTTAGGCTCAGCTTTTTTTTTTTCTTACAAATTAGGAAACAGAGGTTCCAAGTGATTTGGTGATTTCTTCAAGGTTCCATGCCTATTAAGTGTCCATGTAGGTTTCCTAACTCCACATTCTTTTTCAATCAGTGCCTACATTGTTGCCTTGTTTTCAAATAAAGAATCTCTAAATAAAATCTCTCCTTATAGTAGAGACAGATTGCTGAAATTTGGTAGCCCAGGTCATGCTACCCTTACCCTTCTCTCTCTGTCTCTTTCTTTCTTTCTTTTTCAAATTCATCTATTCTTGTACATGTAATAGAAGTAACATTGGGTCCTATGGGGATCATCCCATGGGTCATCTATACGGAGGGTCCTGCATCTGAGGCCATTTATGGAGAGGGATGTGCTTTGGCTCACCACTCAAAGATACAGGATAAGAGGAAAATAGATTTGGAGCTGTACAGGACCTTAAAAGGCATTGAATCAAATTTCTTTATTTTATAGAATTTAAGTAACTTGCCCAGGGTCACTTAGCTAGTGAATGTCTGAGGCAGGATTTATTTTTTTTATTCTTTTTTTAAAATTTTCAGTTAAGGAAACAAATCAAACATTTCCACAATGCAGTGCAATAGAAATGATGATTGCACATGAAACTGCCTATCTACTATGTACAACTTGCTATTCCCTCCAAATATTCAACAAAGTTATCATGTAAATTTCTTTATTTTTTTTCCTGTCCTCCCTTTCCCCTGTCCTGGAGATGGCTACCATTAGACACAAATAGTAGGTGTGTATACACACACACACACCTATGTTAAATTATTCTATAATACTTCTATTTATCAGTTCTTTCTATGGATGCAGATAGTTTTTCTTCATACATCCTTTTTTTTAGTTTGTGTATTTACAATAGTCAAAATGACTTAGTCGCTCAAAGTCATTCTCAAAACACTATTGCTATCACTGTATACAATGTTTTCTTCGTTCTGCTAACTTCATTCTTCATTTCCTGCAAGCCTTTCCATGACTTTCTAAGATCATTGAGCTCATCATTTCTTATAGCACAGTAGTATTTCATCATAATCATACAGCACAACGGAGGCAGGATTTAAACCCAGGTCTTCTAAACCCCAAGTTCAATGCTCTATCCTTTACTTTATGCGTTGGGATAAAATTTCTTACTGGTCCCTGGAAGTAAGCATACATGCACACACACACACACAGATAGATAGATAGATAGATAGATAGATAGATAGATCTCCACACATAAATATACACATACATACATGCACACACACATACACATATATGTGTGTGTGGTGTGTATATATATATGCATATATATAATGCATGTGTATATGGCAATGAGTGCCAACAAAACAGAGATTAGCAGAAGAATGCTGATGATTATTTATTTTGTATCAGTTATTTATACGCATTTAATTCCTGGGGGAAAGAAGTTTTTTGTTTGTTTGTTTTTTTGCTTTTTACTGCTGATATCTATTCAAATGATTTTTAAAATTCTAAAGAAGATTCATATTTTCTGGGTGTTATACAACAATTATTATTTCTTAAGGAGTTGGCCATTTTGATGGGGATACATATCATTCTTTATTATTGCATAAGAGAAATGCTAGATATTCCCATTTTTAGACCAGCCTACTGGTGAATTACTTCTTTGATTGACACTTGTATGGGTCTCCAGGTTGAACCTTCAATAATCAATTGAATATGTCTAAAGCTAGCTTGTGAATCCATATAATGTATTTTTTTTTGGTTGTTTTTTGAAGGTCAATTGGGGTTAAGTGACTTGCCCAAGGTCACACGGCTAGTTTTTGTGTTAAGTGTCTGAGGCCGGATTTGAATTCAGGTCCTCCTGACTCCAGGGACAGTGCTCTATTCACTGTGCCACCTAACCGCCCCAGATAATGTTTTTTTTTTTTAATAGGATGATCATAACATTTTCTTCTTAATGACTTTTTAAAAACTTTTTTTAAAGTTCTAAAAATAGATGATAATATGTGGCATTCTAGGATTCTATTCTGTAACGATCTTTTGTACTGAGAGGAGAGAGTGAACAGTTCTTTATTCTTCAGGCTACTTTGTATCCCTAGAGATTAACACCATATGGTGTATGTGGTAAGTACTTAATAAATGCTTGTTGATTGTTTTGCAAGGAAAAAAAAAGTGATTTTCTTTCATGTGCACCAGATGCAATAAACAAGGTGTTTCAGAAGAGTTTAGGTTTCTTCTTCATTATACACACAGTTATTGCATTTTGCACATGGATAATAAAAGCAGACTTAATCAATAAGTATTTTTAGAGCACATATTATGTGTCAGGTGCTGTGCCAAGGATACAAAAACATATATAATGTTGTCGTTGCCCTCCAGGATCAGAGGAAACAATGTGTATCCAAAAAAGTACACAAAATTTAAGGAGGGGGTCAGGACCTGTGATTTTGTTTGTTTAGGAAATTCTCCAGTGAGGAAATTCCTTTTGCCAGTGTGAAAACCGTCTCTGAAACTTACTTAGTCTTAGAGAGTTGCCTAGCACCCTGAAAAGTTAAAAACGACTTGTCCAATGTCACGTAGCTGGTATTGTCCAACATGGGACATGAACCCACTTCTTCCTAGCTCAGAGGCACTGACTCTCTATGTAGTAATGCAGGCTCACTTGTATATATGTGTGTATACATGCACACACACATACACACCTGCATGCTAACATACATACACAAAAATAAATACAAGGTTATATGTGGGACCCAAGGACTCTTAACAGCTAGGGCATCAGAAAAGGATTCAGGTGGAAGGTAACACTTGAGTTAGCTTCAAAGGAGTCCAGGGACTCTATGAGTTAAAAGAAAGGAGGAAACACATGCTTAGCATAGTTGGGGAGGAGGGCTGCCTGTGCAAAGTCACAGAGATGGGGCAGGAGGAAATATCATATGAATAATAGCAAGAAGACCAGTTTGTTCACATCACAAGAGTTCATCAAAGGAAGTAATGCAGAATAAGCCTGAAGAAGTATATTACTGTCAGGTTGTGAAGGGCTTTAAGTGCCCCAAAGAGGATTTTATATTTGATCACAAAGCCACTAGAGATACTTAGCAGAAAGGTAATGTGAGCAGCTCTAGGCTTCAGGAATATCCATTTGAATTTTGCTTGGACGATGTATCAGAGACAAGAATGACTGGAAGCAGAAAGAGCAATTGGGGGTGGCTATGTGGCACAGTGAATAGAACACCAGCCCTGGAGTCAGGAGGACCTGAGTTCAAATCTGGCCTCAGACACTTAACACTAACTGTGTGACCTTGGCCAAGTCACTTAACCCCAAATGCCTTGCCTCCCCCCCTCCAAAGAGCAAGAAAAAAAAGAGAGCAATTAGGAGACCACCACAATAGTCCAGGTGAGAGGTGATGAGTGTCTGAACTAGGGTGGTGGCTGGGTTGGGAGAGGAGGAAGAGGATGGATGTAACAGATGTGGTAGAATCAGAAATGACAGAATTTTGCCACTACTCAGACCAAGTGGGATAAGGGAGAGTGAGTACGTGAACCTGTGGGGCCCTAAGGATGGAGGCACTCTTCACAGAAATGCAGTTCATAATATAGTGCCTGACATGTTGTGGTTGTCTAATAATTGTTTATTTAATTGAAGGTCTTTGAAATGTAAGTTAAATGTTTGGCACCTATTCTCCTAATTTACGGCCATGTGTTTTAGAGCATTATCTATTCTTCCTCAGAATTTGAAGCTAGAAGAGTTCAAAATGACTATTTTCATGGGAAGAAAACTAAGAAAAACATTAACCTCCTAGGAGAGTGAAGTCAAATATATAATATTATTATTTACCATTAAATTCCTACTCCTTCACCTAATCATGGGTATGGAAGTGACCCTAGTCTCTTCAAGGCTACAGGCCTATCCTCAGAGTACCAATCTAAGTGCAAAAATGTTCATCACCACAAATTCAATCTAATAGGTATGATCTCCTTTAATGGAGGGATCAAATCATGGATTTTTCAAAGTATGAAAAGAAAGCTTTTATGAAAATCTGCACTTGTCTATCTTTAAGAATTTTCACATTCTTTCCTCTTCTCTCATCCTTATAGACTTTATCCTTGAATATGGAATTATATGCCTTTAATTTTGGCAAATATTAAGCCTTCCTCAACTGCTATGTGCACTTTCACCCTAAGTGCCACCTCCCCAATTTTTTTGTTTGAGAGAGAATGAGAGAGAGAGAAAGAGAGAGAGAGAGAGAGAGAGAGAGAGAGAGAGAGAGAGAGAGAGAGAGAGAGAGAGAGAGAGAGAGGATGCTATGATAGATCATAGAATCATAGACCTCATGCTGGAAGGTACCCACTTGGCTACGCTTCTTATAGAAATTTCTCTTCCTGGTCTCTTCTATCTATTCCAACAAAACAATGTCCTGCTGTGGGACATTAGATATTGATTTTTATTTCCTTTTATTACCTTGTATTTATTTATTTATTTTAAATAATATTTTATTTATCTTGGCTAATACATCTTTAATAGATTCCACTGGTCAGATGATAAATATCCATTCCATTTAGACAGGAAGTAATAGCTGTGGTCTCTGTGTCCTTTGGAAATGTGACTCTCCAGATGTGTCCATCATGTTCTGTCTGCTTTCCTGGAGCAGGTTCTTAAGCAGTGATGCCACTGTGCATTGGAACAGTGTTGATGGAGAAGAGAAAGCCATAGCTGTCCCCACCCCCCACCCCTGATCACTTGCTTAGTTCATATCCTATGATTCCCTATAGGTTTAATTTCTTCATCCATAGCAACCCTTCTCTGTGACGTGTACCAACTGCCAACAGTGCTATGAGTAATGTTCTCACAGGAATGACAGCCAAGAAGAATTAGCCCCTTTCTTTCTCTGCTCCCTCTCCCTGTCCCTACCTGTCCATTCAAATTCCCAGGCCTTGCTTCATGACCTCTGCCCTCTCTCCACATCCCTGGGTTTTGTTTCAGACAGCTAGCAGTACAGTTGATAGATCATTTGTCCTGGAGTCAGGAAGTTGAGTTCAAATTCAGCCTCAGATTCTTAGTGGTTGTGGGACCCTGGACAAGTCAGCTTAACCTTTTGCCCTCAGTTTCCTTATCCCTAAAATGGGGATAATGAAAGCATCTACCTCACAGTATTATTGTGAGGATCAAATGAGATGATATTTGTAAAAAGCACTAAGTCCAACTCCTTGTACATAGTAGGTACAATATAAAATCTTTTTCCTTTTGTGTAGGTGGTGGGGAAGGTATTTCACCACTCAATTGAGGACAAAGGCTATTACGGAGCAACATTTTAAAAAATCCTTTTGTTAAAGAGGACATATCTTAAAGAAATCATAAGAGAGAAGCAATTATCCAGAAATAATAATAATGAGTCAACAAGAGGAAAGGTTTGTCTCTTAAATGAGTATATGACTGGGTTAGATGAATAAACATTGCAGTTGGCAAGAGCTCCTCATTCCTGTTACCAGGCAGAAAATAAGACAGCTTTCACTCATAGTAAGTTGAATTTTTCAAAATTGGCCAATGCATGCAACAGAGTAAGTTCCAAATGACCCAAAGGATAACCACATATTTCGCTGCCCTACATCTGCTAAGTATGTTGGCTCTAGGTTTCCATCAGGATATCAAGGCTCGGTGGGAGAAATGAAGTTTGCTCAGAACATCCATGCAGTGACCTTGTAAGCAGGAGCAAGAGTTATGGGAACAAGAATGACTGCTGCATTTATTATTAACTTGTGATTATGCTATTAAGACAGGGAAGACTAGATGGGGGTGGCAGATAAATCAAACCCTTCAAAACTGATGAGAGTGAAAGGGCAGTCAGGTAATAAGTGTAGGTACAACAATTTTCAGACTGTTAAAGGAAATATTAAATCAGCCTAATGAGTGGTATTTATTGGAAGTTCTACTTATACACTGTCCTGTCTCCCTTCAGGACCAGTAGTGTTCATTGGGTATATTTTGATCTGTGTTCTGACATGAACATATTCAGCAAAGTTATTAGGTTGCTAGTTATCCCTGATGCTTTTTCCTAATCCCTGTAGTAGTTAGTGCTTTTTCTTCCAAAGTTACCTGGCATCTGCTTTACGTATGCTTTGTAAATATTTAAATGCAATTGTACATTATATACAACTATACCCTATATATTTATAAACGGCTATATGCAAAGCACCTAGTAATATGAGAATTTCACTTTGATAGAGTACTTTGAGAAATGGTAACCAAAAGGAGGTGACTGGTAGATTAGAAAGGGTTGGAATATGCCCTTTGGTGGGGGCTCCCCTAGTTACTTCTGCCACCTCCAATTATTTTGCATTTATTTTATTTATACAGTGATTTGCAAATTACTTAAGACAAGAATTAATTTAGAGATTATTTCATTTTATGACACCAATGAAACACAATGTCTGTGCTTCTGTTGATAGTAGATTGAATCAGAAGTCTGACCTTGACTAGATGAAATCCAAATGAAATAGTTTCCTTATTTTTAGTTCATTTTCAATCACTCATGTCATTAAAAAATGTTTCATTGCTCTTTTTTTGTGCTTTAAACTCTATGGTTTTTAGGTACATATGTTTCTCTAAGGAAATTTGCAAAAGTTGTAGCCCTTAAAAGAACACACTTTGATGACTATTAAAGATATTGCAATAACTGTGGGCATGGGGAAATAAAGCATTTCAACAAGGATCACTCAAATCTATGATGAAAAAAGGATCTCTCAAGCCAAAGCACAAAGGAAAAGAAAAAAAAAAACACAAAAAACAAGAGTTGACAATCTGTTCATGTGAAATAGCCTAATTGATGTTTAGGAAATAGGGAAAGCCTTTCAGAGAGACTTGTAATTTGGAGGAGTTATTGTTGATTGTTTTGCTTTATTGTCTAGGCTGCTTGAATTTGGAAGAAGGGCAGAAAGAAAAGTTTAAATCATTGAAATGAAGTAAAAAATACTTCTCGTGGATAAGACAATATAATGACTGGAGTAATGATTGAGGAAAAATATATTTTTAACTTGTACTTTTTCATTCAAGACTATGCCCAAAACATTGTCAAATGAAATCTAGCTAAGCCTTTAAGATCTAGGCATCTTTATCTAAACATTTACCCAAAATGTGCTTTGGGGATTTTTTTTTGTTTTACTTTCAGTGGTGCTGGAAGTTTGTCTCCCTTGATGTAGTTTGATAAATATATTGACATCCTGAGAAGTAGAATTGTTCTAGAATTAGAGACATTCCCAAATGGAGCTAGAATAATATAAGATGGCTTTGCACCATGCCATACATCTTGGAAGGCTAAGAAATTTTTCAGAGAGCTGGAGATAAGGCCTGAGAACTCACATAATTTATACCCCATTGAAAATCTATGAACTACAGTAAGACCTGGAAAAAATAAGACTATTTGTCAAAAGTGCATTTAATATCCAAGGTGACAGGTATGGTTTCACAAGGAAGAATTAAACACTGTGTGTAGTACTACAGTGCACATAGTACTGGATTGGGAGTCAGGAAGACTTGAATTCAAATCCAGTGAGAATAAAATTAAATGGTACTTGTAAAGCCTTTAGCCTAGTACCTAGCACCCAGCAGGTGCTTAATAAATGCTTATTCCCTTCTTTTTTCCCCTCAAAATCTTTTGAACTGAATGCTTTGTGTAAAATAAATTGTATAAAATAAATTACTAAGCAAAGAGCACATAATAAATATTAAACTTTTAAACTAAGCTAAAATATATAAGGTTTATTGCATGTCAATACATTTATTTTATTTTGTTCCAGTTAATTTGTACACAACTGTATTTTATATTCACTTAACTACATGTACATCCTTCAGTAGAAAGTAAGTTCCTTGAAGGCAGGGTTTTTTTTTTAATTTTAATTTTTGGCTTTATATCATGAATGCCTATAATAATAAATACTTGTGGAAAGGAAGGACCCAAGGTGTGTCTTTATGTATGCATATATATGTATGTATATATTACATTAACTTGGTTCCCTTGCCAGCTTTCTCTGCATACATATCAGTTGTAATTTTGTGATAGCCTCTTCTTTTCTTCTTTGAAATTAGCTTGACATTCAGTTAACTAGATTTCACCTGTATAAAAATAAAATAATTGGTAGGGGGAACCAAATAATATGATGGTCCTTGCTCCTGTCCAGGACATACACTCTTCCCCAAGAAGGCTAATTCTGGTAGCCAATCACTTGCTGGAGATAGCATTGTCAGTTATCAGGACAGTAAATGATGCAGGAGGGATAAAGTCGAGCTTTTTCCCTTCCTTGTACTGACCTGCATTTTAGAGAGGTACTAGTGAACTCAAGTGATCCTCACAACTATGGGAGGTAGGTGCTATGATTATACCTGTTTTACAGTTGAAGATAGAGAGACAAATATATGTTAAATACCTGCCTAGGGTCATGTAGGTGGTCAGTATCTGAGGCCACATTTGAACTCAAGTCTTCCTGACTCCCAGCCCAGTGTCTGATACACTGTACCACCATGCGTCCTCTCTAATTCTTCCTCTGGGCCTTAGTTTCTATATCTGTAAAACTAGAGTATTCCACCAGATAACTTTAATTGTTCCAGTTCTAAATAGTTTATCCCACATCCCCAGAGCCTTATCTATTCAGAACCCTGGTTACAGGGCAACCACACTTATTTGGAACATGGCCTTGAAGTATAAAGGAAGCCACAAAGGCCTCTATGAGAGGCATTCAGAGGATATTAGATGCAGCCACACTGGAATTAGAAAGAAAGAAAAAGTCTGACAGTAAGAGAAATGATAGACAAACCAACCAATGGGGTCTGAGGGTGATATGTATAATAATTTATATTCCAACTGAGGACCTTGAGTCATCATGAAAACATTAATTCATATTCAGAAAAACATCTGTTTAAGAAAACAGGGATATATAAAATACATTTAAGAAAGATTTCCATGAGAAACAGGTCTAGTATATAAAACTTGAAGGTGAAAGGAATCTTGGTGGATATCTAAGCCAAGGATTCTTCACTTAAGGCCCACAATTTTTTTGATCATTGTATTTCAGTGTAATTGGTTTTCTTTGTCATTCTGTGTATTTTGTTTCATACACTGAAAAACATTTTTCTGAGGAAGGGTTCCTATTCTGCTAAAGGAGTCCAGCACTCCAGTAAAGGTTAAGACTCCATGGTCTGTCCCAACCTCCTAACAGATCCAAGTGGACAATCTACAGGGTGAAGGAGTTAAGCTGGATAAATAGGAGGATCTTCTTACAAAGAGAGAATTGTTTGACACTGAAACAGGTTCAAGGGAAGTAGATGACTTCTGTAATGCCATGGATGTTCTGGAATTATTAGGACTATTTCAGTCTTAAGGAGATTGGCAAGATCAGAATTTTATACCTTTTTCCTCATCATGAAAATCTTTGGTTCACCATTTGGTGGGGAGGGAGGGAGGCAGTATGAAATTTAAAATTACTGACTGAGGGTGGTGGTGAAAAGGTGACAGAGGAAAGTGTGGCTACCAGGGAAACTTGCTTCCATTTTGAGAATCCCCAATAAGACTCACAAAGGGCTGAGTGGAAAAAGCAACGATCTTAAATATGCTCTAAGATGTCCAGATCCATTGGTAGATTATAATATTCTAAGTATGTATTAGCTGGCTTCCCAAAGTCTCTCATTCAGACCTCATAACTCTGTATTAAAATATTACTTATTATTTACAATGGTTTTTTTCTGACTTATTGAAAGAAACTAGTGATCAGAACAATGAGGCAAAGCAAAGGGATACCTCTCGACTCAGTTATACAATTCTATGCATATTTACCTAGCATCCCATCTGGAAATTTTTTGAGCAGGTGGTGACAGGCCTGAGTCACAGTTCCAGTGAGAGGAGGTTGTTTCAAGATTCATGTAGGTGGGGAAATGGAACCATAAGAAAAGATAGCAATCCAAAAAAAAAAAAAAGCTACCTCTTACTTTGGCATTCAGATCAATTTTCATTGATGAGTCACTTAGTAAAGTGATTAAGTGATCCCTGGAAATACTCAGGGCAGGTTCCAAGGGAGTGGCGTGAAGAACAGGTTTAGGCTTCTAGTGTGTCCTCTACAAAGGAAATAGGGAAAAACCTCAAGCAAAAACACTTGATAAAGCTTTCTAAAGAAAAGAGCCACCTCCACCAGGGTCATGCATAATGAGTCCTCCTCCCTTTTGTAGGTTTCAACAGGCCACACACACAGGAGACTGTGATCTCTCTTGATAGCCACTATTGGTTTAAACAAGATTCAACTCAGTCTTCATCTTTTCCTTCCTCAAATGGGACTCATTGTGACAGTGAAAGCTGGAATTCAATATGCACCCCTTTAAGCGCAGAGAAAGTGAACAACAGGCTGTTTCGAAAGCAATCTAAAGAGTGGTTATTGACCACATTCTGACCACATTCTAGGGCATAAAAACCTCACAATTCTATGCAGAAAGGCAGAAATATTCAATGCATCTTTCTCAGACCATGATGCAATAAAGGGACATGGAAAGACAGGCTAAAAACTAATTGGAAATTAAACAATTTAATCCTAAAGAATGAGTGGGTCAAACAAGAAATTATAGAAACAATCAGTAATTTCATTCAAGAGAATGATAATAATGAAACAACATACCAAAATTTGTGGGATGCATTAAAGGCAGTTCTTAGGGGAAGTTTTATATCCCTGAGTGCATACATGATTAAATTAGAGAAAAGAGAGTTCAACAAATTGGGCATGCAATTGAAAAACCTAGAAAAAGAACAAATTCAAAATCCCCAATTAAATACTAAATTAGAAATATTGAAAACCAAAGGAGAGATTAATAAAATTGAAATTAAGAAAATTATTGAATAAATAAAACTAAGAGCTGGTTTTAAGAAAAAGCCAACAAAACTGATAGACCCTTAGTCAATATGATAAAAAAAAAAAGAAAGAAGAAAACCAAATTATGGGTATCAAAAATGAAAAGGGTGAATCTACCTCCAATGAAGAGGAAATCAAAACAATAATTAGGAATTATTTTTCCCAATTGTATGCACATAAATTTGACAATCTTAGGGAAATGGATGAATATTCACAAAAATACAAGTTGCCCAGATGAATTGAAGAGGAAGTAAATTACTTAAATAACCCAATCTCAGAAAAAGAAATTGAAAAAACCATCAGTCAACTCCCTAGGAAAAAATCTCCAGGGCCAGATGGATTTACTAGTGAATTCTATCAATCATTTAAAGAACAATTGATTCCAATACTCTACAAACTATTTGGGAAAATTAGTGAAGGAGGAGTCCTACAAAATTCTTTTTATGACACAAATATGGTACTGATACTTAAATCAGGAAGAGATAAAACAGAAAAAGAAAATTATAGACCAATTTCCCTCATGAATATAGATGCAAAAATTCTAAATAAAATGCTAGCAAAAAGACTACAGCAACTTACCTCAAGAATAACACATTTTGATCAGATAGGATTTATTCCAGGAATGCAAGGATAGTTTAATATTAGGAAAACCATCAGTATAATTGATCATATCAACAATAAAACTAGCAGAAACCACATGATTATCTCAATAGATGCGGAAAAGGTTTTTGACAAAATACAACATCCATTCCTATTAAAAACATTAGAAAGTATAGGAATAAATGGAGCCTTCCTTAAAATAATAGGTAGCATCTATCTAAAGCCATCAGCAAATATTATGTGTAATGGGGAGAAGCTAGAAGCATTTCCCATAAGATCAGGGGTGAAACAAGGGTGTCCACTATCACCCCTCTTATTCAATCTGGTCCTAGAAATATTAGCAGTAGCAATTAGAGAAGAAAAAGAAATCAAAGGAATCAAATTAGGCAAAGAAGAGACCAAGCTATCACTCTTTGCAGATAATATGATGATATACTTAGAGAATCCTAGAGAATCAAGTAAAAAACTATTTGAGACAATAAATAAATTTGGCAAAGTTGCAGGATATAAAATAAACCCACTCAAATCCTTGGCATTCCTATATATTTCCAATGAAATTCAACAGCAAGAGATAGAAAGAGAAATCCCATTTAAAGTTACTGTAGACATTATAAAATATTTGGGAATCTAGCTGCCAAAACAAACTCAGGACCTATATGACCACAACTACAAAACACTTTTCACACAAATAAAGTCAGATCTAACTAATTGAAAAATATCAATTGCTCATGGCTGGGTCGAGCTAATATAATAAAAATGACAATTTTACCTAAATTAAATTATATATTTAGTGCCATACCAATTAATTTACCAAAAAACTACTTTATAGAGCTAGAAAAAATAGTAGCAAAATTCATTTGGAAGAATAAATGGTCCGGAATATCAAGGGAATTAATGAAAAGAAATGTTAGGGAAGGTGGACTAGCTATACCAGATTTCAATCTGTATTATAAAGCAGTAGTCATCAAAACTACTTGGTACTGGCTGAGGAATGGAGGAGTGGATCAATGGAATAGATTAGGCACACGAGATTCAGAAGTCAACAACTATAGTAATCTATTGTTTGATAAACCCCCAGACCCTGGTTTTGGGGACAAGAACTCACTATTTGACAAAAACTGCTTAGAAAACTGGAATATAGTATGGCAGAAACTGGGCATAGACCATTATCTAACACCATATACCAAAATCAAGTCTAAATGGGTGCATGATCTAGGTATAAAGGTTGACAGTGTAAGAAGTCTCATAAAACAAGGAATAGTTTACCTGTCAGACTTGTGGAGAGGGAAAGACTTTATGACTAAACAAGAATTAGAGAACATTATTAAATGTAAAATGGATAATTTTGACTACATGAAATTGAAAAGCTTCTGTACAAACAAAGCCAATGTAACCAAGATTAAAAGGGAGGTGGGAAATTGGGAAAGAATCTTTACAACCTATGTCTCTGACAAAGGACTCATTTCTTTTTTTTTTTAAAGAAATTGGGGTTAAGTAACTTGTTCAAGGTTACACGGCCAGTTATTTCTGGGTGTGGTGCTAAGTATTTGAGCCTGGATTTGATCCCCTGGTCATCCTGACACTGGAGTCTGTGCCCTTACGTGCTGAGCCACTTGGCCACCCCCAAAGGACTCATTTCTAAAATATATAGAGAATTGAGTAAAATTTATAAGAATACAAGTCATTCCCCAATTGATAAATGGTCAAAGGATATGAACAGGCAATTTTCAGAGAAAGAAATTAAAGATATCTATAAGCACATGAAGAAATCCTCTAAAAGACTATTGATTAGAGAAATGCAAATCAAAACAGCTCTGTGGTACCACATCTCACCAGTCAGATTGGCTAAGATGACAAAACAGGAAAATGACAAATGCTGGAGAGGATGTGGGCAAATTGGAACAATAATGCATTGCTGGTGGAGTTGTGAACTGATCCAGCCTTTCTGGAGAGCAATCTGGAATTATGCTCAAAGGGCTATAAATACTTTCATATCCTTTGACCCAGCAATACCACTCCTAGGGTTATATCCCAAAGAGATCATAGAAGTGGGAGGAAGACCCATATGTACAAAAATGTTTATAGCAGCTCTTTTTGTGGTGGCAAAGAATTGGAAATTAAGGGGGTGCCCATTAATTGGGGAATGGCTGAACAAGTTGTAGTATATGCATGTTATGGAATATTATTGTACTATAAGAAACGAGGAGCAGATGGTCTTCATATTTACCTGGAGAGACTTATACAAACTGATGCTGAGTGAGAAGAGTAGAACCAGGAGAAATTTGTACACAATTACAGACACAACATATGTGTGATGATCAACTTTGATAGACTGGACTCTTCTCAGCAATGCAGTGATATAAATCAATCCCAAAAGACTCATGATGGAGAGAAATATGTGCATCCAGAGAAAGAACTAGAAAGAACTGAGTTTATATCCAGGTGGAAGCAAAATACCTGATCTTTTTCCTTCTCTTGTTTGGTTTTATGTCTTCTTTACCATTTTTCATTCCATCTGATACAATCCCTCTTTATAACCTGACTAATGTATAATGTGAAATATTTACAGATCCTTTACTTGACTATATGCCGCCATGGAGGGGAGGGGAGGGAGGGGGGCAAAATGTGAAACTCAAGAAATTGTGGAATTGAATCCTGTAAACTAAAATGAAACAAACAAATTAATTAAAAAATAAAAAAAATAAAGAGGGGTTATCCTTATCCCCATTCCTTCTAGGTGATTAAAAGTTCAAATAGTGCACATTAAAAAAATAAATATAAGATATCAAAGAGAAACCTTCCTGCAGGATCAAGTTACATTGCTTGGGTAACCTCCTTATTTTTCAATGTGAAATACTTTATGGTTAAAGCAATAACCTATTGGCAGATGGACTAGTTTTCTTGGAATTTAAGAATTGGAAGGGACCTCTGAGATCAAATAACCCTATGTGACCTGAGACCAAACCATGAATATTCTCAACATTATCTCTCAGAAGATGCATGCCCCTCCAATTTCTACCTAATTCACTGCCTCCTGAGGCAAACCATTCCACCTCAGAACAATCTTAATTCTTAGGAAGTTACTCCTTATATTAAGCCAAAATCTACCTACTCTTACATTTTACCAATTGGTCCTAGTTACACTCTTTGGATTCACACAAGACATTTCAAAAGCAGAATAAGGATAATCCCTCCCGATTAGATCCTTGTTGGGATTGCTCACAGGAAGGAATATGTCTATTCATAGGAACTTGGAACTGAGTACTTTTTTAAGTTTATAGGATCATAACTCCAAAGGACTTTCAAAGTCATTCGATCCATCTCTTTATTTTACAGATGATGAGATGAAAACTGAAAGAGGTTAAGCCACAAAGATGACCACATAAAACATTAGGTTCAAACCCAGGTCCTCTGACTCCAAATCAATTGCTTCTCCAAACAAGTGTTCCTTTCTCTTCTTACAGTGACTCTATCTTTTTCTCTATACAAAGTAGAAATATACTTGGGGATCCCAAAATTTGTGAGCATGGATGTCCATGAGGAGTGAGTGAGGGGAGGCTAGAATTGGACAAAGTAAACTGATCAGGAAAAAAAGGAAAGCAACCAAAAGGGTGGAAAAAAGGGAAAAAAGATTTGACTAAAGATCCCTAAAAATGTCAATGAGTTCAAACTAAAATTTGGTTCAGCCATTTCTACCCTAGCATGATTCCACAAAGTGTGTGTCAAGTGTTATGAGGCCCACAAATCCAATCGGTTCACTAAGATTCTTCTCTGATCATTAAATTTACACAAGAGCTAGGGACTGGAGACATTTTGAGGTCAATATACCATGTTTCCCCGATAATAAGACACTGTCTTATTATTTTTTTTTGGAAAGAAAAACACCAGAGGGCTTATTTTCAGGGGAGGGCTTATGTTGTCCTGCCTCAGCTCTCCTCCGCGGCACTGCTCTCAATGGCGCCAGCAAGCAAATCACTGGGGAAGAACAGGATGACGCGCTCACTGCTGCAGCTCTGATTGGATGCAGCTTGGAGCGCGGCATGCGTTTCACCGGGGGGGGGGGGGGGGTGTTGACGGGGGGGGCACTAAAGTGTAGTGTGTAGTGCAGGGGATAACCTTTACTACAGTAGCAACCTCAATAGGGCTTATTTTTTGGGGAGGGCTTATTTTAGAGGAATCTTACACAGTAAGGGGAGGGCTTATTTTCGGGATAGGTCTTATTATCGGGGAAACACGGTAATACTTTGCTGCAGTAAGGTGACATAGTGGAAAGAGTGTTAGACCCGAAGTCAGGAAGACTCATCTTTCTGAGGTCAAATCTGTGCTCAGATACCAATCAGCTGTGTGACCCTGGGCAAGTCACTTAACTCTATTTGCCTCAATTTCCTAATCTGTAAAATGAGCTGGAGAAGGAAATGGTAAACCACTCCAGTGTCTTTGCCAAGAAAACGGCAAATGGGTCCATGAAGAGTCAGATACAATTGAAAAACAACTACACAACAACAATCTTGGCTGTCACCTGATTTCCTTGTACCTCAGTTTCCCCCTATGTAAAATGAAAGGGTTGAGTTAGATGAGTATTAAGGGCCCTTCTGTCTCTCAACCTGTGGTTTAATGAGGACGTTCTTTACTCATGAAGAGATTACAGCTATCTTGCCCAATGTATCTATTGCTTTAAACGGTCATATCCAGCATCATCAGGGGCCTATATGCCTTGTTCCATCCATTTTATCTTGAACTGCATTGATTTACTCACATTTTCTCAAGTTTAACTCCAATTTAGCAATAGTTAAAGGTGTAGCCTGTGGCAGGCCTGCTTTCACAGGTCAGAGTGAAACAGTCCCATTGTGGGGGAAGGGGAGATGGGAGGACAGAAGCCTTGACATCTTTAGGACTAAGCCCTGAAATAAACAGCCCAGGACAACTTCACTCTCTGGATCCTGGGAGTGCACCTCTCTCCCTGACCTGATTGCATTCTTGCACCTTGCACCTTCTTGGTTCAAAGTGAGACTTCTCTCTGAGTCTCTCCTGAGTCTTTCCTGTGTTTTGTAGAAGGGCTAAATTCAGTGACATAACATTCTTATTTTATACAAATGAGCACTCTGGCTCTTGGATCAGAGCTATCTCATCAGCTTAAAATATGTCCGTTCTAGTAAACACTGGAAGGAAGAGGAACTGGAAAAGGCACGGTTTGATTCATGACTCCAGCGTGTGCCTTTGCACTTATGATAATGGATTCAAGTTGCCTTCCCCAGGGACCAAATGTATTTTGGAGTGGAAGATGTCTGGACAGTACATTGAGATTTCAGATGCTGTCATGCACAATTTATGGCCTAATGAGTATATTTATAGGCACATTACAGGTACTTCGTCATCTTAAAAATCAATGAAGTAATTTCCAAAGGAAGTTAGAGTGATCTGTAGCTATTGGCTTAGCTGTCCCTCTTTATTCCATAATGTACAAAAAGGTAATTCATCCATTAGGGAAAACAGGACTGTCAGAAAGGAAAATCTGACTTTGAGAAGGTTTAATCAAGCTGTTATGGAAAAAAAGATAAAGCCTAAAGTGAAAAGTTATAGGTTTCCCAGGGGTTAAAATCAATTTCTCGAAATTTCTACACATTCTAATCCACAAATCATTCCAGTGACTTAGAATTAATATTAAGCTATAAAACAGTTTTAAAGAAAAAAAAATTCAATTCTCAATTAGTACAACTTTGAATAACAACAAAGTGTTGTGACTGTTGACACGGCTTGTCCCCTCTGATCTATTTCTCTGCAACGTGTAACGGAAAGGGTGTATTTTCAGACAAGGAAAAAAACTCCTTCCACCAAAATTAGAACCTCTTGGAAAACTGCATGTTCTAAATTTAGAGCCCAGTTGAAGGCCTTTGAGCTTCTCCTTGGGTGGTCTAAGGTAAATATGAGTTCTGAACCTCTGCACGTATTTCATTTGACTAATTCTGTTCTCCTGGCAATCCTAGAAAGAGTGAGAAAATAAAGACAAAGTAATAATCTTTACTATTTGCCCACAATAGTCATACCTCTTCTTTATTTTTTTCTAGAGAAACAGAAGTTTATCTTGAAAATTGAAGCTTCATACTCCAATCAATGCAATGATACATGACAATTCCAAAAAATAAAGATGAAAACTGCTATCCACCTTCAGAGAGAATTAATGGACTCTAAGTGCAGATTGAAATATATATTTTTCTTGCTTTTTTGCAACATGGCTAATATGAAATATGTTTTGCATAATTTCACATGTATAATTGATATATTCTTGTCTTCTTAATGAGTGGGGGAGGGGCTAGAGCAAGACAGAATTTGGATCTCAAAATTTTTAAAGTGGATATTAAAAAACAAGTTAAAAATATTAAAAATAACATTAGATTTTCAAATTTGAAAAAAGCCTGCTTTCTAGAATTGAAATATTTTCTTTTTCCTCTTATATTCACTCACTCTAAAGTCCTATCAGACACCATCTCAGACATCTCTTGCATCCACCGTTTTTTCTCTATTCTCACTACCACCATCAGTATAGAATTGCCTAATTTTGTCCCTGGAATTAGAATAAGAAACTGAACCTCTTTGTCCTCCAAATATGCTCTGAACTCTCCTGCCTCAGTGCCTTAGAGGCAGCTAGGTAGCAAGTGGGTAAAGTTTTGGGCCTGGAGTCAAGATCTGAGTTCAAATGTGATCACAGACACTTAGTAACTGTGAGGCCCTGGACAACTAACATTCTAATCTCTATGTGCCTCAGTCTCCTCATCTGTTAAAAAACAACAAAAAAGGATAATAATGGCACTTATATCCCAGGGTTTTCAAAAGGGATCAAAAGAGATAATATTGTAAAATGTCTGGCATGTTTGGAATGCTTAATAAATGTGTATTCCCTTCCTCCTTTGTTCATACTAGTCCCTGTGCCTAAATTTCTACCCAAGATGGGCTCCTTGCATTCCTACCCTGAGTCCCTTGAAATCTACCTCAAATCCCACTTCCTCCATGAAAAGTCAATACTCACTTCCTCCTCAAACCTTCTGTAACATTTTGTATCTATCTAATACAGTTTTCATGGAGTTGGCTGGGAAGTGACAAAAAAAATAAAACATGAGACAAATAATGTGTTAAGTCCTCTCTACAGGGTACATAGAAAACGAGGAGCCATGATTTCCCTAGATATATAATGGTAGTGGATAAGGACTTGACCTGTGATTTCACTAGCCTATGGAACTTTCACATGAGTAAACTTTCTGTAACAATTCAGATTGGCAAAGGTTTATGAAAAGTGAAATTTGGAATGGGTTTGGGGGAGAGACGGGAGAAACAAAACAAAACAAAATAAAACACATCCATCCTAACATATGGAGTGGTTCCCAATTGCTTCCTGGGCATGAGGCAAGGGAAAAATAATTACAAAGACAAATTTGCCTGTTTCTATGTATGTATAGAGGTGAGATGGGGTAAACTGTGAGTCAGGACCTGGTTTCAGATCACACTTCTGATATTTTTTAACTCTGTGTCTGACCCTAGGCAAGTCACTTAAAACCTCTATGAGCTTCATGTAACTCCCTAGGATTTCTCTAAGTCATAGATGGTTTTCTCAGGAAGTTGTCAGAGTAAGTGGATCTTTGTCATATTTATGTTTCCATATATGCATGTATACAGTTCAACCCTTTCTTTTAGATGCCTATGTCTCCTAAAAACAATTAAGTGCTCTGAAATAAAACATTAACGGGACCTTGTTTACACATATCTTCTACTGTTAATTTTTTTCTTGAAAAAAGTATTAGTACCTTTCCGTTAAAGATGATATGCTAGAATTTCCATTATGATGTCCCAATTTTTCTTTCCTTGCATTTTTCAGGAGGGACACAGACTCAATCAGTTTTTACGTGTTGATGCTTGTAATCAAGGCACAAGGTCTTGTAATAGAACTATAAGTAGAACTCAGATTCATGAACTCAGTAATGTTCCTCCCCACTTGGAAGAGAATAGTTCTAGTTTGATTCCCCTCCTGGTTCTGCTACTGATTTCTGAGACTTTGCCAAAATGCTTCAGTTGCCTCACCCCAAAATGTCCCTCAGCACCTGGGCTTCTTCACCCTAGAATATTCATTTGTCCCTGGGGCCATCTGAAACTGGAATACCCGTCTGCCATGCTGGTCCCCTTCTTCCATTGATGAGTTCTTCCCACAGCCTTCATTTGGCAAATGGTCCTCATCTCATCAGCACCTGTGGCCTCCTTACGCTGAAACATCTCTCCTCCATGTTGGTCCCCTTCTCCCACTTGGTAAGTTCCTCCTTGGACCTTTGTTTTGAGGAAGGACATGGCCTGCCATCCTTCCTTCCCCATTCACTTCTGCTTCTGACTTTCCAGATGTGGACAACAACCTTCCTCCTCACTCCTTTCACTTTTTCAGACCTCTTTTGTATGTTATCTTCCACAATTAGAATGTAAACTCCTTGAGGTCAGGGACTGTATTCCTTTTTGCTTGTAGTTGTAACCCCAGTGCTTAGCCTAGTGACTGGCACATTATTATGTTTAATGTTGGTTTTCTAGCCAATCTAGCTATATAAAAGATAAAGTTTCACCCCATAGTCCAGAGACTTTGGTTCTTGGACAAAATGGTTATCCAAACATCTAAGTTTGCAGGAAAAGACCAGTAAAAGACCATTGTTTTTCTCCACACTGTCTGCATATGAAAACTGATTTTCAGTTTATGGCTGTAACAGCTGTAGATGGCCATCTCTTCTCAGGATGCTTTACATTGATGCTTGGCATCTGTTAAATACTCTGTTTCTCAAGATATTACAGGTCTCTCATATCATTCTGGCATGCTTTAATATATACTTAAAGTATTTCCTTTTATGAAAGAAAATGAACTGGTTCCCTTAAAATCCATTTTCTTTACTAGGACCCAATCCCAATCATTTCTATCAAAGATTCACTCATTTGATTTGACTAAGTATCTTAAAATATTTCCTCAGAAGACATTTATGAATCTTGGAGAAAGTTTAAAATTTTCTATCTTGTCTCAGGTTTTTTTTTTAAATTTAAAAATATGGATAATCATAGCACCCACCTTGAAAGGTTGTTGTGAGGATCAAATGAGACAATATTTGTTAAAGCACACACACACATATACACACAGTACTTGGGTCAAAGTGGCACTATATAAATGCTTATTACATTCATTTTTCCCTCCCTTACGTCTATCCCCTCCTATTTGAAAATTACATCTCTTGTGTGTCCCTAATCACAAGGAGCATTGGGATTCCAAGTTGTTTCTTAGAAAGAATCTAGTACCTATTTAGTGAATAGCATAAATTTGATTTAATTCTGTGTGTGTAATGGTACAAAATGCTGTGGATATAAGAACAAAAAAAAAGAAAAGAAAAGACTGGTCCCTGTTCCCATTCTACTGGTAGAGGATTCAACATAGACATAGAAAACTGTAAGTAATTGAATGTAATTTCAGGATGTGAAGAGGACTGATGACTAAAGAAATATTAAGAGGTATCTTTCTTTGTTTCTCCGTGGGTGTTACATGAACATCTAGATGGTGCAATGGATAGAGCATTGGGTCTGGAGTCAGGAAGACTCATCTTCCTGAGTTCAAATCTGGCATCAGATACTTGCTAGCTGTGTGATCTTGGGCAAGTCATTTAACCCTGTTTGCCTCAGTTTTCTTGTCTATAAAATGAGCTAGAGAAGGAATTAGAAAATCACATTAGTATCTTTGCCAATAAAACCCCAAAATGGGGTAGTGAAATGCTGGATACAATTAAAATTGTTAAACAACAAAGAGTGTTGCATCATAGTTGCCTGCTTTCTATAGCCCCAGTTCAGCAGTGCCTGTTAAAATGTTGTTATTATTATGATTGTTTTTACTAATTTGAATATGACCATTTCTAGTCCTTGTCTTTACTCTTGAAAAATCCTTCCCTCACAAATACCTCAATAATCAGAGGTGGGTCAAGCTTCTAGCGCTGTTGACATTAATCACCTTAGAAACCATCAGAATAAATATTCTGAGTATACAGAGTAAGTGAAAGAATGAGAAGGCCCTTTTTTGACCACTCCTTCATGTTCAAACCACATCCTACTGTGGCTTTGGAGTCTGTTTTGTTCTGGAATGCAGTTTTATCTATATGGCCTATGAAACAGCAAGTCTTTGACCAAACTGAAAGTGATATCATTTCCTCCCTTGGAAAGCTCTATTTTTAAGGAGCATTGTGCTATTATGAATTAGATTGTTTCACAGAATTGTTCCATTTACTGGGCATGGATTTGATCTCTATTAGTGGAAGGGAAAGGAAAAAGAGAAAAGGGGAAAGAAAGGAAAGAGGAGAAAGATAGGTGGAGTTGATTCTCTTGTAAAATTGAACCAACTACTAGGGTTGAAAAGCATTGATTTATGCTCAGTTTACACAAAGTCTCCAAGGGTAGATTTTTGTAAACTTCTCAAGAAACTAGAACCTCCTTGAGGGCAGGGTGTGTGTGTGTGTGTGTGTGTGTGTGTGTGTGTGTAATCTCTGGCAACCACAATAGTGTAGTGTTTTTCACATGGTAGACAATAAACGCATGAACAATGAATGAATGGGTTTTATTTAACAGAAGATATTACAACCTGATCATAGATTTACAGCTAAAAGGCACCTTAGAACTCCAGTGCTTTGATTTCCCAAATTAAGAAACTGAGGCTCTGAGTCATACAGGTTAGTAAGTAGAAGAATCTGGATCCAAACCCAATGTTATCATGCTTGGTGCCTAGGAAGTCTTTATGCTATCTTGGCAAATATCCTTAGGCAATGATAATTTTGATTACACACACGAGACATAGATACATGATGTATACATATGTGTTACAAACATACATCTGTATGTATATAAATGTTACCCATGTAAATATGCACGTATTTATATCATATATGCACAAACATATGAAAGGCACCATGACATTGTGGGCAGAAAGCCAATCTTAGAGTTAGGAAGTCTTGGGTTCATTTCTTGACTCTGAAACATTCTCGTGTTCTCTTGGACAAGTCCATAGCCTCTTGGCAACCTAGGCAACACATTGTGACCATAGTTACAGAGAAGTCACCAGTCTGTATCAGTGGAAGGAAACACAACACTCGGTGTTCCCCACAATAAAGAAATCACACATTTGAACAAAACAAAATACACAAATATGTATTTTGTACCAAAAGGCATGTTTTTGTTCGAATCAGCTGAATTTCCCCCACATTTCAATACACCTATCTGTAGGTTTGGAGTAAGGATTTGGGTTCCTTATTTTGAGGTGGTATTCATAGAAGGTTGGCCTCTAATGAGGTTCTCACATTTACATGTATAGAACATACATCTAACAGGTTTACCTCATAAATAACACCTTTATGCGCAGGTAAACTTTACCACTCTCAAAGGCCCAGCATCACCCCTCTAAAGTACACAAAGGCCAGACCCCTACTAAGGATGTCAGCCATTTTTCTTGTACCAATGGCCGCCAGTATGGAAGGTATTTTGGCTTGGGGGGATTGCAGACCTAGAGTCTAGTCTTGACTTTGCCCCTTATTGGTGAGTGACTTAGGACGAGTCACTTAATCTCAATGAACCTTACTCTTATCTGCGAAATGGGAATTATAATGTACTTCTTGCCTACCTCCTTGCATAATATGTATAAGGCATTTTACTTTCCTGACAATCAGATGAAATAATGTATTTGAAAGTGAAAGTCTGAAAACTGTCAAATACTGTCCCCATGTTAACAGATGATGCGCTGGACTTCGAGTCTGGGAAGATCTGGGTTAAAAAACTGCCTCAAACACCTGGCCATGTAACCTTGAGCAAGTTACTTAACCCCAACTGCTTTAAAAAAAAATTAAAAAAAAAACTGCCTCAAACGTGTTGTTCTGATAACCCTGGATAAGTCATTTAAGTTCTCTGAAACTCTTGTTTCCCCATCTGTAAAATAGGGATGATAACAGGATCTCCCTTGCAAGGTTGTGAGAATAAAATGAGCTAATGTATGCAAGTTTGTAAACCTTAAAGAACTTCATAATGAGAGCTCCTATTAAATGATAGCAACTTTTCATTGGATAGGACACACGCTTTGTGTCATGAAGAGAAGTGTGGAAGCAGAGATGACCTTCTCAGGGACCAGTCTCTTGTCCTGAGGGTTCCTATACAACATGTGTGAGACCTTTCTATAACACAAAAGCAGAGCATCACCCAAAAGGCAAAGTGAAGACTTCCATTTCTTTCCCCAAAGATGGGACAGTTTCAGAAGCCAGACCCTGGCTGCTGAGCTCAGTCAGCCTCAGAGTGTTTTAATTGATGAGACACCATGTACCTCCTCTAGCATGTAGGGATGAATCAGCTCTTACTGGAACAGTATTGTCCATGGATGGCATTTAAGTGAGAAACACAACCAGTGCTTGGCCCACCCTTGTCACCGCCCTGCCTGCTAGGGCGATGCTGCATGCCTTTTGAGCCTGACTCTCTCATCCTTCTTTAATGGAGATCCAACCTGGAATATGTGCTCTATGCTCTTTTCCGCTATCTTTCAGTTAAGATTTTAGTAGAAAATATATATGCCCTCTGACTTGACTAAATTCAATCCAGGAAAAAAAAAGAACCAAGTATTTATTAAATGCCTACTTTGAGCTAGATACTTTACTAACATTATTTCACTTGACCTTCACAACAACCCTGGGAGGTAGGGGCTATTACCTCCATTTTACAGTTGAGGAAACTGAGTCTGAAAGAGGTTAAGTCACTTGCTCAGTATCACCCAGTTATAAAGGTAAAATGCAATGAGATTGATTGGGTAAAGTGGCCAGTGGTCAAGCTGCTGGAAATGGGGCCTGTGGCCCTTGACGCGTTGCCCAGGAAGATAAACTAATGATAAGGTGATTATGTTTTGGCAGATAAACAGAGTATCTTTTTATTGCAATTAGAATTAATTGGAGAGATTCTCACCTTTAGGAGAAAGAGGCTTATAAAAAGAGTCCATTGGAAAAGGAGCTTAAAAACACATGTGCCTCTAAATTTCATTCCTGTGGCAAAGAATCCCTGGAGATCCTTTAGTTGCCCCACTGAGCCAAAACAATGTAATCTCTCTCCTACCTTGGAAGTGCTTACTGCTGTATATGCATTTGTTTTCTCTTATGAGAGCTTTGGGCACAACCCCATTCTCCCAGCCCCCACTGGAGCTAAATGGAGCTCTTTCCTATAGATAGGGGTTTGTTTCCTTCTCCTGCATAGGCTTTCTGAGCACCTGTTCCATTCATAAATAGCCTATGAGCTTTTTGAGCATCTGAGGTCACCGGGCTTCACATCATTGTTCTCTCTGCTGCTACGTGAACCAGAGTAGTTGGGCTGTGTCTTGGAGTTCCTGAAAGCTGGATTTCTCAGCATTCAAGGGCTATCTCGTCTCCTGGACAAAAGGAGTCCCGTCTGGGAGGCTCCCCAGGCTGACCTTAGCAATTGTTGTTCCCGCATGTGGTTTCAGCAGTAAGGGTGTCCCTCTTGCCCAAAATGGGAGGAATGGCTTGTGAAGTGATAACATCTTGTTCTCAGGAGACCTGTGTAAATAAACTTGATATTAGTTTTAGCAGTAGCTCCTTTTCTAGCAGAGAGGGGTCCAGTTTAATAAATGTCTGTTAATTAGTTCAAATTGACAATACTGAGAAAACTATCACCTGGTAAGAAGGTGTACAAAAGAATGATGTGTTCTTCCTTCCTATTCTCCTGCTCCTGGTCATTGCTGTTTTTCAGTCTGTCTAACTCTTTGTGATTCCATGGATCATAACATTCCAGTACTGTCTATAGAGTTTTCTTGGCAAAGATACTGGAGTGGTTTGCTATTTCCTTCTCCAGTGGATTAAGACAACCAGAGTTATGTGACTTGCCCAGGGTCACACAGCTAGTAAATGTCTGAGGCTGAATTTGAATTTGGTCTTACTGGTCATATTTAACTACAATACTGGGAAAGCTGAGGTCTACATTACCATTTTATATGATTTATCACGTATCACCCCAGAACTGGTTTTACAAAGTCCACTGGCTACAGAGCCGAAATGCTCAGGACTTGAATCTGGACTTTTGATGCCTACCAGATATGAGACTGCTGCTAATCACTTAGTCTCTCTGATCTTTAGTTTTCCCATCTGTAAAATTAAAGTAATAATACTTGTACTATCAATCCTATAGGATTTAGGGGAGGAAAGTGATCTCATCAGCTCCCCAGGGCTTAATCATCTCTATGTAAATGATTATCAGATCCGTGTATCCAGTCTTAGGTTCTCTCTTTAGTTCTAGTCCCATGTAATGAGATGTACATTTCAAGCTGGTTCTTCCATAGACATCCCAAATTCAACATTTCCAAAATAGAACTCATTATCTCCCTTCCCTCCCCCCCAAAAGAGAAAAATTCGTCCATCTTTGGAACTTCCTCATTTTTATCAAAGCACCACCATCCTTCTGTCTTCCAAATTTGCAATCTTAGCATTATTGTCCAGTCCTCATTCTCACTAGCCTCACCCGTGTCCAATGAGTTGCCAAATTTTTTATACACCTCAATGATTTTCTCTTATAGCCAACCCCATTCTCACAATATGCATTCATATGTACATAGACATGTCTTCTGTATATTCTCATGTATATGTACGTATTTCCTCTTTCCATAGATTTTAAGCCATATGAAGAAATTGTCTCATTTTTGTCTTTGTAGAGGTGCTTAACAAATGCTTTATGCATTGCCTAATAGAGTGAAAAGATTTTGTAACCCTGAAAACATGAAGCAGATGTGAACCATTCTTGTTTTCTCTGGCTTTGTCAGGTGTTAGCATGTTGCCCTTTGTGATCTCTAAGATGCTTCTAATGCAAACATTCTCATCCACTTATTCCATAATTTCCAGATGAGAATGGAATGTTGAGGTTGACAGTAGTATTAGAACCTTTTAATTGCTTGATCAGAAGTATCCTTTTATAACAATGTGTTTTAATTCTACGCAGGAAAAATTAGAGCAGCTAGTGGCACATTGGAAAGAGTGCTGGACCTGGAGTCAGGAAGAGTCTTCATCATGAGTTCAAATCTGGCCTCAAACACTTACTGTCTGTTTGACCCTGGGCAAGTCACTTACCCTTCTTTGCCTCAATTTCCTTATCTAGAAAATGAGAAAGAAATGGCAAAATCATCTAGTATCTTTGCCAAGAATGACTGAAAAATGAGTGACCAAAAGGAAAAAGACATGAAGTTTTTTTTTTTTTTAATAGGCTACTGGGGCTGCCAGGTAGCACAGCGAGTAAGAGCACCGGCTCCAGTGTAGGGATGACCTGGGGATCGAATCCGGGCTCAGATACTTAGCACCCACACAGAAACACCTGGCTGTGTAACCTTGAGCACGTTAACCCCAATTGCTTAGGGGTGGCCACGTGGCTCAGCAAGTAAGAGCACCAGCCCCAGTGTTGGGATGACCTGGGGATCAAATCCGGGCTCAGATACTTAGCACCACACCCAGAAATAACTGGCCGTGTAACCTTGAGCAAGGTACTTAACCCTGATTGCTTTAAAAAAAAAATAGGCTACTGACAAGACAATGGGCTGAGAGCAAAGACTACCATTGGAGATTTGGTTATTAGTTAACACTTGTAAATCACTTTTGTGTATCCTCTCAGACATTTGTGCTATTTAATAGAGTAAGATCATACAGCAACATTTGTGATAATCTAGATTTTACTGTCAATACAAATCCAATTAAATTTTTCATTATTCCAAATGACCTATGAAATTTCATATTAGATAGGATTGAGATGTAATATGCACGGAGCTCCTCAGAAATAACCTAACTGGTATTTTCATTACTTTCCACGCAAGTTAGAAGAAGCAGAGAAGTTATTTGTTTCCATAGTGTTTTATGATAAGGTCCTTGAGAGCAGGAACTGTTCCATTTTTATCTCTAGCACCTCACACATCTCTTGACATATAATGTGTGACTGATAATTGCTTGTAGATTGATTGGGTTCTTTTGAAAGTTGTTTGTCGAATTTATTATATACTTAAAAGGATAACCAAGCTGTAAATAACAATATAACTCTATAAATAACAATATAACTCTGTAAATAAAATTCCACTTTTCTGTTCTATTTTTTAATAAATAGTATTTTGCTTTTCCCAATTACATGTAAAGGGGGCAGCTAGGTGATGCAATGAATAGAGCACTGACCCTGTAGTCAGGAGGAGCTGAGTTCAAAATCCGGCCTCAGACACTTAACACTTACTAGCTGTGTGACCTTGGGCAAGTCACTTAACTCCAATTGCCCTTCCTTCCCATCTCCAAAAAAGAAAAAAAAAACCCAAAACCAATTACTTGTGAAGAAAATTTTTAAGATTCACTTTTTAAAAATTGTGAGTTTCAAATTTTCTCCCTCTCTCTTTCCTTTACCCCTCCTTAAAACAGTAAATACAATTTTATATAGGTTACATATGTGCAATCATGTAAAACATATTTCCATATTAGTCATCCAAAAGGAAAATAAAAAATCATGAAAAAAATAAAGCGAATAGTATGCTTTAAAGATTGACTGCTATACACCATCTCGTTTTATTCTAACAACTTTTTGAGATAAATCACACAACGATTATTTTCTTTATTTTACCAATAAGTCTTGTAGATGTCCAGAAGTTTGCCAAATGTCACTCACCAAGTAGTTGAATTGACAAAACCAGGCAGCAGGGCATAATGATAAGAACATTGGCTTTGAAGTCAGTGAACACAAATTTGAAATCCAACCTCTGATGTTTACCACCTGTGACCTTCACCAAGACATTGAGTTTTATTGGGATTCAGTTTCCTCATCTGTAAAATGAGGACACTGGACCAGATACTCCATCCCCCCCAAAAATGTGTATTCTAGCTTTAGCTCTAGGATGGCTTGATTCCTCATTTTCTTTCTCCAGATCCAGAGCTCTTCTTGCTATAACATTCTGCTTTGTACTTCTCCCCACCCCACCCCACCCCAATCCAGGGTTCCTTCATGCCTCTATGATTACTCTTGTTTAGGGTAGTTAAAACATTTCCATTTTGGTCCCAGCCAGGCTGTACATTCTTGACCTGCTCCTATATGTGAGAAAGGAATAAATAAATTACTTACTTTAAAGGATAATCTTAACTCTTTCAGTGCTCTGCAGATTGATTTAATTTACTGGAAAATAATTTAATAAGTGGTACCATTGTGCCCTACCAGGGTTAAATCCAATCTATAATTTTACTGATTTATTTTCTACTCAAAGACTAGTAGAAGCAGATCCTTTCACATATTCTTGTGGAAGACATGGTTGCATTATAGGCTTTTGCCTCCTTAGCATCGGAGTGTTTGGAATTCTGATTTAATTATGAAATTTACTGTCAGTTTATTGCCACATAAACTATGTCTTCATGAATAGTAGGATGAAATAAAGGATGAGTGCTATTATTTAAGTGAAAGCTTACCTCTCTCCTATCAAAACAAAACCAGCTTTCAAAAACAAAACAAAACAGAAACATTGAAGTCACTCAACTTGGATTTATTCTTTGGTGAGTTTGTTTTTTTCTGGAAGGACTACCATGTTTTTGTTGAACATACATTTATGGGAGATTCTTTTTACTATTATGTCTGCTTGCCCTTTTTCTTCTGTTTTCTACAATCTTAGGATAAAAAGACAGACCCACACACATATATGTGCAGCTGTGTGCCAATATGACTTAAAGGTTACTTCTTGAGAACATCAAAATAGTTCAGTGGGAAAAACCCATTGATAACTGACTGCCATGACTTCTGGTTGGATTGAACTGACAGGACAGTAGTCAAAATGATGAAGATAAATGGAGTTGACTTCCCAAACCCAGGAATAACAACAGACTTTAAAAAAGCAGAAGTAAAACAAACAAACAACAGCAACAATAAATCATGAAGTTAAATTTAGGTAATTTCATAATTTCCATGTAATCACTGTTCATTTCTTTGGGGGAGTTGGATAGAAGGCCCAGAGCTTATGTTCATACTTAAATGTTATAGCTGGGGTCTCACAGATTCTGCTATAGTACCCAACTTTCAGTACATCCCTTATACATCCAGGGCACTTAACGACATGCTTCAGGGTATTAATCTGGAAATACTAAACCTAGGCCAGTGAAACAGAAGGAGCATTGAACAGTAAAACAAAGTCAGACCAAGGGTCATCTGGAGTAGTGGGCAAGAAGAAATGCAATTATGTGTTTATTTGCTCAATTTTTAATTATAAACAAATGGACAAAGCATTATCCATTTTATATATTATATAAATATATCCAAGATATATTTATTATGTGCCAAGAACTGTGCTAAGTACTAGAATAGAAAAGTCAAGACAGTTCCTGATGTCAAGGAATTCCCATTCTATCAGGGGAGATGACACATATGGAAGGTTTCAGCTGCAAGTCAGATGGAAAGGTCTCATTGTCCCATGGTCCTTAGGGCCCAGAAGCACAGCAGATGTTAATGACTCTTCTGTAACAGTATTTCCATTGATAAAATCACATCTATATGTTGAACCGTTTTGCAATGCCCAGGACTTTCATGACAAGAGCTTTCTTTTCTGGGTCTTCAATAGATGTGGCTATTGTGTGGGAGCAACTTCCAGTCTGTGTCTCCACTGGAGGGGATTCCCAGGATGACGGACACAACAGTGAGCTGGAAACTCCACTACTAACTACCAGCTTCTAGATTCAGAGTCCTGGATTGTCTCAACCAAAGTCTTACAGGTTGGTAATCAAGGTAGTGATGGTACTGATTTGACTTTCCTGGCACTTATTGGACTCCTCTCTTCCCCTCAGGGCCCCCTGCTGCTTCAGCTTGTCTGGCTTGCCTTCCCTATGAGTAGCAGCTGGATGGCAACTGCATGACCAGTCCCCTCGTCACAGGAATCACTGCTCCCTCCCCCCCCACACATGCAAAAATGGCTGCTGTGAGGGATGGTATAGCAGCAAGCACCCCAAGTGTCCTCAGGGTTTGCTGCCCATACAGGTTCTTGGATCTGCTTTGATAAAGGAAAGCAACTCAAAATGGGTTAACAAGCTTACTTTAATCAGTCAGACACATATCGTTTACCTTGTTCAGGGGAAAAGGTCAGCACCCCGAACTTCAAAGTACACAGGCAGAATTATCAAGACAGAAACAGATCTAGTAGACAGATTTCAAACTGTCCAACCATTACACCCATACCAAATCAACATCTAGCTTTCAACATCTGGGATTTTCAAAGCCGGGGGGGGCTCTGGACAACGGCTTCCCAGAATCCAGATCAAATCACAGAACACTTCTCAAAGTGAGCCCCCAAAACAAAGCCTCACATCAGGGCTTATATAGCCTTCTCCTGTCTCAGAGAATGTAACAACCTTATTGACACACTGGCCAATCAAAAAGTATCTACTGAAAAACAAGCCTCCCACCCCAGGCTTCAGGTGCACTTTAGCCTAGGGGCAGGGAAGATCTTCCAAATTTGCATTCCCATTACAGATGGGACAAAAGCAGGACTGGTGGTCTATGGGGTGCTGCCAGCCACTCCTCGTGGATCTTTAATTTATCTATTGGTGGTGCTTGGTCAGTATGTATGGCTGAAGGTGAAAAAGAAACTCCATAATGATTTCTCCTGCAAATGATGTCTGTGCGGCTAGGCTAGAAGTAAGTCCAGTGAACTGGGGGGACACTGCATTCCCAAGACTCTTATTTTTTTCTGAGAAAGTGATTGAAATGTTCGTAATCTTTAAGATTTGATGTCACAGCTAGAAATATCTCAAGGAGGTCAAAGGTAAAAAGAAAAGTCTCATGCCAAAATTTTTATGGCAGCAGTTTTTGCAGTAAAGGATAGGAAACAAAGTAGATTCCCAACAATTTGGGAATGGCAACACAAATTGTATACATCAGTGTAATGGAATATTACTGTACTATGTTGTTGTCATTTCAGTCATATCTGGCTCTTTGTGACCCAATTTGGGGTTTTCATGGCAGAGATACTGGAGTGGTTTGCCATTTCCTTCTCCAGTTCATTTTACAGATGAGAATACTGAGGCAAACACGATTAAGTGACTTGTCCAAGGTCACATAGCTAGTAAATATCTGAAGCCAGATTTGATCACAATAAGATGAGTCTTCCTGACCCCAGGCATCGTGCTCTGTCTACTGTGCCACCTGCCTGCCCTTACTGTACTATAAGAAATAACAAATATTAAGAATACAGAAAAGCATAGGGAGACTTACATGAACTGATGCAAATAAGTAGAATTATAAATGATACACAGCATTATAAATGGAAAGAACAAGAATTGGAAGAGCCTGTGATACTTTAAGATTACAGAGTCATCTCATGATATGATGAGGCAATGCCTAGGAACTTGGTTGCAGAAAATAGCACCTATTAAAGAAATCATTCACTTATACATTCATTCATTTACTTACTTGCTTATTTAGGTTTATTTATTTGCTTATTCCTTTATATATTTACATATTAATCTATTTATTTGATTATTTATGTGTCTATTTATGAGAGAGTATTTTATTAGTTCTCACTGACATTGCTTCCCTTTCCTCCTTTGCCAATTGAACTATATAAAAGGAGAAAAATAAAGCCCTCATGACAAATATGCAGTCTAGCTAAACTTATTCCCACATTGACCATGTCCAAAAATGTATATCTCATTCTGCATTTTAAATCTATTACCTTTCTTTGAGGAAGTAGGTAGAGTCCTTCATCACGGGTCCCTCTGACTTTATTGCTGCATTGGTTGGAATTCTAAAGTCTCACACAGTTGTCTTTCTTTATGATCTTGTTGAATAAATTCTTCTTCTAGCTCTGTTCACTTCATTCAGCATTAGATCATAGGAATCTTTCTGGCTTCCTCTGAAATTGCTTATTTCATTATTTCTTATTACACAGTAATACTCTGTTATATGCATCTACCATAACTTGATCCATCACTTCCCTACCGATGAGGATCCCTTGGTTTCCAGTTTTCTACTACAACAAAAAGAGCTGCTCTAAATAATTTTGTGCACATAAATCCTTTCCTTCTTTTTGGATTTCTTTGAGGTATAGACCTAGGAGTGGTATTGTTGGGTCATTACAACCACAGTTTAGTAATTTTGGGAGCATTGTTCAAAATTATAACCCTTTTTTTAATAGCATCCCTCTATGATAGTTATGACCATAATTCAAAGACACCAGTTTGGATTTAGCAACCATGACATGGTAGTTAGGGCACTGGACTCAGATTCAGAAAGGTCTGGTTTCAAGTCCTGCCACACTTGACTGTGAGAAGCTAGACAAATACTCAACTTTCCTTTCTTATCTATACTTTCTTTCCTTATCTTTACTTTACTATATCTAGTTTCTAGTTATCTAGAAAGTTCTTTCCTTATCTATAAAATGAACTGAAGAGGCTGGGTGGTCTCTTTCAGCTCTAAACCTATGATTTCCCATATCTTTTTTTTTTTTGCTTTTTGGAGAGCAATTGGGGTTAAGTGACTTGCCCAAGGTCACACAGCTAGTTTTTTGTGTTAAGTGTCTAAGTCCGGATTTGAACTCAGGTCCTCCTGACTTCAGGGCCAGTGCTCTATTTACTTTGTCACCAAACTGCCCCAATTTCCCATATCTTAATCTAGGTCTATGAACTTTTAAAATATATATTTGGTTAACTCATTATAATTGGTTTTCCTTATAACCTTATCTATTTTATTTTGTAAATTAAGAGTGCTATTCTGAGAAAGGACCCATAGGCCTCACCAGTCAGCTGAAAGGATCTGTGACACATAAAAAGTTACAAACCACTGATGTAGGAGGAGAATGTCCTGGGAGGCTCATCCTCTAGTTTAGAATGATGGTGAAGGCCCCTCCAAGAGAGCTCCTCATCTTTAGACAAACCTTCTTCTAAAACGCCCCTTTCTCCCATGCATAGAGAGCTGTGGGCTTCAGTTTAACTCATGTACTCTCCCAGATCTCTCACCAGGACTCCTTCCTCACATGAAAGAATGACACAGAGATCATTAGGTAGCAAGTTAAAAATGTTGCAATGAGTGCCACTGGCTTCAGAGCTTCCCCCTTTTTATTTTACTCTTTCTTATCCGGATATATTCATAATAGATTCTACTGATCCACCTCCACAAGGAACTCCACCAAACAGCCCCAGGTTTCCCCCCACTTCTGACTGGTGAGCCTTGATGGTTTCCATAGTCTGATTCAGAACCCTCTATGACTGTGCCATCTTTAGACCATAGAAAGGAAGTAGATGGAGCAGAGAGGGGTAACAAGTTGATCTTGCAACATAGCATAAGCTATTACTATTACGGCACTGGGGAGTCTAACTTAGTCATTCAAATTTTACTACAGGGGTGTGTGTGTGTGTGTGTGTGTGTGTGTGTTTGCCTGCATACAAGAGAGCAAGAGTGAGAGTGAGAGACAGATGCTCAGAAAGACAGTCAGAGATAGAGACAGACAGAGAGGGACAGATAGAGACAGAGACAGAGAGGCAGAGACAGAAGTAGAGAGAGAGAGATAGAGACAGACCTCTGTCTGACAGAGAAAGACAGACAGACAGATGGAGAGAGACAGAGGCAGAGAAAAACAGCAAGGCAGAGAGATAGACAGAAATAGGAACAGAACCAGAAAGATATGAGATAATTCTGATAATTTCTCCAACACTTTTAGGCAAGTTTTTTTTTTTCCCTCTTCTTTTAATTAAGTTGCTAAAAGTCCTTTCCTTTCTCTGTTTTCAGGAAAAACCTAATCAATGTCTATCATCTTTTTTTTCACCCTTTCAGTTAGTTTTAGACTAAAATTAATTCATCTGTCAATTATCCCTTTCCCAGGAAAAGGACAATTTCTTATCTGTTGTTTTCACAAAACATTGGCTACCTTCTCACAATTGTATGTAGTAAGCAACTTAGCTCCTCTAGATGGGCCTCATACTTTGAATTGCAGATTTGGAAACGGTATCAGTCTTCCCATTGCTACAGCAGCCACATCTGGGACTGACTCTAGCTGTGAAGTAGACCATTCCTTTCATCAGCTCTCTCTGTCCATGACATCTGTTTAAGTCTAGGTGAAGCCACAAATTTGATCTTTTGTTTCCCCCATTGTTTTCTAAGGCGTTTAATTATCAAAGATTATCAGATTGATAGATATAATGATGCAGAGATTAGCAAAGGTACCAGATTTATCTTGTTCTTTGTTTTAGGTATTTAAGATATTATAGGTCCAGATCTGATGTATAGGTCAGAGATATGATAGATATAATGTTAGATATAATAGATAGAGTATAGTCAAAAAAGATCTGAATTCAAATCCTGCCATAGATCTTTCATTAAACCTTAAACAAATCACTTGACATCTATGTGTTTCTAGAAATTCTCTGCAACTTATCTAAGTCATGGATGTGTTACGATCTGCCTTGATAGGGAGATTTCTTACACACAGAGGCTGACAGTATTTCATGTATTAAGTGTACCTAGCTTCGGTCTACTTGTCTTGAACTTCATGACAAAAATTTTAATATGGCTTCAGGTTCTTTCTTACAAGTTACTTTTACTTAAAAAGAGCTTTAAGTTTAATATTATCCTCAAAATAAATTGTCGCTTTTAAATTAAAGTTGTAGATTGTCTAATTTCTGAAATATTTTGAGTGAAAAGCCCTTGTAATAGCTGGTTATACATCATTTAAAAATCTCTAATCTCTTCAAAATGACTGAACATATCTTTTTAAGTGTCTTGACTTGAATTCAAGCATACTTGATTTTCATTTCCTAAGGAGGGAAGTGATGCCTCCTTCCTGCCAAGACTGAAGTCTATAGCCACTTGGTTCTGAATAAAATGAACCCCAGATGTCAGATGTCTTAAAGATAGGTTTTTTTCTTTCCATCCATAACTTTAAAATAGCTGAACTTTCCAGAAACTTCATTATTTCATTCAGAATCATTTTTTTTCCTATTTTCCATTTGTAATGTAAACCCTGTGCTTGAATGCTCACATACCCACCAAAAGGGTAATTTTTGCCTTTGTTCTTTGAACTTTATTTGAAGAAGACATGGAACCAGGTTAATAAAATAGCTTGTCAAACAGAAATTATAGCAAGGTCCAACTTTGTCCAAATGGATCTTTGAGAGGGCAGCAGGGATCAGGACCTGGGTTCAACTCCCTTCTCTACTACTTATTACCTATGAGACCTTGGACAAGTCACTTAAGCTCTATAGCTCTCAGTTTCCTCTTCCTTAAAAAATGAGGATCTAGATCAATTAGTCAACAAGCACTGATTAAGTGTTCACTATGTACCAAACACTATGCTAAATACTGGGGTTACAAAGAAAGGCAAAAATAGTTCTCCACCTCAAGGAGCTTACATTCTAATGTGGGAAACAGAATGTAAACAACTATACCTATATGATCTATAGAATGCAAACGGAAGGACTATATGACACCTTGAGTCTGTTCTAGCTCTAAGTCTAGCTCTATTCTTTTCTATAAGTAAATAAATAGGAGCATATGCATGCATGTTTACACTGAGGATTTTGGCAGTGCATTCCAACATGGCAGATGTAAGCACTGACTTTAGGCCAAGGAGAAGAGACAACAGGTCAATTGGATTACCAAATTTAGCTTGAGGTAAATGGTAAGAACCGAAAGAGAACTGGGTTTAGAGTCACGTGATCTTGTCTGAACCCCAGCTCTGCCACTTACTACCTATATGACTTTGGGGAACTACCTAGCCTCTTTTTGCTTCAATTTTCTCAACTGTAAAATTAGGTCCTTGCATTAGATGAGAGTTTGGCTTGCTGGCCTTTGAGGTACATTTTAATTCAATATCTAGGATGCTGTAAGTACATGAGGTGGTACTCCATGATTGGATGTTGTCCTTTGTTCTCGAAAAGGACCAAAATGACATCACTATGCTAGAGTCAAGTACCGTTGTGTCCAACTGTGGCTGATCAGACCTATACAAGCTTACAATGTTCTACCACATGTTGGGCACAAACAGCTCATGTGAACATTTGTTGTTCATTCTCTAAATTGTGCATTTTGCATTTCTTTTGAGTTATTTCAATTCTTCTTTGCTCATAGAGCATGGCACCTTCTGGGAGGAGTGCAAGGAAAAGAAGGAAGCTTTCGAACCCCACTCACCTCCAATCATAAACTTTCCCTGCTTATACAGCCACCCCAGGCCCCAGATCCTCACTGGGATGAACCTAGAAGTTTGGGAGTGATGTTATGATTGGATGAGGACCAAGACAAAGCCAGGTCACAATCGCCGCATTGGGATTTAAAAAACAGAGGCTGCCCCAAACACCACCCAGAGTCTGTTCACTCAAGACATTCTGTATAAAACCTGTTTGGCTTCTGTCTTGACTGTCTTCCAACCCTTGCCCCTCCCTCAAATTTCCAGGGGTACCCTACGCTTTACAGGACTGCTTTGTGGAAGCCACTCATACTTACTCTTGTTGTGGACCTTTCTCTCAACATAAATAAAGAAAGTGGCATTTTAGTTTAGAAATCAGTCTTTGAGTATGATTAGTGTAACTCGATTGTCCAGAGACTCATTATTCTGAAGTAAACAAAAAAAATGAATTTTAATTTTAAAACATACAAATTGAGTGCCAGACTTTTGGCCCAATAATCCAGGACTAGTATAGAAAAAAAATCATAATACTTAATAAACTATGAACATTGATTTTCACACACACAGAAAATAAGCCATAAAATTCCCTTTTGGCCTAAAACTTTCACTTTTTTGTCTTTGAATTTTACAAGTTGTAATGGTAATAGGAATTTGAAGATCTTTCCTGTCCCTTAAAAGGCCTAGGTAAATTTGAGGACCTTTCCTGATTTGAAAATAAACTCAGTCCCCTAATAGGTTGCATGGGGTAATGTGGTGGGAGGCTTGTTTTTTGGGAAGGCACAACTTTTGTTACTTTGTAGTCAAGTGGGTCACAAGGATCGTGATGTTCTCTGACTCAGGAGAAGGCTATATATACCCTGAAGTGAGGTTTTGCTTTGCGGCTCATTTTGGGAAGAGTTGTGTGATTTGGCCAGATGAGACTCTGGGCAGCTGTTGAGCCCCAAAGCTTTGAAAACCCAGATGTTGGTGCTTCTCTCTCTGGTGACTAACTGTATGTATGTATGTGATGGTCAGACAACCAGAAACCCTGTCTGTTGGTCTGCTGAATTGTTATTTTCTGTATTTTTGTCTGTATTTTTGTCTGCCTGTAACTTGTGTTCATATTCTCTGAAGTTTAGGGTCCTGACTTTTTTCCCCTGAACTAGGTAAATGAAATATGTTTGATTGATTAAAGTAAGATTGAATTTTTTCCTTTAGAAAAGCAGATCAAAGAACCTGTACTAGCAGCCATCCTGGGTATGCTACACAAGTGCAAGTTCCTCTCCTTCCTAATCAAGTCTGAGTTTTTCTATCATTTACCATGATGCTTCTGACCTACGTGAACTTTGGCCAGTCATTTAACCTCCTTGGCCCCCAGTCTGTCTTCTGTAAAATGAGGAGATTGGCCTTGGTGACTTCTGAGGTCCCTTCCAGCTCTTGGGCCATGGTCCTATGATCCTAAATGTAATGGCCTGATTGATTTCCCTTTACCTTTCTAGCTCAGTTATCCCATACATAATGGCTAAGCCATTTTTTTTTTTTTAGTTTCTGGGATGAATCTTGACACTAGTCAAGGGAAAAAAATACACACAAACCTAGACCATTGTTTCAGCATCCAATCAGCCTTACTATATTGACAGAGGCAGCTAGTACAGGCAGTTTGTAAAGAGAAAAGATGCAAATGGATGGCCCCAATCCAGTTCAAAATCTAGGATCCTATAATTAAAAAAAGAAGCCCCTAGCCCTGAGGCAGAAGAACTTTTTACTCTGGGAGTAGTAGCTTTTTATCAGTGCTCCTCAGAGCACTTGACTTGCACCAGGCACCTGAAACTTGTCATCAGGTAAGTGAGTGGCAGATCCCTGGACAGGGAGAGCTTTAGGTCTCAGCTACTGCTGAGCCATGATCCTAACTAATGCAAACTCTGCAAACTTGGTTGCTGGTTAATCACTGACTGGTGAGTCACTCCCAAATGTGAATGACTTCCTATAAGTAATCCAGACATTTCCTCAATAGGTGTCACAGAGACAGATGAACTGTCCTAGGGATGCCAGAAAATCTTCATGCAACCTGAGTGGAATTAAAGTCCCAGGAGGGAAGCTTCTGAGAGCTTCACTCACTATGTGGCTGAATCCATCATATTCCTGCTTTTCATCCCGCTGTGGGAAGGTGTCCACAACAGTCCAGGGGAAGGTGGACGATCAAATGAATCAATGGAAGGAAAGAAGAACAAGCGGAGGACACACAGTTCTAATTTTACTTTTTGTCTCAAACCTGTGATTTCGTTAGGGTTAAGAAGCTTTGAGAGGAGGAAACTCTCCTCACTCATGAGGATTGGAACCTTCTCTACAAGAGACTTAGGTGATTGAGATCCTGGGAGATACAGGCCACACAGCCACAGGTGACTCCCACCCCAGAGATAGGAGTGTGACCTATGTCTTCCTCTTTCTGAGACTAGGTCTCTCTCCTGCATACCATGCTGCCCCCTTTCTACACCAAAGAAGCACACACATGCGTGCACACACACACCTTTTCATGGAATAGAGCCTATCCCAAAAGTCTTAGTGTTTTCACAAACACACACACACACACACACACACACCACATACAGGTCTTAGTATGGTTTTCTGTTTTGTTGTTCAGTTGTTTCAGTCCTGTCCAACTCTTCATGACCCCATTTTCTTGGGGGTTTTCTTAGAAAATAAACTGGAGTGGTTTTGCCATTTCCTTCTCCAGCTTATTTTACAGATAAGGAAACGGAGGCAAAAAAGGTTAAGTGACTTGTTCAGGATCATACAGGTAGTAAATGTCTGACACCAGATTTGAACTCAGGAAGGTGATTCTTCCTGACTCCAGGCCTGGCTCTCTATCTACTGTACCAGTTAGCTCTACCTGCCGTTTTCTGTTACTAAAAGGTTAAAACTACAGTAAGAATTCTGCTATATCCTGCATATCAGCAGATCAAGGACTTAGGGTTTTAACTGTGTGGGAACTCTCTCCAACCCTGGCATGGGACAATAGCATCAGTTAATACAATGGAAGCAATCTCCAACTGCAGCCCAATGCAAGATAAACGATACTAAACTATATATGTCAGGAAAACCAAGTTCAGGTTCTAGCCCTTGCCATTTACTAGGTTGTGACCTTTGGTGTTCTCTCTGGGTTCATTTCCATATCCAAAGATCTGATGCTCTATGATTCTATTGTGTTCAGTTGTTTAAAACACATTTTTCCCTCCATGTCAGGGAAGTGGTCTAAATAGTGGTTAGATTTCTAGACCAGTCAGTCAAAGGGAGAACTCATTCCATCAATGCAAACTGCAACAGACAGAAGTCAAGGGAACTTCCCACAGGATTGCCATTGAAAAGCATGGGGAGAGGGATTTGAAACCAACTTTCTTACTCCAAGCCCAATAATCTTATATGCTAAACCATGCTAAACCTTGGACTCATAGTGGCTATTTGATCTTTATCTCCCAATGTCTCAGACAACTCTTCTGCAGGGAAAGTACTCATCTGCATTCATGGAGGGAGTTTCCTATTGACATTAGAATACAAAGAGAAAAAGAATAATATGTATGATGATATAATTAAGAATAATACAAACTATCATATAAGGAAAGAGAAGAAAAATTGTACTCAGGCCACCTTTTACTTTTAAGAATCAAAACATAAAGATACAAAATAAATTAAAGAAATCCTTAAAAACAGCCACTCAGCATCATAATTAGATAAAATAGAAATGTTAAAGTTGGATCAGAAAGGATTCTGTTTCAATTGAATGCAACCATTTAAGGAAAAGTTGGTATAATTAGAGGATAAGAGGTAAATAGAAATTTTGGTGGAGATTCTACAAGAAATGCTGGGCATTCTCAAGGGCCATAGAACTTGAGATTAGTGATTCCTTACAGTACTTAATTTTGCTTCTAAATATATGGCTTTCATAGAATCACAGAATCTCTGAGAAGGAAAGAGCTTTTCATACAGTCTAGGCAAAGCTTTGTTCTATGAAATGGATTCAGTCAGAGGGCCGCACTTGAGAACCTAGATGGCCACATGTGGTCTCAAGGCTGCAGGTTCCCCACCCCTGGATCATTTTCTTTAAGAGAATCCCTGTCTTCCCCAACAAATCAGCATTTATTAAGTGTTTGCCATGTGCCGAGCACTAGCAAACCCTTGGCCAATGCCAACTATTGGAGATCTTTACTTTTAGAGAACATGTCATCTCTATCCAGAAAATGTCCAAGCCATTTCTGTATATTTCTTATCTCTTTAAAAAAGCTCTTAAAAATTAATAAGCACTTATCTTCTCTCCTAAAATAAAGAAAAACAAAACCTTATAACAAATATGCCTAATGTGGCAAAACAATTTCTACAGTGGACAGGTGTATATGTATATGTGTATACATGTATATGTATATTATGTATGCATATGTATATAAATATGTATGTAGTATGTGTATATATATATATGTCTCACTCTGCTTTTTGAATCAAACATCTTTCTAATAGAAGTATATTTTTATTTGCTAAAGAAATTCACCCCTTTCCACCAAGCTTTAATCCAACTGATTTGTATTTTATACCCACTAGTTCAGATTAAGGGTTAAGCAAAACCTATATGATGCTTCTATATAGCAGCCTATTACTGTTCAAAAGGCTGTCACTGTCTTTTCCACTAAATCTTAGTACCTTCACCATCTTGATTCTGGTCTCCTTTCTCCAGACATTCTTCAGTTTGGTCATTTTTCCCTCATGAATTAGTAAGGGAAGATGGGAGACAGGCACTTCAGATGGAAGAAACATGGTTGTATTCTTTAGTCAGAAGTGAATATACATGCCCACCCCTCCCATTTGGGTCCAGGTGCTTCCTCTCTCCTAGTGGAAGAAGGAGAGGAAGAGGGCAGGGTCTCTGAAGTTGTGGGTAGTGGAAGATAGAACCAAATGGCCATCTTGTTACCTGGATTATACTCCTATTGAACAAACTGTTAGGAATTAAAACAAGGATGGGAGGAACCCCAAGAGCAGTTTTGGTAGAGAGGGGGTACTTAGTAAAGCCCTTAACCTAGTGAGGTCTCTCATTCACTCACTCGTTCATTCATTTACTCATTCAGTCACTCACTCAATCATTAAGTCATTTACACACTCATTCATTCATTTATTCATTCACTCACTCATGCAATCATTCAGCCATTTACACACTCAATCATTCATTTATTCACTCATTCATTCACTTACTCAATTATTCACTCACTCATTCATCCATTTATTCTTCATTTGACCAAAGATCAAGGTCAAAGACAAGCATGTAAATCAAGAATGCTAATCAGAGACTGAAATTTAGGGGTAGTAGTGAAAGATGCACTTGATTTGCAGTTATAGTATCTGGGTTCACATCCTGCTTACGTTTCTTACTGTCTATATAGCATTGGGCAAATAGTTTTACCCTTTTGAACCTTCTCCAAAGATATTAAAAGTTTTGTAATGTAAACTTTGTTTAGGAAGTCACTGATTCCAGCCTTAAAGAGAGTTTCAAATCAGCTCTCTGCTATAAAACCTCTAATGGACTTTTCATGATTACCATCGTAAAGGCAATGCTTATTCTGAAAAGTGAGGTAGAATACAATGAGCCTTAAATTTTTTTTAATGAATATTCTTACTTTTTCGTGACTTTAATGTAAATGTGCCTAGACAATTTTGAAATAATCAAATTCTTTGACCCATCCTCATTTTCCTTTGTCGTCTGGCCCATGTACCAGGAATAGTCCTAATGCAAGGTCAGTGATCTGCTGTGAGAGACCCAGCTGTCTGGCTATATACTGAGGGCAAAAAGGCTCAGGCAACCTTTGGGAAACAGTCTTTGGGCACCAAAGTAGATTCTGTCACCATAATCTCTTGACTGTCAAGGAGACCACAGGAAAGCCTCAGAGATGGGACTGGCTCTACAAACAATGTTTAAATTGGCAGCTCCCTTTAAACCTCCCAGGAAAAAGCATGTCTTCTCTTTGTTTTCTTCTTTTGTTTGTTGGTTTTTTACACATACTTTTGTCTTTTTTTTCACTTAATAGTATTGTCTTTTTTCCAATTACATGTAAAATTAGTTTTCAATATTCACTTTTATAAGATTTTGAGTTCCAATTTTTTCTCCCTCCCCCTCTACTCTCCCTAAGATGGCATGCAATCTGATATAGGCTATACATGTACAATCATATTAAACATATTTCCACATTAGTCATGTTGTGAAAGAAGAATCAGAACAAAAGGAGAAAACCACAAGAAAGAAAAAAGTAAAAAAAGTGAAAATAGTTTGCTTTGGTCTTCATTTAGACTCTATAGTTCTTTCTCTGGATGTGAATAGCATTTTCCATCATTATTTCCATTCCATCCATTTTCCACTCAGCATCAGTTCATATAAGTCTTTCCAGATTTTTCTGAAATTTGCCTGCTTATCATTTCTTATAGCACACTAGTATTCCATTACACTCATATATCATAATTTGTTCAGTCATTCTCCAATTGTATTCTCTCTCTACATTTGGATACCCAAAGCAGAGTCATGGTATTCACAGAGTTGAAACCAAGCAGCTAATGGAAAACGAATGGTTAGGGTTTGCATGCGTGCATGTATACATGCATATACATGTATGTAAATGTGTATGCAGACATACACATGGGTGTGCCTTATGTGCACGTAGGAATATATGTATGTGTGTTTAAATTTGTATGCATATGTGTATATGTGTGTTTGCACAGTGTGGATATGCATATATACACACAATATGCACATGTGTATGTGTATATTTTCATACATATGATGAAATGAGACAATATCTATAAAGCACCTAACACAACATCAGGAACATAGCTGCTTACTAAATGCTCATTTCCTTTTCCTTCGTTCTTCCTCAATATAACATAAGTTCCTTGAAGGCAAGGGTTGTTTCATTTTTATTTTTGTCCAATGCCTAGAACAGAGCCTGGTGCAAAGTTAATGAATGTTTTTATTCATTATGATTGATGGATGGAAGTCTAAGCTCTGATTCCTACTTGGAATATGACTATGGAAAGTCACTTTATCTTTCTGATAAGTTTTGTCATATGTAAAATAGGAATAATAACAATAATAATACTTAAGGTACTTCACAGGCCTCTTCTGAGAATCAGCTGAGATAACACATATAAACAGCTTTACAAACTTTAAAGAGCTCTATCAGTTACTGTTATTTTGACCCGAGCAACTAATGCAAGGCAGTTAATATTCACCCAATTCACTTAGCAAAGTTATAAGCTCACTTTCTCAAACGGGATGACAGAGCTGAGATGTTCAGAAAATTCCCTTTCTTATTCCTACTCCCATAATTGTGAATTCCTTGAGGTCTAGTGAACCACTCAGGAAAATTGCCAAAAGTTGTGGGAACTTAGCCCTCGGTCCCAGCCCAATGATCCAAGTAAACAATAACGCCCCAGAAGATAATTGGAAATACTTGCCACCTAGATTACTAAACAACCTCTTAACTGGTCTTCCTGACTCTAGCCTCTTCTGGGTTTCAATCCATTCATTAATTACATAGCTGTAAAAATAATCTTCTTCATGTGCAAACCTGACCTGTGGACAAAAACTCTCAGTGGCTCCCCATTCAACACTAACCAAAGCTAGTATAGTGTATAGTGTGCCTTGCATCAGGAACACTCATCTTTTTGAGTTCAAATCTGGCCTCAGACACTTACTAGCTGTGTGAGCCTGGACAAGTCACTTAGCCCTGTTTGCCTTAGTTTCCTCATCTGTAAAATGGTCAGGAGAAGGAAATGGTAAACCTCCAGTACCTTTGCTAAGAAAACCCAAATGGGGTCATGAAGTCAGACACAATTGAAATGACTGAACAGCAAAAGGCTTCCAGATGTTCCCCAGTCCAGGCATATGATCTCTTTCCCTGGTCCTGTGATTTTTGTTCAAACTGGCCTGCATCCCTGGAAATGTACGCCTTCCTCATCTCTGGCTATCTTTCTCTTCCCTCAGTAGTCATCCTTGGGGGCTCCTGCTAGGCCTTCTCTGGTTTTTCAAACTGAAGGAATACTTAATCCTTCTCAAGTTTTCCTGAAGCACTTTGTCTGGGATTTTAAATTTTTCTTCTGTACCATTTTGTATTTTATTATGTTTGTTCTAGGGCTTGATGCATCCATCCCTGATAAATTGTAGGAACTTCCTAGGGGACTAAATAATTTTTCATTTTTGTATGAAAAGTTCCTGATATTTTGTCATGGGTATATTATTATATTAATAAATATCTGTGCCTTGAATTGTTTTGTTGGGTTTTTTTTGGTAAGCAATTGGGGTTAAGTAACTTGCTCAAGGTTACTCGGCCAGTTATTTCTGGGTGTGGTGCTGAGTATCTGAGCCCGGATTCGATCTCCAGGTCATCCCAATACTGGAGCTGGTACTCTCACTCACTGTGCTACCTGACTGCCCCTGCCTTGAATTGTTTTAATGAAATAATGAGCATTGGACAAAAGATCTAAGAAGGGACCATTGAACCCCTCAATTTACAGAGGAGGAAATTGAGGTCCGGAGATATTTTTTTTAGCAACTTACCTAACATTGCTCAGGCAGGTCTTCTCCCTTTAGAAACAGTGCTCTTCCCAGTGCACTTCTCCACTTCTGTGGGTGACAAGGTAAGCAGCCACATTCCTCCTTAACTCAGGACCTTCATCTTCCAGGAGACCTCCTACATTATTAGTGCAGGACTCATGTGGCAGCTGGGGCTGCACTCGCTGCAGAAATGCTCTCACATTTTGTGAATAGTTCTGGAGATGACAGGCTGAGATTGGCATGCACTTCACACTTGGCACAAATGAATTTCACCCTTGTAGCTTCACCAGAAATCTAAACATCATTGTCAACTTCAGCTGTGAAAATAACAACTGGTCTAAAATAATAATAATGATATTAATTTTTAAAATAGGGCGGGCTTAGTGAAAATACTCACCTGAATGAATGAATGATGAAATAAAGGATAAATAAATATAAATGAATGAATCCCTTCTGCTGCCCTCCCCTCCATTCCCTGTTTTGTTTGGCCAACCTGGAAAACCTTGGGTTTGCAGGGAGGAAATGCTCTGTGATCTTTATTTAACCCCTCAGGGGGAGGGAAATATGCATTTTAATATTTGGAGAGGGTGTAACAGTAGTAAATTTGAGTAAAGATTGTGCAAATTTTGTAGGATGTGTATTGGGGGAGGGCCGTCAGTCAGTTCTTGTCTATGTAGCCTAAGAAGTTGAAGAATGGTTGAGGCTTGTCCATGAGAAGCTTAGCAGACAGCACAGTACCAGCTGCCCATTTGGCTGAAGGACAGGAAATCTTGACATTCTGGCCCCACTGTACAAAGCTGACTGTTCAACCTAATGTGAAGCCTCTTTCCAGTGCCCCAGAGTTGACTTAATAACCCACAGTGGGGAGGGTGCAGGCAGAGTTCAGGTCAGAAGGAAATAGTGGAAGGAGCTTTGGCCTAGGAGTCAGTTTTTAGTCCCCAATCTTGCCGCTAATGAGCAGTGTAGGGACGAACATAATTCAAGAGCCTTGCTTGGCCTCCACCCCACGAATCTGTAAAATGAAGGCACTGTACCAGGGGGAGTCTAAGATCCCTGCCAGCCCCGATGGCCTATGAGGGATGGCCTGTCTCAGGACTACTTACTCTCCTTTTCCAAAATGCCTGCTTGATGGGATACATTTTATTTTAAGGATGGGAGAAGAGTTAGAGAAATGCAAATGCCATTGAAATGAAATTATGGGGATTTCATTTCTTATTTTCATATTAAGACTAAGGCAAAGGGTCACAGAAATATAGCTCACAATATTCACAGGATGAAAGAGGAGAAAAATCTCTGATGTTCCAGTTCCTGGGACTAGATATACCTTTTATTCAAACAGACAGACCTTCTGCCAAAAAAGAGTATCTAGCTTTTAAAAAGCACCTTTAAGGTTTGCAAAATACCTTAGTAAGAAAGCAGGAGTTAATATTGAGTGCTGGCTATGTGGCAGGAATTGTGCTAAGCTATTTACGAATCTTATCTGATCCTCACTACAACCCTAGGAAATGTGGGCTATGATTATTCCCATTTTACAGAGGAGGAAACTGAGGCAAACAGTGGTCAAGTAACTTGCTTAGGGTCACACAAATGGAAAGTATCTGAGACTGGGTTTGAAATCAAAGTCTCCCTTATTCCAGGATCTAGAGTTCTAGTTAATATAGCACAATTCTTACTCTTATGTGTGCATGCACACACACACACACACACACACACATTTATCCTTTTCTATAAGATGAGGCAAGGATCACTGAGTTGTAGTGGAATCACATTTTCTTTAAGCCAGCCACTACAGAAGATTAAAATCTAAATAGTATTACTTAGATGGTTTTAAATTTTGCAGCTATATGCTCTAACATACCTCAGTTTACTAGGCAAGAGGAAAGACCAGCGTTGGATCAGGGCATGTACAGCAGAAAGAGGGGAAAGAGATACATTACAGATAGATTTGTTCATGTGATCTTTGTGAAGTATATACATGTGGTGTGGGAGAAAGAACGTTGATTTGGAGACAGAGGATGTGGATTTGAATTCTTTGTCTTTCACTTACTTCCTGCATAAACCTACATTAGTTACTTCACATTTCTGGATCTCCTTTCCTCATCCATAAAGGAGAATATTAAAATGGACAAGCTCTACCAGATTTAAACCCATGGTCTTATGACTATGTCTATTGCATGTAGTACTTCAGAAATAAATAGAAAGAGTGCAACCGTTGTAATGTTTTTTAGCATCTGTAAGACCTTGAAAAATTCATTTAATTTCTATAGGCCTCAGTTTTTTCATCAGCAAAATGGGGGCATTAAAGTAGCTGATACAGTCCTTTACATTTCTAAATCTAAATCTGTCATCTAATTCTCCAGGGAAGGCATCTAGTATTGATTTGCAAGAGGCTGGGTCAAGGCCAGGCTAAGAAGACTTGGGTAAAGGAAGGCATGTTTTACAAGTGAGGCCAGAAGTGGTTTGATGACAATGGGCTGCATTGTGTTAATGCAATGATGTAATGAATGCATAGATAACATCCTGTTATTTAAAAAAAGGTGGGGGGGAGGAAGCTCTTTGTTTAGGGCTCCTTCTCTTTTTCTATAAGGTTTAGGAACCCAGGGAGTCAGATAAAGTAATAAATTCCTCATAGATAAGTGTGCTCCCAGTTACACCTTTTGGGGCAGTAGGTGGAGATGCCATTTTGGCATCGGGCCTTCCCATTACACCATGGGTGAGGCTGAACAAGGTCCAAAGGGGAGAAGCTGCCCTCACATACCTGGAAGTGTTGGCCTTATATGGAACTAAGTGGTACTTCCCAGGGAGCCTACATTTAGAGAGGTGGCTGTGGGTATATCATATTGGATGGGAGCCTGGCCCTGGGGTCATAAAGATAGGAGTTCAAGTGGTGCCACCCACATATACTGGCTATGTGACCCTAGGAAAGTCATCTAACCCTGGGATGCTCCCAGGAAATTCTAGAGGACTGCAAGTCATCAAGGCATTTCAGATCTTCATGGGAGAAGGGAACTTTGCACATTGAGACTCCTCTCCACCCACCCCCCAAGCTCCTTTTCTTTCATGGGACCAAAAAGAAGAAGAAGAAGATTCCTGAAGTAGAAATTTTCCCTTTTAAATTTATCTTCATATATCTTGTATATATTTTAGATGTACCAAGATATTTACATTTTGTCTCCTCCATTAGACTGTATGCTCACTGAGGGCAGGAGCTATATTTTTTGCAATTTAGCTGCTTAGCACAATGTTTGGCACATAGCAAATGGTTTAAAATTTCTTAACTGTTGACTGATTGCATGTAGATATGTTTAACAGTCATTTGAATCAGAGGAGAAGAATACAGGTAATATATTATGACATAATTGCTGATATATGCATATAATTATCTAGCTTACAAAATGCTTTATATAGGCTAGGCAATAAGCAGGCCTCAAAGATTTATTAAGGGCTCACTATTTGTCAGACATTGTGCTGGGTGCTGGGGATATACTAATACTAGCAAAGACAAAGATGGTTTCTGCCCTCACGGAATGGGGGGATTCGTGAAAGGGAGGTGGAAAGAGGTGGGGAAAGGGAGAAGATTCCCCATGTGGGAGCCAGGTGACAAAGCCCAGAGAGTTAGAGGCACAGTCAGGAGAAGAAGGAAGTGCAACCAGGCTGTGTCAGTCCCCAAAAGGAGGGGATCACATTTACTTTTCACAACCTCTCTATGAGACAGTATCAATATAATTTTCTTCATTTTCTATAGTTGGAAACTGAGTTAGAGAGAGGCTATAGTGACTTGTTCTAAGGTCATTCAGGATTTGAACCAAGGTTTTCTTTCTTTTTTGGGGGGAGGAGCAATTGGGGTTAAGTGACTTGCCCAAGGTCACATGGCTAATTTTGTGTTAAGTGTCTGAGGCCAGATTTGAACTCAGGTCCTCCTGATTCCAGGGCCAGTGATCTATTCACTGTGCCACCTAACTGCCCCTTGAACCCAGGTTTTCTTATTTCATTTCAAACCCACAACTCTTTTTGTGGCATATCACACTTCCTAAAAATCCCTGTTTCCATTATATGCAGCTCCTCGGAAAACATTTTGAAAAGGCCCACTATTGCATAAATAAATTAACATTATTCTAAGAGTTCTTGAGCAAACCCAGAGCTCAATGGTCATTAAATATGGATCTTTCATGTTAAGATGGATAAACAAATTTTGGTTTTAGTAAAATGGAATACCAAAACCATTTATTTTCCACCCCCAGCCTCCCAACTTTTCTAATTTCAAAATCTACAAATATTTCAAGGGTGAGATAAATCCATCTGTTTCTGATTCATTTATACTTCATTTGCTGGGCTGCTTAATGAGAGCTATTCGATGTTCAAGGCACTTTGATGGGTCATATTAAGACCTTTCTCTTCGAACAGGAATGGGATGCTTTGCCAAAGTAAAAAGCAACTTAGATTTTCAAAGGTTCAAGTCTAGTTGGAAGCCTAAAATTCAAGAACTTCAAGTGGGTTCTGAGAATTGGCAGTCTCTATTCCCAGCCTTGTTCTTAAAGGCCTCAAGATGTTTTGTGCTTCAGCCCACGACTGTCTGTTGCTTGATGAAGAAACTTGCATTTTCTCTGAACTTTGGGAATTCACTGCCTGGTGGGAAGCCTTCTGAAATTAAGTTAAGTCAAGAAAATCTCTGGGCCAATTTTCGGAAAATGAGAACTCACAATATTCCAGAGGTAATTAACTTTGGCCTTGCAGGAGACAAATCAAAAGATACCTTCCTTATTTCCATCTAGGTTAGAGAGCATTTTCCTGAAGGTAACTGGGATAAGCAGAAGCAGAAGGATTTTCCACATCATTTCTCTAACTTGATCACAATAATTTAGCTCCCTAAATCGACTAGGATGTCCCATCTCCTCTAGTAGATTTAGTTCAACTAAGTTAAATCCAGTCCAATTGAATTCAATAAATATTAAGTGCCTTCTATATGGATAGAGTGCCAGGCCTAGAGCCAGAAAGATTCATCTTCCTGAGCTCACATCTGGCTTCAGATACTTAATTGCTGTGTGACCCTGGGCAAATCACTTAACCCTGTTTGCCTCATCTGTAGAATAAGCTGGAGAAGGAAATGGCAAACCACTCCAGCAACTTTGCCAAGAAAACCCCAAATAAGGTCACAAAGAGTCAGACATGACTGAGAAATGGCTGAATAACAATATGCTTGTTAGATTTGCTAGATTCTGGGTGCAAAAAGATAAAGTAATGGTTTCTGCATTCAAAGAACTTATCCTATACTGAGTCTAAATAACTCGTGGTAAATGATAAAACTAATACAAATTTATGTTTACACCCATCATGCTATCTCCTCCTTAAATCTGGCAGTCCCTGATTCCCCAAATCCCCATCATTCCCTCTCTCTTTACCCTTCAGTCTCTGTCTCTCTCTCTCTCTCTCTGTCTCTCTCTCTCTCTCTCTCTCTCTCTCTCTCTCTCTCTCTCTCTCTCTCTCTCTCTGTCTCTGTCTCTCTCTCACTAGGTAGTATGGTGGATATAATAGATATGACTTGGAGTAAGGAAAACCTGACTTTGGATCTAGCTTGAAACTAATTAGCTGCATGACCCTGGAGGAGTCATTTAATTTCTATATGCCTCAGTTTCTACATCTGTAAAAAGAGAAGGATTAAACTCCATGGCCTCCAAGGTTCCTTTGAAGTCTAAATCCAAGATATTCTTATGATCCATCTATTGGTTTCTTCCCTACCTAAAACATATCTACATCTTCCTTGTCCTTAAAAAACTTCACTTGAACCTGGCATTCCTTAAGCTATTGCACTCTGACTTCCCTTTCATAGTCAAATTCCTAGAAAAACTATCTATACTTATGGCCTCCTTTTCTGATTCTTAGTTTCTTACTTCTCAATCCTTTGCAATCTGGCTTCTGACCTCACTGCACAAGGTAAACTATTCTCTCCAAGGTTGCAACTGGCTTCGTATTTGTTAAATCTAGCAGCCTTTCCTCAGTCCTCATTCTTCTCCACCTCTTTGAAGCACTTTACATTATAGACAATACTTTCATCCTGAGTTTTCATAAAAATGGTCTCTTGATTTTTCTTCTGCCTGCCTGACCAATCTTTCTGAGATTCATTTGCTGGATCATCATTCACATCCCACCCCTAACTCTGAGTATATAACCCAAGACTCCATCTGAGGCCTTCTTCTTTCCTCTCTTTTGTAATTCTGTGTTTCATGATCTCACCAGCTCCATTCTTTTTGCAGAGCTCCAGGCCCACATTATGACAGGTCCTGGGTCTCCTGTAGAAATCTCCAGTACAGCACAGCCACTGCCTTCTTCCTTAAATTCACCCCCCTTCCAAATTTCACTTTTCATGTTGAGATACCACCATCCTTGTCACCTCCCAGGTTACATCCTTGGAGGCATGGCCAACTGTTACTCTATTTCAAACTTCATATCTGATCAGTTGCTAAATCTCGTCAATTTTGTCTCCTTAACATTTACCACACCTGTGCTCAGTCTCTACTCACACCATTACAATCAAAGTTCAAACCCTTATCGCTTCTTGCCTGTGTTATTGCCACGGTCTCCTAATCACTTTTGCCGCTTTCATTGTCTTCTATCACCAGTCCATCGTCCACACTGCTACCAAATTGACACTCCTAAATGAACAGTTCTTAACGTGTCACTCTTCTGCTTAAGGACCTTCAATTTCTCCCTATTTTCTTCCATTTGGCTGTTAAAGCCATTCTGCTTACCTTTCTAAGCTTTTTTATATATTTCTTTCCTTTATGAGCTCTGTTTTAGTCAAATAAGTCTATCTGCTGTCAAGTTCTTCACCTTTATGGATCCCCATAATGCTTAGTGGTCACCATTTTTTGGTCAAATTATGATGTATCTACTTATGTGTTCTTATGTGAAATCATTCCAGTAAACTCCTTGAGGGTAGACCCTGCTTTTGCCTGTCTATTCCAAGTGCCTAGCACAGCAAGCACATTGACTTTTCTCACAGTAGGCACTTAATAAATGTTTGTTGGATTAATTGGCATTGTAGTGTTCCTTTTCTTGGGGCAATAGCTTTTTACTCAGAAAAAGTGAGTCAGACTTGACAGCATTCAGGGCCTCAGCATCCCCCCCGCCCCATGCAAGGTTATTAAGCTTTTCCAGTTTCTTTATTCTTGTTTTAATGTGAGAGCAGAGCTTTATTTTAGATTCATGTGACCATAGATTTGCAGAATGTTAGTGCTGAATGGAACTTCAGAGATCATCTTCCACAACCTCCTCATTTTAATGAGCAATTAGAGGACTCTTAGTAGCATTTTAATGAAATAGTTTTATTTCCCCACTTAAATATGAAATTTTAAAATGTTTACTGCATTATCAAGCTCATTTTTTAATGTATCAGGGCAAATAATTTTCAGAATTTCTGAGATTCTCTCAGTGGGAATTCTATTTAGGAGCTCTTTGTTTCCATGCCATGGTTTCAAGGAGTCTCCATCATCGTCTTGCCTCTGGGCTTTGATGACTGAAGGAGAGAGAGAGGCATAGTTCTGCCTCACTCCAATCCAATTCATACAAGCAAGTTAAGACATGAGGCTCCTGATGTCATTAGTCCTCTTTGAGAATGAAGGACAGACAATAACCACTTCAAGGGATGGATCTTTGAAATAAAACAAGCTCTAATTACAGCAAAAAATGACTTGGGGAAGTGGTTAGAAGTATAGAGAGACCTATTTCTTACTATTAAAGCAAGCCATTTTTAATAAGGTAGATTGTATCATGAGAGTGGAGAGGGGTTGCAGGGTTTGGTCCCCTAATTCCTCAAGTACTTAACATAATTCCAGAAAGAAAGATGCAGACAAGAAATGTATTAATATGCTATCAAAGTACAAAGACTGGGTTTATGCCTCTTCTTCCCATTATAAAAATGTGAAGGAGTTTGCTAATTAAATTTGAGAGTTCAAGGCACAGTTAAGAGTCATCTCAGTAGGGATGGAAAACATATACTTGATAGTGACCCAGACACAGAGAAAAGTGGGATGTATTCTAGGCAAAAAACAGCTTTAATTTGTGAGACCTCTGGAAGCAGAGAAAAGAACTGAGCATGGTTCTTGTCTTTGCTTTGAAACAATTGTTTCTGCTGGCTAACTGTTCAAGGTGACCTCACTGGTGGGCTCTGTTCGTGAGCTATATTTTAGGAGTGTAGTTCTATATGAAACTATTGCACCTGGGAGCAATTGTTACTCTAAGGACTTAATCTACAAACCTATCCAGTTAGGAATTGAGGAAGTGTAACCAGTGGAGGTAATACACAGGTAAGGGACAGAATTGATCACTTGGGTAGTGGGATTAAATCAATTGGAAAGGACTCATGTTAGAAGTAGAGAGCTGAGCAGAGCTGAGCAGAGAGCTCAGATGGTTTCAGTGGTTCAAATGAAAGATGATCAAAATATGAACCTAAGCTGTCCAAATTACAGTGAAGGGGAAGAGTATAATACTTTATATGGCACCTACTGTGTGTCAGGCACCATGCTAAGTGCTTTTTACTAATATTATTTCATTTGATCCTTACAATGTGCTGTTATAATACTCACATTATATTTGAGGAAACTAAGGCAAACAAAGGTTAAGTGACTTGCCCAGAGCCACACAGCTAGTAGGTGTCTAAGGCTGGATTTGGATTCAGTTCTTCATGACTCCAGGCCTAGCACTCTATCTACTCTGCCATCGGAAGGGGGAGTAGAATTAATTTTTGTTTGTTTTTTCTTTAAAGATGGGGAGGAGTTGTATATATACTTCAAAAATGCCTGGAATATTCTCAGGAAGTAGATCCTCTGGAGAAGACAATTTTCAATGTGTACTTTGAACATTATTAGTTCTCTATTAAAATAGATAAATTGGGGCATGGAGAGGGTAAGCAGCCTGTCCATGAACAAAGTAATAGTCAATAACTTAATCTTAGTTAAATCCCTGGCCACCTGAATCTCAGACCAATACTTTCTATTATATTTCAACTCTTTAATTACTCATGATTTTAATACTATGGGCCTCCCTCCACCAAGGGAGCAACCCCTCCATTCCCTAGCATATTTTCTTGGTGTGTTTCTGCAGCCAAAATATGCATCACTCAATGGCTAAATATTTTATCAATTTCATTAACCATTAATGCCAGCATCTAGGTGGCACAGTGGAAAGAATGCCAGGCCTGGAGCTAGGAAGAGCTGAGTTCAAATCCCACCTTAGGTACTTGCTAGCTGTGTGACTCTGAGCAAGTCACTTAAACATGTTTGCCTCAGTTTCTTTATCTGTAAAAATGAGCTGGAAAAGGAAATGGCAAACCACTCTAATATCTTTGCAAAAAAAAAAAAAACAACCTAAATGTGATCATGAGGAGTGTATATATCATATACTACATATACGACATTTTGCAAGTCCTTTCTTGGAAATCACCTTTCTGGACTTTGGTCTCTTCAACTGTAAGACAAGGGGGTTGGACTAGATGAAGTTCCCTTCCAGCCCTAAATCCTATGACTCTGTGATCCAAGATCCTCTGGGGCCCAGTGTTTACCTGTTATGTGGGCCTGAGTGAGTCATTGACCTCTGAATCTCAATTCCCTTATCTGTAAAATGGGAACAATACCTATACTACCTCTCTCACAGAGCTATTGCCCTTTAGAAACCTAAAATTACTATGTGAGTGAGTAAGGTAGGGATGGTGGTGTGTGTTTTTGCACTAGGAATGCAAATAATTAGTGGACTTTGTATGTACATTGAGCTCCCCTCTCCTTTAATTAGTGGACTCTACATTCATGGGCAGCATTTTTATTGTGTAACAGTTCTAACCTTAGTTGTGGAGACACATCCAAGAAACTTAAGGATGGGTTAACGTAAAAGGAGGAAGGAATAAGCATTTACATAGCATTCCTGTGTGCCAGATACTGTGCTAAGTGCTTTAAAGATATTTCATTTTTTCCACAACAACCCTGCTAGGTGGGTGCTGTTATCTCCAATGTACAATTGGAGAAACTGAGTCAGACAAAGGTTAAGTGGCTTTCCCAGGATCACTCAGTAAGTGCTTGAGTTCAGATTTGAACTCAGGTCTTCCTGACTCTAGGCCTGGCACTCTAGCCACTGTACTACCAAGCTGCTTTGACATGACTCAATTGATGCACCAGGGCATTTTTCATAATATTGCATAGATTTTAGAGCAGAAAGGGGTCTCAGAGATCATTTATGCAGCTTATGCTCTATCTCTCATTTTATATATGAGGAAAATAAGGGACAGAGAACTTGACAGAGGGTTGCAGAAATAGCCATCAGCAGAGCTGGAACCCAGACCTCAAGCTCCATGCTTTTTTATCCTGAAGGAACTCATGAAGCCCATGACTCAGAGGGTGCCGTGTCATGGACTTAATCACTGCATTTACTTCATCTACAATAAGTTTGCCTGGGACCTCTCCTAGTCATTTCCTGTACCTTGGCCTGGGCCTCGATTTCCATGTTTTTCCAATGAAAGCAGAGGATGTATGTCTGTGTGTTTTAAGTTCAATATTCATGCATAGGCCTCCAGGTAAAGATACAGGTAATCAGGCCAAGTAGGCACATTCTGACATCCAGCAGCTTCATGAATAGGCACCTTGGAATCCAAACAAACTCTGAGTCTTTTCCTGTTTGCACTTGGCCTTGAACTTGAGGCAACACCCACTTCCCTAGATACATAACTGCAGAGATTCACAGGGAGATCCTCTGGCACACATGGGCCTATAATAGAATGACATACATTCACTGTGGATTTCCAAGGTGATTAGTCTTGTCTTTATACTTGAAGCTGGGTTGTATGCAAACTTGCCCAGAGAGAGATCTTAGCATCTGAATGGAATCCTCCTCTAAGCCCTCTGCTCCCAGTGAGCTGTCCTCGTTCTATCTTGTGTTCTGATCACTTACATACCCAAAATGAACAATGAACCCAAATTGTCAATTCTCAGTCTCACTGGAAACTGGCATTTATTTAGACTAGGGGTGGGCAAATAGCTGAGGAAGAGTCAAATCTGGCCTGTGGCCTGTTTTTTGCAGGGCCCTTTTGCTAAGACTAGTGTTTTTTGGAAATTTTAAAATTAAGTTTTATTGTTTTTAAAAATGTCAAAACTATCCATAGCTGGCAAGCCATACAAAAAAAATAAAAACAAAAAACAAACAAACAAACAAAAAAAAAAACCGTGGCTAGCCAATTTGTCCAAGCTATAGTTTAGCAAGCCTGGGTTTAGACCAAGGAGTACTCAACTTGTGTCCATGGACCCTTGAGGTGTTCATGAATTAATTTCAAAGGATTCTGTGAACTTGGATGGGAAAGATACATTTTTATTTCAATATAATTAGTTTCTTTTGCAATCCCATATATTTTATTTTATGTATCTAAAAGGTTCACTCTGAGAGAGATTCATAGACTTCACCAGATTGCCAAAGGGCAATGACACTCCCCAAAAGTAAACATTCCTGGCCTGTAGAACACAGACACAGGACCTACATAGCTTAGATTAGGTGATTCTAAAACAATGAATTAGGTTGCTATATTGAAAAGAAGACCACCTCCCCCCCTTTTCTGGTCGCAGTCCTGCTCATGAAAATACATGTGATGTTGCCCATGCCACATGACCACTCTGAGTCTTAATTGATTCTTCATTTTCCTAATGCTGAGGAGGATAGTGTAGTGGAAGGGTCTTAGAATTGAAGTCCAGAACTGTGTTTGTAAGTGTCAGCTCTGAAATCTGCTAGCTGTGTGATCACAGAAAGGTTATATAACCTCTTGGGGCCTCAGTGTTCTAATCTATCAATCTATCTATCTATCTATCTATCTATCTATCTATCTATCATCTATCTATCTATCTATCTATCATCTATCTATCTATCTATCTATCTATATCTATCTGTCTATCTATCCATCTCTCTATTACTATCTATCATCTCTATATGCATCACTATCTGTGCATATCACTATCTATCCATATATCACTAAGTATATATCTTTATCTCTATGTATGTATATCACCATCACCTACCTCTATATCACTGTGTATATACATATCACTGTCTCTATCAATATCACTATCAATACATACTCATGTATGTATATCATAATCTATCATCTATCTATATATCACTATCAATATAAATCACTATTTACATTACTATCTCTCACTATGTATATCACTAACTACCTATTATCAATCAATCTATCACTATTTATGTAGGTATATCACTATCTGTCATCTGTCATCTATCTATCTGTCTGTCTCTCTGTCTGTCTGTCTGTCTATCTATCATGTTTTGGGGCCACTGTGACTCTCACTCTCTTCCTTTTCCTCTCTATCAGAATCTCACGTCCATTGATTGTCAATCATTCTTTCTGTCCCTCAGTAGCTGGTGCTGGATTTCAGATCTGATTAGAGCTTGTTTGGGTCTCCACTGACTGATCAAATCCTTTATCTTATTTGGTCTTCTTCACCTAGCTACTCTCATTTACTGCCCTTTGATCTGTATCTCAGTGAATGCTTTCATTGAAAGATAAAGATCATTATGTTATAAAAGTGATCCAAGCGGTAACATAAGCACTAAATTTGTTGGTATTAGACCAATAGTTATATATAACACACATTCATTCATTCAATCACAGCTATACTATTTTCTTCTGCCTACCTTCCTACCCCACCCATCCATCCCCCACTCTCCCTAGTTGGGAGAAAATAAGACCATTTGGGCTTTTATTCATTATTCCACCCCCTACCACATCAGGATATTATAGAAATCCATATTATTTCAAAAAGATTCCAACTTTGAGTAAAGTTGAAGGTAGATTCAAAGTTAACTCATGGTTGTTTGAGAGAACAGTATAGATAGAAATTGTGTAGACAGAATTGCTCTTCTGGTTGCAGCACTATGGACAGACAGGACAGAAGAAGTTTCAGGAGTTCAAACATTCCAGTTCCGAAACACCATTTTGGTCTTGATCGTTTTTTCCTACAACTGGAGTTGTACTGGTAAATGTCTAATGAATAACTCTCCAGAAGTGAGGGACACACTTTTAAGTTTAGTCTACATTATTCACATTTTCTCCAACACTCTCTTACATATAGACAATTAACAAATTAATCAAGCCCTAATTTGTGACATTTACCAGTTTCTCAGACAAAAATGTTCTTACTTAGAAAATTTAACTATCTGCTCTCATGGACCAGCATGAGCTGTCTCCAGCACACTACCTTCACCACTGGAACAGGGCATAGACATATCTAACATACAGGGTGCAGGGGCTCTAGGTCTGATCCTGGACACCATGAAATTCCTTCCTATAATCTCTCATTTTACAGCAAATTTGGATATGGAGATGAGGGGACTATAGAATCAGAGCTGGAAGGGATTTTAAAGCCTACCTAATCTAACCCTCTCATTTTATAGGAAAAGAAATTGAGACCCAGAAAGATGCAGTGACTTGTTGGTCACAGAGCAGGTAGGTATGAGGTGTAGGATTGGAGCCTAGGTCCTCTGACTCTAGATCCACAGCTCTTTCTACAGTACCATGCAGTCTTCCAGTGTACCCTTATATCACTTCCAGAAGTCTATCATTGGAGATAAGAATAATCACTGACATCTAGCCTACTTCTAAAATGTGATTAATGATGCTTGCAGGACTTATTGCCTAACAATGTTGTGAGGAAAGTGATTTGTAAATATTAAAGCATTATGCAAATGTGAGTTGTTATTATTATTATCTGTGAAGTATTTGTGCCTGCTTTCTTCTTGGAGGTGGCTGAATTCTCTCTTTTTACTATTGCCAGCTGGCCATTCCAATGACCAGCTGTCTTTTGTTCACTCATATATTCTGATTAAGTGTCCTACAAAGCATTTCAGCCATAACTTTTTCATACTCAGTTCCCCATGGTGTGGAAGGCATAAGAATACAGAAGGTTGTTGTTTTATTTTTTTTCCTCCTTTCATGCACTTGAGATGAACTCTTTTCTTAGGGTCAGCTTTATCATTTGACCTTCACCCTCCTCATCTATGTTCTTATTGCTAAGTAGCAGTGGAGTGCTCATCTGAGATAAAAAGTATCCAAAAGAATTCCACTCAATCTCAGGTGTGTTTAGGTAGCTATGCAGGATTCTTTTTGTGAAGTTCAAATGTTAGGGACAATTGGCAATGAAAGGTTTCATTATTCTCAAACAATACGCTAGTCCTACATCGGAAAGATCTCTCTTTAGGCAAAGGTAATGTGGAAGACAGTGTTAGTTTTGGCCAGGGAAAATAGTTGAGGTGAGTCACATCTTCAAGGACACATATTTACTCAACAGATGTAAGTAAAATGGGGCAGTCCATGGGGACTTGTGACCTATATGACCTATTAACAGATGTTAATTAGTACTTACTATGTGCAAGGTAATGAATACAATACATAAATGTAAGACACATTTCCTTTCCTCAAGGGACTTGCAATTTAGCTGGAGAGATGAAACAAATACACATGGAAAGGCAATTAATAATAATAGACAATAAGTGTCAAATGAGTGGTATGGATAATAATTACAATATAATAAGCACTAAAAGAGGTCAGAGGAAAGAGAAAGTGGTTAGCTTCTAGAAATATGCTTCCCTCTTCATTTCAGGGAAACACATTTTAGGAAGTCCATTAAAAAGTTGGAAACATTCAGGGAGCAAATTACAGGGATGGCACATTAGGATTAGTTAAAGTACATGGGGAAGAAAAGATTTAGGGGGCTTATGAGACTTGTCATCTAATATTTCAAAGGCAGTCAGGGATAAAGTGATTAGATTTATTTTTGGTCTCCTGGGGCAGAATTAGGAGCAATGGGTACAAGACACAGCAGTGGATTTCATCTCAACGTAAGGAAAAACAACCTAATAATTATAACTGTCCAAAAGTGGAAGAGCTGCCTGGGAAGCAGTGCATTCCCTCTGATTGGAGAGTTTTAAGCCAAGACTGTATGGGCACTTGTGGGGGATGGTATAGAGGGGAATCTCTGTTTATGTATGGTTAGAACTAGATTAAGGTCTGCAAAATGGTGTGCCTGTGATGATCCTTTGGCATACAGAGAGAAAATAATAAAACTTCCACTCTTTTTTTTAACCTAAAAAATATAAAAGACATTTAGCTCTAATGACATTTAATATAGAGATGAACACAGGTGCCCTCATATATTCTGTGTATCAGATGGTAATGTGTTACATACAATACCTAATGTATCCTGAGGTGGATAGAGGGCTGGCCTTAAGTCAGAAAGACTCATCAAAGCTGTCCTTAGACACTCAGACTTAGAAAATTACATGTTTATAGATTTCTTTTTTTCAATGAATACATTGATATGGTACAATAACATAGGAACTATATTTTAATCTTGTCCACTTGTGGGTCATGTGATATTGTAGGCAGTGTGTCTGGCACCTCTGGTAAAGAGTCTTAGACTTATTAAAGCTGGAAAGGATCTCAGATACAGGGACCAGAGCCCTGACTATGGAGTCAAAAGACCTGAGTTTTCCCTTCCTTCTTTGTCTAGGATCACACAGCTGGTGAGTATCTGAGGCTATATTTGAGCTGGTCTTTCTTAATCTAGGTCCTCAGATCTATCCATAGTACCATCTAGCTACAGACCTTAGTTTCCTCTCCTATAAAATGAGGGGGAGTAAATGACCTCGATGGTTCCTTCCTATTTTAAGCTATGCTTCTATGTTTAGGTCCCTCCTTAGTTCATACTTTACCACAGTTTCCAGCAAATAATGAAAAATGCTTGCAAATGCAACAATATTCCTTCCCTCTTCTCTTTCATGCTTGGAAAGAGTAATTTCACCATAATTGCCATGCAAAAAAGAATTGAGTAATAACAATTTAAAATTACTTTCCTTATGGTGATAATTACATGCAGTAGGAGTAGAAAGGAACATTTACCACATTCTTCATTTTTTGCTCTATTAAAGTACAGGAAACCCTGGCAAACTCATTTGTAGTTTTGAATATTTACCCTAGACTTTGCCAACCCATTGGTTCTCTGTTTTACTGAGGCCCAGGGGGCTGTGGAGCCACTTGTAAAGAAGAGGAGAGGGGAGGGAGCAGGGTCTCCAAGACTTTGAATTATGCTGATCCATAGGTTTTGCTTCTTAGAAGACTCTTGGGCCACTGCCTAGGGTAGACTAAGAGAAGCAGAATCCACATTAAAGAATAGTTTTTCCATACATTTTAATAGTTAGAAATTCATTTCTGTGCACAATCTCTTCTAGGAGATGAAAATATGTCCTGGGAAGGGGAAACTTGGAGTCAAAATGCTAATCTGTTTTTTTAAAAATGTTGTATGAGAAGAAAGTAGCATTAAAAACAAAAACAAAAAAAAGCTTTAGAGATAAGGGTGGCATTTGGCTGCATCTAGCCTGAAGTATAACCTTAGAAGCAACAACTTCTGAACCAGGAAGATCTGGGTTCCAGACCTGTCTCTGACCATGTGACCCTGGGCAAGTCATTTGGCTCTGGTCAACTTTCTAAAGCTATATTTGCAAAGAAAGCTCTGACCTGCATTGGTAGAGAAAGTTTTCTTACCTGAAAGTTCTCCATACCAGTAAAATCTCAGGCTCAGTCCTTATCCTTAGCCTCCCTTCCTCCTATCCCCCACCATAGTAAAGAGAGGCATCTTTAAGCAAACATGTCAGAAGACCCGGATCCCCATCCCAGTTCAGTAAGTAGGTAACTTTCCATAAGTCATTCATATTTCTGGGCCTCAGTTTTCTCATCTGTAAAATGAGGCCATTGGACTAAAAGACTTCTAAAGTGCCTTCCAGTTTTGACATTTTTAAATGATGGTGAGAGTAAAGATTGTTATTCTTGTTCATCCTTCGTTCTCAAAGAGGACCAATGACATCAGGAGGGTTATGTCTTGACTTGCAAGTGAATTGTATTTAATTGAGACAGAGTTGTACAGTCATTAGCCTCACTCCTCCAGGGACATTGGTGAGGACAGTCGGCAATGGCCCCAGATTCAGTGGGACACTTTGACCTTCTTAAGTTAAGGTCTTTCACAAGTCTGAGGCAACATCCATTCAATAGTTAAAGGCTAGGTAAGAATTGAGGCAAACGTTAGCCTAGTTTGCCTTCACAGAAGAATCAGTCTGGGCGGAAAAGACCCTCAGAGGTTCTGATCAGAACAGAAAAGTCACTATTTATATTCACTCTGAGTCATGAGAACCCAACCACTGAACAAGTGAGGTTTGGGTTGTGATCTATTATTGGTTAATCAGTGAGAGCCAGAGTGATTTGGGTTTAAAGGATCACAATGGGAGGAGGAAGAGGAAGAGGAGAAAGAAGCGAAAAAATATATATTTGTGAGGCTGTGGTACAGTCCTATTCTCATAAGAATTTCTTTGTCTTCTAATCTAATTATGGGTATTTGAGATTAAAATCTCTACCTTCAAATTGATAAAGACCTATATTTAGAAAAAAAAAAAGGTCTTCTGAATGATTTTGCTGTAATATGTAGGAATTCCGACAACCAAAAAGATAGCTGACATTAGAGAAAAAATGCTATGGTTTAAGAAAAGAGAGTCTGAGTATCAGAATATGTAGACTTTTGCTTCAGTCTGAATTATTTGTATATCTTCGGAGGAAATCTTACTTGTCCTCAGTTAGACATGGGAAGGTTCAGGACTTATACACAGAAACTAGAATTTCTCCTCTCAATGGAGAGTGCCAAAAATATCACTTATCACATATAATCTTATTTCAGATTAAAAAAAATAAATTTTTTTCAGAAAAAAAATACTTCTCATGTTTCTCTTTTATTAGTAGTAAAAATGGAGACTTGGAATTGACCAGTTTTTTATCCTTTTGGATGGTATACTGTTCACCATCTTATGAATGACAAACATATTAGAATGAGTAGATCCTTTGGAAGACAATGAGGAATGACTATGAATCCACAGTGAATATTCACTAACATCTGGCAACTGTGGAAACAGAGCTAGTTGTCATTCACATGAATCTGAAATAGTGATTAGCAGTCACTTTCAGTTGGTATCCTTGACTGACTTGTCTCTGGAAGGGCTATTTTAAAAGTGCTTAGCTCTGCTAACCAATCTCCATACCTCTGCTTGAGAGTCTTAATAGGAAATGAAAGTGTTGAGATCCTGGTTAAGTCAAGAACAAAGACAATGCTGATGCCTGTACTGAAGAAGCTTACTTAGCTAGGTAGATTCCTGGTACTAAAGTAAAGGTCTTCAGCTGGGACAGCGACACCTACTGGCAGCCTAGGAACCTGAGCCCTTCCCACAAGCTAGCTCATTTCAGCACTCACCTCAGAGTGAGTGACTAATAGCAGAAGTCACTTGGAATGACACCAATCTGCTTTTGATTATGTGAAGTTAACAGATTCTCCTCTTTATTTTAAGTCAGATTCACAGTTTTAAAACCTGTTAGGGATCCCAGATTATCACCTGTGAGCTCAAGGACTGTCACTACAGTTTCTATCTCAAAACAAAATTAATTATAAGTTAGCTAAAGTAACTACCACAACTCTTACAAAAGTTGGAAGATACTGCTTCAGATGTTAGATTAAATTCATTTTTAGATGAAGAGATCTAGGGGCAGAGAGTTAAAATGATTTATCCAAGGTCATACAACTAATTAGTAGTAGATTTAGGAGTAGAATCCATTACAAATGTGGAAACTGAGGCTGAGACACCATGTAATTTGTCTATGGTCCCACGGTTACTAAGTGCAGGGGCTACGATTCAGACCATATTAAAATCTTCTGACTTCAGCTCTATTATTTTTCCTTCCACACCACTTTTTCCCCTAACATGCTGCCTCTTGAAATATTCACTATCATCAGGTCTTTCCTTCTCTCTTGGTCAATATAATTTTTTTTAAGAGAGAATATTAAGCAGCTCATACCTTTTGCTTTAGGAATGGATTAATAGGGCAGTTTAGCTCAGCAAGGATAGATATACTTGGTTCCTATTCCTATGGAATACATGTCTAGGAATTTTTATTTGTTTGTAGAAGTGAATTTGAAACTAGAATTATGCATTGTCACATTTTCCTGGATTTTAGATTTAGAATGTGGGTTCCCCACCCCTGGATTAAAGAGAAACTGAAAGTTTAACCTTGCAGTTTTTAAAAAATAAATTTATGTTTATTTTTAGTTTACAACTTTCATTTCCACAAGATTTTGAGCTACACATTTTCTCCCTGTCTTTCCTGTACCCACCACCCCAAAACAGCTATCCCACTGAATATCCCCTCCCCCAATCGGCTCTCTCCTCTATTCTCCCCCATTCCCCCTCCAAATTTCCAGTAGGGCAAGATGGACCTCCATATTCCAGTGCCTTTATATCTTATTTCCTAGTACATGTAAAATAATAATAATAATTTAAAAAACATTTTATTTTAAAACTTTGAATTCCAGATTCTTTCCCTTCTTCCCTCATCACTCACCCTTACTGGGAAAATAAGCAATTCAATATAAGTTGTACATGTATAGTTATGCAAAACATTTCTGTAGCAGATATATTGTGAAAGACTGACTATATTTCCCTCCATACTATCCTGACCCCCACTTGTTCTATTTTCTATTGTCCCTTTTCAAAAGTGTGTGCTTCTAACCACCCTCCCCCCCCCC
>NW_027185903.1:34779128-34830780 GCF_028583685.1 Petaurus breviceps papuanus
CCCCCCCCCAAGCTACCCTCCCTTCTATCATCCCCTTCCCCCCTACTTTCCTGTAGGGCAAGATACCCAATTTAGGGTAAGATACCCAAATACTCCTTAAGCCAAATTCAATGGGAATAAGGTTGACCCATTCCCTTTTGCCTTCCTGTTCTTCCCCTCCATTGTAACAGTTTTCCCTTGCCTCTTTTATGAGATAATTTACCCTCTTTTGTCTCTCCCTATCTCCTCTCATTATATTCCTCTCTCACCTCTTAATTTTATTAAAAAATATCATCCCTTCCTATTCAATTAATCATGTGCCCTCTGTGTATACCTGTACACATATATACACACACTCACATATGTATTCATACGCACATATACCCTCCTATATAGACATATAGACATATACACACACACATTTATATGCCCTTCAACTATCCTCATAGTGAGAAAAGTTTCATTAGTTACAATTATCATTTTTCCATGTAGGAAAATTGTTCAACTTTGATAAGTTCCTTATGATGTCTTTTCCCAGTTTACCTTCTCATGCTTCTCTTGCTTCTTGTATCTGAGTGTCAAATTTTTTATTCAACTCAGGTTTTTTCAGCAAGAATGCTTGAAAGTCCTCTATTTCATTGAATGCCTATATTTTCCCCTGAAACATGATACTCAGTTTTGCTAGTATTGCTGGGTAGGTGATTCTCAGTTTTAATCCTAGCTCTGTTGACCTCTAGAATATCATATTCCAAGACCTTCGATCCCTTAATGTAGAAGCTGCTAGATCTTGTGTTATCTTGATTCTGTTTCCACAATATTCAAATTGTTTTCTTCTTGGCTGCTTGTAATACTTTCTCCTTGATCTGGGAACTCTGGAACCTGGCTATAATATTCCTAGGAGTTTTCTTTTTGGGGTCTTTTTCAAGAGGTGATCAGTGAATTCTTTCCTTTTCTATTTTGCCTTTTGGTTTGAAAATATCAGGGAAATTTTCCTTGAGAATTTCTTGAAGGATGGTTTATTTTTTTGATCATGGCTTTCAGGTAGTCCGATAATTTTCAAATTATCTCTCCTGTATCTATTTTCCAGGTCAATGATTTTTCCAATGAGATATTTCACATTGTCTTCTATTTTTTCATTTGTTTGTATCTGTTTAATAGTATCTTGATTTCTCATAAAGTCACTATCTTCCATTTGCTCCAATCTAATTCTGGAGGAATAATTCTCTTCACAGTGAGCTTTTGAGATTCTTTTTTCCATCTGGCAAATTCAGCTTTTTTAAGGCATTCTTGTCTTCATTGGCTTTTTGGGCCTCTTTTGCCATTTGAGTTAGTCTATTTTTTAAGGTGTTATTTTCTTCAGTCAGGTTGTTGACTTTCTTTTCATGATTTTCTTGCACCATTCTCATTTCTCTTCCCATTTTTTCCTGTACTTCTCTTACTTGGTTTTCAAAATCCTTCTTGGGCTCCTCTATAGTCTGTAACCAATTCATATTTTTTCTTGAAGCTTTTGGTGCAGGAGTTCTGACTTTGCTGTCTTCCTCCCATTCCATGCTTTGATCATTTCTGTCCCCAGAAAAGGAATATAAGGTTTGACTGCTATGTTTGCTTTTCTTTCTTTGCTTGCTCATGTTGACACTTAATTACTTGACTTTTGAGTTTTTTGCCACAGTATAACTCTACTTCCAGAGAGGAGAGCTTTGTCTCAAATCGCTGGGGTTTTCTCAGCTGCCAGAGCTATTAGTTGGGTGCCCTTTCTGAAGCCCCCACAAGCTCTGGCACCTGGTCACACACCCCAGGACCTCCCTACAAAAAGCAATCCTGATCCAAGCAGGTTAAAGCAAGAGCGATTACCCCCTGAATGGTCGCTTGGTCTCCCTACGATCTGTAGGCCAGGAGCTGAAGCAGCCACGTGGCTGTGGCAGCAGGGCTGCTATACCTCCAGCACTTCTTGCCCCAGGGGGCAGGGGCTGGACCCATTCCTCTGTGCCCCCCCCCCCAGTTCCAACAGAGTTCCACCCTGACCTTTTACTTTGTCTTTGACATTTATGGGTTGATAATTCTGGAAACCACCACAGCTGCTGGTGATCCACTCTCCCGAAGTCTGCTCTAGCTGCTGCTGGTTGGGGCTGCGCTGGGGCTGGGCTTGGCTTCCTGTCTGCCTGCCAGGCTGCCTTCAGTGGGAAGTTTGTTTCTCTCTTTCACTTTGTGGGTTCTGTACCTCTAAAATTTGTTTAGAGTCATATTTTATAGGTATTTGAGGTGGTTGGAGCAGGAGCTCATGGAGTTTTCCTGCTTCTTTGCAGCCATCTTGGCTCTGTCCCCCCCACCCCCCTTAGCTGTGCAGTTTAGAAAAATTGTCACCTTCTAGTGCTTATAGAAAGGAAGTTAATAGCCCTTTTTAAGTTTTGAGGGGGATGGATGATGGGAAAGGAAAGAAAAATGATGTCTCAATTGCAAAGTTGAAGGTTAATGTAGGATTTTATAAAGATCTATACTTCAAGACTATTCTCTTATTCCCAGAGACCATACTAATCCTGACCTTCCCTAACCAACAAAGAAAGATCTCATTCTTACATCAGTATGGAGTGCCTATAAGGTTTCCCTATGCTTGAGGAATAGAATTAAATTTCCATCTGCTGTTCCCCAATCCCTCTGAAAGTAGACAGGCTTTGCCATGGTTACCAGGAAGAATCAATGCTCCCTGGGGCTCTGTTGGGGATAGTGATAGAATGGACAGATGTATATTGGCTATGGGACCCTGGGGAAGTCAAAGTCCTCTATGCTTCTGTTTTACTATCTATAAAAATGAAGGGCCTAGACTGGATTACCTCCATGGCCTCACCTTGATATAACTCTATGATCCTGTTAATTTAATCCCCCCCACAAAAGTCAGAATTATGAAAATATGGACATTGAGAGATCCTTTGGTCTAGCCCCTTCTTTCAGGAAGTAGAAGGTTTAATCCATTCTAAGATGGAATATTATCTTTTTTTTTTTGAAGATTTCTAGGGAGAGAGCCACAGAATGGAATACCTCAGAAACTCTCTAGTCCAACCTGTACTTAAACAATAAATTTTTCTGCACCATACTCATCAAGTGGTTATCCATTCTTCACAATAAGAACTATCATGGGGGAGTTGGGGAGGGGGCTAGGTGTGCAGTGAATAGAGCGCCAGCCCTGGAGTCAGGAGGACCTGGGTTTGAATCTGGCCTCAGACACGTAACACACACACACACACACACACACACACACACAAACCTAGCTGTGTGACCTTGGGCAAGTCACTTAACCCCAATTGCCCTCCAAAAAAAGCAAAAAAAAAAAGAACTATCATGGGATAGAACCTATTATGTTCTAATGAATTTCATTCTGCTTTGAGATAGCCTTAATTGTTTAGGCGGCAGCATGGTAGACTGAAAAGAGAGCTGGTCTTGAAGCAATGATCAATCAACTTGTCAATTAAGTTCCTACTATGTGCCAGACACTGTGCTAAGAAGTAGAAATACTAAAAAAAAAATTAAAAGACAGTGGTTGCTCTTAAGGAGCTCACTGTCTAATGGGTAAAAAAACATGCATGTATGAACAATATAGTGAGAGAGTCAATTTATATTTTAAAGTACCTACTATGTGCCAAAGGGGGCAGATAGGTGGATAGAGTATTAGGCCTGGAGTCAGTAATACTGTAAGCTCATTTCTGTGAGCTCACATCTGGCCTAAGACTCTTTGTAGGTGTGTGTGACCCTGGGTAAGTCACTTAACTCTGTCTGCCTCAGTTTCTTCATCTGTCAAATGAGTTGGAGAAGGAAATGGTAAATCACTGCAGTATCTTTGAGAAGAAAACCCCAAATGATATCACAAAGAGTCAGGGATAACTGAAATGACTGAACAACAACAGCATAGATAGCTAGGCTGTACAGCATTAAACAGTATGTTAGGCATAGGCTAGGGACAATGACTAGATTTGTAGAGACAGGTGGTGGAATAGCAGATAGAATACTAGATTTGGGGTCAGGAAGACTCATTTTCATAAGTTCATCTCTGGCCTCAGATATTTTCTAGCTGTGTGACCCTGGGCAAGTCACTTAACCCGGCTTGCCTCAATTTCCTCATGTTTAAAATGAGCTGGAGAAGGAAATGGCAAACCCCTTCAATATCTTTGTGAAGAAAACCCCAAATAGGGTCAGAAAGGGCTAGAAACAGCTGAATAACATGTACTAATGTTTGTACTAAATACTGACAATACAAAGAAAGGCATAAGACAATCCCTGCTTTGAAAGAGTTCATGATCTAATGGGGGAAGACAATATATAAAAGCAAGCTGATATTCTGTTACAGAAATGATTGCTTTATTTCTTAAGTTCAGAATAAAAGAGATATTTTTTTAAATGGGAAAAAATAAGTCAAAAAGAGGGGTAAAGGGGGCTACCCTGTGTAAAAACATGATGGAGTTGTAGAGCAGAGGTGGGAGATAATCTGAGGAGGTTTGGGTTTTGGAGTTGATGTGATCTGGTAGAATTCGGTGCTTCTGGATATAATGATGTACAGGAGAGCAGCTGGATGGGAAATGATGAAGTAAATTCCCTGCGTGTCCTCCTTAAACAGTGGAAAAGCTGGGACGAACTGGCCCAATGTTCACTGTCCATTCTCTCCAATCAGAAGGCAGTCAGGCTTCCAGGGGGAAGAGGTGCTGAGGAGGTGTCAGTTTCAGAGTTGATTTCATCTTGCAGAAGAATGAATTTCTGGGGATCAAGAATTCTAGGAGAGCAGGATATAGGGGATAAATCAGAGATAAGCAGTAGAGGGAAGGCATTAGCAGTAAGTGGGGTTGGGAAAGGCTTCCTGTCGAAGATGAGATTTTAACAGAGACTTAAAGGAATCCAGGGAAACCAGGTGGTGGAAATGGGGAAGGAGAGGATTCCAAGCATGGGAATGAAAATGCTCAGAACTGAGAGATGAAGTGGTTTATGCTAGGAACAGCTAAGGGAACAATATCACTGAAGCATCCACATTGTTAGAGGGAAGGTGTAAAATCACTGGAAAGTCAGGAGGGCACCAGATTATGAAGGGCTTTGAATGCCAAACAGGGGATTCCATAAATGACCCTAGATATAAGAGGAAGCCATAATGACCTGCCTTCCCCCTCTGGCACAATATTGTGTGATCCTGGTCAAGTTCCTTAATCATTCAGCCCTCCAGGCAATTTTCTCACAGTATAAGTTGTAGAGAAGGTCCTACCCTGCATTGGCAGAGGGAATTTCCTCACCACCAGTAGCTCCCAAATCAATGAAATTTCAGGTCCAATCCCTATTCATAATTATTTGAAAGATTTTCCCTCCTTACATCTAGTTAAAATCTTCATCTTTGTGGTAGATACCCATTTCAACCAATTCTGCCCACTGAGACAAAGCAAAACAAATCTAGTCCCCTTTCCATGTGAGGCCCTTTGAAATGCATCAAGGGGGCTATGCCATTTTCACATTTCTCTACTCCAGGCTAAATATTCCCACTTACTTTGTTTTTTTTAAAAAAAGGAAATCTGGCATGATCTTGAGGCCCTTCACCACATTTTCCTCTTGACTGCTTTCCTGATTATCAATATCCATCCTAAAATATGGAGGCATCATTATCACAAAAATGGTGTGGAGAGGAAGGACTTCTCTACAGTCTTGGAATTCCCTTCTGGGGAATATCCACTTTGGAGGAGCTCCTTGGTGGAGATCCTGGCTGTTTGTCCCCTTCCCTCTCCTTTTCTCTAGTAACCATAGTCATCCTTCCCCCTCCTTCCCCAGAAAATTAAATATACGGCTGACTAGACTTCTCTCCCAGTGAAATCATTAAAATAGATATTCATGTTTTGGAATTCTGGTAAATCAGTCATTTAATTGAAGTCACTACAGCATTCTCATAAATGCAATATTTTAGCTCTAGAATGCAATAACAAATGGATTAAAAAATTCCTTTCAAAGGGTTGTGATAGTAATGGAATATAAAGATCCCCCTGTATTGGCTTGGTTTTTGGTTTGATTGTGTTAAAACCAAGAGTTTGTTAATCCCACTTGTGAGATGGACTTGTTGACTTGAAAAGAGAGTCCTGAACTGGGAGGAGCTGGTGACGTAGATTTGGAGAGACAGGAGAGAGGCAGAAGAACTTTTTGGAAGCAGCACCCTCGTGGAGGCAGAGAGAGACTGAGAGGATTGCTGAGGGCCACTTTGAATTGCCCTGGACTTCTGAGACTTGCCCCTGGAGCTGCCAAGGACTGAGGAGACATGACTGACTTTGTCTGTTTTGATGTTGTTTTGCCAGATTTGTCCACTGGTGAAAGACAGTCCTGTTGTTGAAGAAGTCCTGGAACCTGGCTGTTGGTTCAGAGCTACTGAGACTGTCCTGCAGACAAAGAGTGAATACTATCCACTGGTGAAGGACAGTGCTGTTGTTGCAGGAGTCTGGGAACCTTTCTGTTGGTTCAGAAGCCCTGAAGAAGGATTTTCTTGTTGTATGTTTGCAGAAATCCTGGGAGAGGGTTTTGCTAATGTTTTCAGGGGTTCTAGGACTGTTCTTCAGACAGAGGATGAATTAATGAAGAGACTGGCAATGTATCTTGTGGCCTTGCTAAGCCTTGTCTCCCCAGGAACTAAGATTGCTGAGAATTTGCCTCATGTCAAGATGAAGAAAAGACCTCCATTTGGGTATTAAGTGCTGTGCTTAAACTTGTTGTAACTCTGGGGTAGATTCAATTGTGATCCAGGGGTGGGGAACTTTTGACCTTTTTGTGTTCTGTGATTGAAAAAATGAATGTACTTTACTTATGATTGGAAATTAATCTCCATTTGAGAAGGGGGGCTTTGTGAAGGACTAAATGCAGGTACAGCCTAGGGGTGGAGTAGTATTTAGAACAGGGACTTTGTAATTGATTGAATGAATGTAAGGTCCTGGGGTGGGATAGTGCTTGGAGATTATTTAATCACACTTAGTAAATGCTGTATTTTGAATGATGTCATGTTTTGACCTTCTCTGTTCTTAATTTGTCACTAAATAAAATGGAGAGCACCTATGCTGGTATTCTGAACCTTGGGAAGTTGCCTTTCCTTGGCATTACATTACAAGGGTGTAGGAGACTGGTCTTCTACTTGAAAAAGTCTATGACTCCTAATCTCTTTGCAGGAATAAAAGGTTTTCTTTAAGACTGCTGCTGCTCAGGAGTCAGCTGCGCTCTTTTGGCCCATATTCAGAAGAATAACATGTAAAGAGATCCATGCCAAAACATTCATGAGTAAGGAAAATACTCAAAGATCACATATCATGCTCTATTATTTTTTGAAAAGCAAAAATATTTTTCTTAATAGCCTTCCTTTTCATTCTTAATCTTCAGAAGTCCCATGAAGATGTTTTGCAGTTAATCTTTCATTTAGCTCCATTTCCTCCTATTTTCAGGAATTATTTTCTCTTTAAGAAAAAAAAATCAGCAAAAGTAATAAACATTTTAAAAATCTGTTGCTGTAAAGACTTTTTCACCTTTGGATCCTAGACTTGGTTTGTATTTTTTCACTGTAAGGGATAGCTCCTAGAAGGATACAGGGTATGGATAGAAAGGAAAGTGTGGGTTATCAAAAAGAAATGATACCAACAAAGATCTATTTAAAATAGATTATGATGTCTTTTGCTTCTTTTTTATATCATGGAGTAGACTTTTCTCAATCTCTGTAGCCCACTGTCCACCCCAGAACCTTTCCTTGTCACAAAGAAAAATATCAACTATCATTTTAATTTGTTTTTCTCTTCATAGGCAAGGAAGTTCAAATGGGTTGTTCATGGACAGAGTGAGCAGGTATAGAAATATGCGGGACAGAAGCAATGTGCCACAGGGGAAAGAGCACTAGGTGAGGAAATCAAAGAAACCTAAGTTCAAATCCTGACTCTGACACTTATTAGTTGTGTGATTCTAGGAAAATTGATTAACTTCTCTGAGTCCCAGTTTCTTCATCTGTAAAATGAGAAATAAGGAATAAGAATGTACATAATGCCTCTCTGTTCCAGGCACCATGTTAAATGTTTTTTACAAATATTATCTCATTTGACCCTCACAATAACCATAGGAGGCAGGTGCTATTATTATCCTGATTTTACAATTGAGGAAACTGAGGCAAACAGAAATTAAGTGACTTGCCCATGGTCGCACAAGTAGTATCTGAGGGTCAGATTTGAACTCAGGTCTTTCTGAGTCCAGACTCAGTACTCTATGCACTGTGGCAACAGATATAATATAGTAGTAGTTAGACTATTTGTCTTAGTTTATTGAGAGCAAAGTACTTCATAAACTTTAAAGCACAATAGAAATGTGAACTTTTGTTAATAAATGTTCACATTTTATTTTTCAACAATTTCTGAAATATTTCACTTGTATATGGTTTCAAATAGATAAGATAGAAAGATCCTACTATGTGCCAAGTACTGGGGAATCAAAGACAAAAAAAAAATAAAGCATGCCTTGCCTTGAGACAGCTTCCACTCAACTGGGCCCGTAATAGGAAGGACAATTAAATTAATTAAAACAAGGCAATAAAGCTTGTGGAATGTATTTTGAAATACTCACTACACACAGAGTAAAATATAAAAGAACAGCTTATATTTAGATAATCTCTTCAAGGTTTGCAAAATGCTTTACATACTTTATCTTATTTGAACCTCAAAATACACCTTTGAGGCAGGTGCTAGCATTTTACAATGCAGGAAATGAGAGTCAAAAAGAAGGGAAGGGGGTGGCTAGGTAGCACAGTGAATAGAGCACCAGCCCTGAAGTCAGGAGGACCTGAGTTCAAATCTGGCCTCAGACACTTAACACTTATTGGTTGTGTGACCTCAGACAAGTTGCTTAATACCAATTGCCCTCCAAAAAGGAAAAAAAAAAGAAGGGAAGAAGCATTTTTTAGGCCCCGTGGTAAACACTTTACAAATACTATCCCACTCAATCCTTACAGCAACCCTACGAGGTAAAGGTGATTGTTTATCCCTGTTTTATAGTTTAAAAAATTGGTAGAGAGACATTAAGTGACTTGCCCAGGGTCACACAGCTACCAAGGGTCTGAGGTCAGATTTGAACTCAGGTCTTCCTGACTCCACACCTGGTACTGTATCCACTGCACCACCTAACTGCCTACTTAATTCTTTGCATAACGGCGAACTACTAAATGATTTAGTTGGAGAGAAGGGGTACAAATGGGTACTCTAGAAAGATCACTTTGGCAGCCCTGTGGAAGATGTTGAATAACAGGGTTTCCTTCATTTTCATTCTGAAGTCTAGGTAAAAGTTACTCCATTTTTTCTCAAGTATGTCCTAAATTAAACCGCTATAAGTTTCCTTTTGTAGATCATCTTGTGAAATTGGTGAGTGTTAGTATTTGAGATAATTTTCCTCCTCTCCTAGGATGTGGTTCCCCTCCTAAGAGGCACCGGGCTTGAGATGCATAGAAGCATTGCCCTCTGAGGGTCTGGGGCCTTAGCCAGCAAAGTGTGGGAATTTATTCTTTCAGTTATGCCAGATGGCCTCTCCCAACACCTTCTTCAGCTAATTTATTTGATGCTCAGGAAAGCTGAAATTTGTGATCTGGCTTAAAGCTTTCAGGTGTTGGAAAGGACCTTAGAGAGACCAATGCCCTCATTTTACAGGTGAGAATACTGATGCATTTGAAAGTAACAAGGACAATGATAAACTAAGAATACAACTAATATGAAAATATATTTAATATGAATGTATGTGTAGAACCTATATCAGATTACATACTATCTTGGTGTGGGGAGGGGAGAAATGGGTAGAAAATTTGGAACTCAAACTCAAAATCTTATGGAAATGAATGTTGAAAACTAAAAATAAATAAAATATGAATAAATAAATAAAAATAAATAAATTTATATTTTAAAAAAGGATTCTAAAGTAAGGCAGAGAAATGCTTATCTCCTCTCTGTAGGAATTCCCTATGCTCTTCTAAACTGGGAAAGAACGGAATTCTCTCACAGAGAGTTAAGAGGTAGAAGTTAAGAAATCTAGTGGAACCTCGGAAATAGGGACTTGCCCAAAGTCCCAAGGAAGAACCAGAATTTGAATTCATGTTTGGTGGCTCCAGATTCAGTTCTCCTTACACTGTACCATGTTCCTTTTCCTTTGTTTATGGGACAGGAGGAACCAACACTTGAGTTACATTTTCTTTAGACCCAAATTTCCAAAATCAAAATAGAAGGAAAGTAACCTTGACTGAAATAGTTGCATTCTTATGGCCTCTGCCCATGGAAACTTCTGGAAAGTGCTTTTGTCCAGAGCCTGTGTCTCATGGTCATTGAGAATAGGCTTTTCTCACATCCTTTCTCAACACTCTCTTGATGAAGACCACTTCATCGATCTGGTTCTTAATATTCTCATCTTTAAAATTAGGAGGTTTTGGGTCAGACGCTTGCAAAGAAGACACCTTCTCGGTGTCTATATGACCTAGTCTTGGATTCTATGACCTAGCCAATTGCCTCATTTTGGAGATGAGGGAACTAAGGAACAGAGAGACCTCGTTCCAAGTCCCAGAGGTTGTTAAAATAGCAGAATTAAGATTCAAACCCAGGTCTTCTCACTTCTGAGCAAGGATTATTTTTCCTTTTAATTGCAACTCATCAATTTTTCTTTTCTTAACATTTTACCTACAAATGTGCTGGGGAAGTATGTTATTAGAAATCAGTAAATGAGTCATATGACTGAAAAGATGCATTTTCCCCCAATCCTCACAATCTCTCAAACCTCTTCAAAATAAGAATTATGCACAAGATATAAAGCAACTTCAACTGTTTCCTTGGTCTAAGACCTTAAGAACCCTAACAAGCTAAAAACAGAAATTAATGTTATGTTGTATATTGCTAGAGGCATGAATTTTAAAATATGCAGCTTCCAAGGATTTACTAAAACACAGGCACATGCAAATCTTCTTATTCACCTTTACCTACAGGGACAGTGCAGCAAATATGGATACTTACAATGTTGTCCTGGGGCTACATGATTTTCAATAACCAACAAATCGACAAAGTATGTATGCTATCCTAATATTCTGCTTAGGAAAGCAGCAAAGTCAAATAATCCCTTTAGGAACTGGAAATACTAAAAAAAAAAAAAAAGAATTATAATAGCTGATATGGATATGTTGCACAAGTATTTGCACAATACTTTGGTTCTATTACCTTATTTTATCTTTATAACAACCCTGTGAGGCACATGCTACATGTAGCATTATTCCCGTTTTACAGATGAGAAAACTGAGTCTTAGAATAATGAAATAATTTGCTAATAATAATAATAGTTTGCTAATCTCAAAGCTAATAAGTGCAGGAGGCAGGATTTGAATCCAAATTGTTCCTGATTCAAAGTCCAGTACTCTAACCTAAAACCCTTACTCAGCCAGGAATTTAATTAACCAGGATCTCCCCTTCTCAAGCATTTTGGTTAACGAAGGTCTTAATATGGATTTTTAAAAGTTTCAGAATATCTCTCAAAACAGAGAAATAATAACTTTCATTCATTTTGTATTTCATGACACGTGGATGGGATAAAAGTTAAAAGAATAAAATTGAAGTTAAATAATAAAATTAAAATCGGGTATTTGCAATATGATGACAGGAAGGGCAAAAAAGAACCCAAAAAACAACCTATAAACACTATCCTAGCACAGTTAATTATGGAAAACTAGCAGCTGCTGGTTTTGTTGCAACTTCAAAAGATCTTGCTAATTCGAAATGCTTGAGAAGCAGCTACAGCTTGCACCTGCAATGTGATCAGGCACAAAAAGAAATGAAAGCAATGGCCTCAGAGGAGCTCCCCCAAAGATCCAACCCCTCTTAATTTTTTCCCCTAAGTCTTAAGATTTCAGAAAAACAACTGTCTTGAATCCAGTCTATTTGCAAAAAAAAAAAAGTAATTCATGCTTAACATTCATAGGATCACAGGATCAAAAATACATAACTAGGGAAGGGAATCAGAGACCATCTAGTCCATAGGTTCCCAAAGTGGGCATTATCACTCTCTGGGTGATGCTGAAACAACCTAGGGGGCATTAATAGCCATGGGTGCAATTGGGGATGTTGAATAAAAATAAAAGGGCAGTGGAAACAAAAATAAAGAAGAAAAGAGAAGAAAATTTAGAAAAATCATTTGTACCTTTCATCTGTTGCATGAGTTAAAGTTATAGTGATTAAATTATTTTCCAAATAAACACACAAAATGCAAGTGATCAGTGGTCAAGTCCATTGATGGGTCTTAACAAGCAAATGTTGGAAGGAGAGTGTGTCTCACATTGTCAGTCAGCATGCTTCAACAGGAATGCATGCATGTAATGACTTGTTTATAGTACTATACTAAATGATTACATAATGTAATATTAAATCATAAAAATTTCAATGCAGCAACCCCCCACAAATTTGCAATAAATTATTAAATTTAGGATACATTATTTCAAAAATATATTTATATACTATATAATAATAAATATAAATTATATAATATATAATAAAACACATATTTTAAATGACACATTAAAAAATATTAAAAGATTAAAGAAAGTAGATTTGCAGGGGGGTGCTGAGGTTTTTTTAAGGGGTAATAGGTCAAATAATTTTGGGAACCTCTGATCTAGTCTGACTCCCTCATTTTGCAGATGGGGAAACTGAGTCCCAGAGAGGTACAATGACTTATAAGAGGCCACAGGTAGCTATTGTTTAGCAACAGTATAGTTTCCAAATTAACAACAAACTGTGCAAAGTATCAAGCTTGGCACTCATGGAAAATGCTCTAATTCATTTTTAGTTAGAGAAATGCAAATTAAAACACCTCTAAAGTACCACATCATACCTAGCATATTGGCTAACATGACAAAACAGGAAAATGATAAATGTTGGAGAATATGTGGGAAAATTGAGACATTAATGCATTATTGCTGGAATTATGAACTTATCCAATCAATAATTTGGAACTATGCCGAAAGGGCAATAAAATTGTGCGTACCCTTTGATCCAGCAATACTAGGTATATATCCCAAAGAGATCATAAGAAAGTGAAAAGGCCCTACATGTACAAAAATATTTATAGCAGTTCTTTTGGCAGTGGCAAAGAATTGGACATTAAAGGAATGCCCGTCAATTGGGGAATGGCCGAATAGGTTGTGGTATATGAATGTAAAGAAATACTCTTGTGCTATAAGAAATTATGAGCACACGGATTTCAGAAAAACCTGGAAAGACTTACTTGAACTGATGCAAAGTCAAATGAGCAGAAACAGTAGAACATTGTATACAGTAACAGCAACATCATGAGATGATCAGCTGTTATTGACTTAACTCTTACAGCAACACAATGATCCAAAACAATTCCAAAAAATCATTATGGGAAATGCTATCCACATCAAGAGAAAGAACTATGGAGTCTGAATGCAGATTGAGGCATATTATTTTCACTTTTTTGGTTATTTTTCCCTTTTGTTCTTTTTTTCACAACATGACTAATGTAGAAATATATTTACATGATTGCACATATATAACCGTTATCAGATTTCTTGCTGTTTTGGGGAGGGAAGATCTTAAAAATGAAGGGAGAAAAAAAATTGGAATTAAAATCTTATAAGAAAATGAATGTTAAAAACTATCTTTACATGTAATTGAAAAAATACTATTTATAAAAAAGAAAGAAAACCAGCATGATGAGTACATGAGAACGGAATGGACAGAATGCCATGAAAGCCTGGAAGAACAAAAGATCATAAAGATATGAAGCTCTCGTGAACTACCATGTCAGTTCCACTCTCACAAATTTTAGGTTGTTATAAATGTGTAAGTTGTAATGTTGTTATTCAGTTGTTTCAGTCAGATCTGACTCTTCACTACTTCATTTAGGGTTTTCTTGGCCAAGATAATGAAGTGATATGCCAATTTCTTCTCCAGTTCATTTTTTTATAGATGAGGAAACTGAGGCAAACAGGTTTAAGTGACTTGCCCAATCATCTGCCCAGGGAAAAAGATCTAGGAAGTTTCTGAGACAAGATTTGAACTCAGGCCCTTCTGAATCAAGGGCTAGCACTCTATCCACTACATCACCCAGCTGCCCCTTTTTAAAGTTCTAATGGTATCTTACAAGAAGTTTTAAACTTTTTATATTTATTTTTATGTATATTATAGACAACAATGCAATAATTAGGTAATATAGAATCAAAACTTTGACTATATTGCAGTCATTTTCATTATTCTTACACAAATAATGTACCTGGGTTTAAAATAGAGACATTTTGCCCTCTCTCTTCAAACTCTGGTCAACTCTTATATTTGCTTTTATTTTATTTATTTTTTTCCAATTTCTTTTTTGTATTTGTAGTTTTCAACATTCATATCCACAAGATTTTGAGTTACACATTTTCCCTTCATCTTTCCCCTACCCCCACCCCCAAATAGTGAGCCTCCTAATACCCCCTTCTCCAATCTGTACTGTCTTATTTCCTCCCTCATCCCTCCCCCTCTCCCCCAACTTTCTAGTAGGGCAAGATGTATTTCTATACCCCAGTGCCTGTATATATTATTTCCCAGTTGTATTTAAAAAGACATTTTTAAACATTTGTTTTTAAAACTTTTGAGTTCCAGATTTTTTCCCTTCTTCCTTCCTCTCCCATCCCTACTGGGAAGATAAGCAATTCACTATAGGTTGTACATGTGTAGTTATCCAAAACATTTCCATAACAGTTATATTGTGAAAGACTAATTATAATTCCCTCCATCCTATCCCACCTCCCAGTTATTCTGTTTTCTCCTTTGACCCTGTCCCTTTGTTCAATTAAGGAGGTTCAGTATTTGCATGAATGGAACACTCAGCACTTCAAAAGATCCAATATAGTTTATTTGGAATATAGGTGAATGGGAAGAAAACCAGAGAAAACAGAGTGAAAGGCTTAGGAACAGTAAGATAAGAGCAATTATGATATACACACACACACATATATATATACACATACATACACATACATACAAGCATCACTGTTGCAGGGAAGCACCAACAACTGACCACACAAGCTGGGGAATCCTGGGTACAGCTATCAGGCTCCTCAGGGGAGGGTCCCAGGCAAGACGGTTCCTCCATTGGTGAGATTCCAATTTGAGGTCTGAATCTTACAGTTTAAGTAGTGCTGAGAACAAAGAGGGCATACTGCCAGGTGTTTTTATCAATCATCGTATCTTTTGTTAGGCCTGGGACAGAGGCCAATCCCTTCAAACCCTCCCCACCCCGCCAAGAATGATGTTTCCTTGGAATGACTAGTTCCAGGAGTTAGGCAGTTATCATATCTCTTCTCAAGGACATAGCTGGGGTCCCAGGAGAGGAGCAGCCCCCACATTCCAGGATCCTCTGTGCTCAAACATCTCAGGGTAATAGAAAGGTCATATTGAGTTGGGACCTTGGTTTGTATAATCTCATTCCTCACAGAGGAGCTTACCTTGCCCCTTCACCCTGTTAAAAAGTGTTTGCTTCTAACTACCCTCTCCCCCAATTTCCCTCCCTTATATCATCCCCACTCTTATCCCCTTCCCCCCTATTTTCCTGTAGGGTAAGAAACCCAATTCAGTGTGTATGTTATTCCCTCCTTAAGCCAAATTCAATGAGAGTAAGGTTGACTCATTCCCTTTCACCTTCCTGCTCTTCCCCTCCATTGTAACAATTTTCTGTTGCCTCTTTTATATGAGATAATTTACCCTAATCTATCTCTCCCTTTCTACTCCAAATATATTCCTCTCTCATCTCTTAATTTTATTTTTTTAGATATCATCCCTTCATATTGAACTCATCCTGTGCCTTCTATGTATACATGTATATACATATGCACACACTCACATATATATTTATACACACATACACCCTCCTATATATACATATTTATGTATGCATACACACTTATATTCCCTTCAACTATCATACTGAGAAAAGTCTTATGAATTACAATTATCATTCTTCCATGTAGGAATGTAAATAGTTCAACTTTAATAAGTTCCTTATGATTTCTTTTTCCTGTTTACCTTCTCATGCTTCTCTTGCTTCTTGTATGTGAAAGTCAAATTTTCTGTTCATTTTTGTTTTTTTTCATCAAGAATAGTTGAAAATCCTCTATTTCATTGACCATATTTTCCCCTGAAACATTATACTAAGTTTTGCTGGGTAGATGATTCTTGGTTTTAATCCTAGCTTCTTTGATCCCCAGAATATCATATTCCAAGCCTTCGATCCCTTAATGTAGAAGCTGCTAGGTCTTGTGTTATCTTGATTATGTTTCCACAGTACTCAAATTGTTTCTTCCTGAGTGCTTGCAGTATTTTCTCCTTTACCTGGGAACTCTGGAATTGGGATGTAATATTCCGAAGAGTTTTCTTTTTGGGATCTTTTTCAAGAGCAAATTGGTGAATTCTTTCAATTTCTATTTTTCCCTCTTGATAATTTCTTGAAAGATGTTTTCTAGGCTCTTTTTTTTTTATCATGGCTTTCAGGTAGTCCAATAATTTTTAAATTATCTCTCCTGTATCTATTTTCCAGGTCAGTGTTTTTCCAATGAGATATTACACATTGCCTTCTATTTTTTCATTTGTTTGGATCTGTTTTATAGTATCTTGATTTCTCATAAAGTCATTAGCTTCCATTTGCTCCAATCTAATTTTGAAGGAATTAATCTCTTCAGTGAGTTTCTGAAATTCCTTTTCCATCTGGCAAAATCAACTTTTTAAGGCATTCTTCTCCTCATTGGCTTTTTGGGCCTCTTTTGCCACTTGGGTTAGACTATTTTTTAAAGTGTTATTTTCTTCAGTATTTTTTGGGTCTCATTTAGCAGGCTGTTGACTTGTTTTTCATGATTTTCTTCCATCGTTCTCATTTCTCTCCCCAATTTTTCTTCCATTTCTCTTACTTGATTTTCAAAAACCTTCTCGAGTTCCTCCATGGCCTGTAACCAATTCATATTTTTCTTGGAACCTTTTGATGCAGGAGTTCTGACTTTGTTGTCTTTCTCCCATTCCATGCTTTGATCCTTTTTATCCCCCCAAAAGGATTCTATGGCCTGTTTGTGCTTCCTCTGATAGATCATACTGCCAGCCAATTACTTGTCTTTTCAGCTCTTTGCTACGGTAGAACTCTGCTTCCAGACTGCAGAGAGCTATGTCCCAAATTTCTGGGGTTTTTGCAGCTGCCGGAACTATTAGGAGGGCTCCCTCTCTGCAGCCCCACAAGTACTGGCTCACTGGCAACACACCCCAGGACCACCAGCCAAAACAGAAATCTAGATCCAAGCAGGTTAAAGCACGAGCAACTAGCTTCTGAATGGTCACTTGGTCCCCCTATGATCTACTACCCTCTTCCGTTTCCCCCTGTTCTAACAGAATTCCTAGCTGACCTTTTAGTTTCTTTTTGGCATTTACGGGTTTAGAAGTTTGGAAACTAACATTCACTGTCCTGAAGTCTGCTTTGTCTGATGCTGGTTGCAGCTGCCCTGAGGCCGGAACCTCGTGGCTCACATGGGACTGCACTTGGCTCCCAGCCTGGTGCAATATATCTTTCCTGTGGGCCTGCCTCGCTGCCTTCAGTGGGAGATTTGTTTCTCTCTCTCACTTTGTGGGTTCTGTAACAATAAAATTTGTTTAGAGTCATTTTGTTACATGTATTGGAGGTGGTGGGAGCTGGAGCTATGCAGAGGTATTGTTTTTACTCTGCCATCTTGGCTCTACCCCCTGCTTTGATTTTTTTTTTTTAAGCAATCGGGGTTAAGTAACTTGCTCAAGGTTACATGGTGTAAGGGTTATGGGATTTAAAGATCTCCCATGCCCCATGGACGTGCTGATGTAGCAGAGCAAGAAAAAAAAAAAGTCGAGCTAACGGTCCTGTGGTTGGCAGTTGGCGGCAGTTGCCTTTTTTTTTTTTTTGAATTAGGACTCCGGCTGAGCACTGCCAGGGGCCGGAGCTGCTGGGAGCGCTCTTCCAGGACGCTGGGTGGTTGCTGTGAGTGGGGAGAGGAGGACCTTTGCCTGAGGTAGCCTGTTCTGTTTTAAAGGCTTGAAAATGTGGGTGCTTTCTACTTTATCTACCTGTGCCAATGTCATAACTACTCTGATGGCTTTCACTTTCTGGTTTTGGGACTCAGTCTTTTGGTATCTTAATAAATTTTCTAGTTTATTTCCCCAAATGGCAAACCTGATGTATTTTGTGATGGATAATTATATCAGCATATTTGTAATCTCTATAGGCATTGTGAATATGGCATTGCTGATACACATGGCTAGTTATTTCTGGGTGTGGTGCTGAGTATCTGAGCCTGGGATTTGATCTCTAGGTCATCCCGACACTGGAGCTGGTGCTCTTACTTGCTGAGCCACCTGGCCGCCCCATGCTTTAATTTTTTTAATCAAGTATCAGAAAGCATGTTAATTCTTCCCCAGCACTGGAAAAATTCAAAGGGCTTATGGGCCCTGACTTGGGGTTATTCACCTCATCTTCATGATTTGGACAGCACATTTTTATTAGAACCATTTTTCTCCTATAAGCCATGGGCCTACCCTTTCCCTAAACTACTTATATATTGAACTAATTTCAGGTGTATGTGAGATCCTGGTAATTCTGCCTGTAAATACAGGAATGCAATTCAATTGTTAACAGTTTGTAAGGTGAGTCTAGCCTCTGAGATGCTTTTAGTAATCCAACTGGGCTAGGCTCTCCCCACCCTTCCCCCAATACTTCATGAATAGAAGGGGCAACACATCTTTTTCCTTTTAAGAACAGCCTGACTGCCCTGGGCACATGGTGTTTTTTCTTAGGGCCATATGGGCACCATTTTTATGAAGAATATCTTAAATTCCATCTCTTATTTTATGGAACAATCCAATCATCTGGAAACTTTGGCTAGCATCTGTTGTATCCAGCATTGAGATTAATTTGATTCAATTCAATAAGCATTTATTAAAGGCCATTATGTGACTGGAATTGTGTAATACACTGTAGATATAAAGACAAAACCAGAATAGATTCTGCCTTCAAGGAGTTTATTTTCTATTTGGGGGTAAGAGTGGGTAACATTTATACAAACAAGAATAAAATGTATGCAAAATTAATGCAAAGTAATTTGGGGGAACATAGCAATTGGGGGCAATCAGGAAAGGCCTGTTGTAGAAAGTTACACTTGAGCTAAGATTTGGATGAACAATTCACTAAATTATTCAAATGATCGGTTTGTACAAAACTAAGCTATTTGATGGGACTTCATGCTTCTATCCATCTGCTAAAGCTGCCCTAGGCTTCCCTAGTCAGTGCTCCAAGTCATCCTTCACCAAATGCCTCATAACATGATACATATAATCTGTTACATGTGCGTGTGGTTGGGAGGCACTGAACTCTTTTCTTTTCAGGGGAAATGGCTTCTTTTTGTATTTTGATGGCCTAGTTTTGATATTCACTTGCATTAGAAGACCTTCACTCTGTCAGCTTCTGCATTAATCAAAAGCATCCACTAAGAGAGGGAATCCCAAATGCAATCAGAAATTAAAAGGTGAGCTTCCAAAATGGAGAAACTGAATCATGTGATATAACTCATGCAGCACCATAGATTATTAGCTTGTGATTGGCATGAAACTAAATTTAGCTCAAGATTTTCTTACTGTTGTTTTAAGACCCACACAAGATACAGAACCATTTTCTTTCCCGAAGAACATCAAGGCTCATTGATTGACATTAGAGGCTTCTGTTTTTTTTTTTAAATTTCTTTCCCAGATGCATGTAGGAAACATGTGATGATGATCACTTGTCTTCAAAAATAAAATGTTCTGTAGCTACAGATCTCTACCCTTGGGTAGGCCCTCTTGTGACAGAAAATGTGAAAAGGAAATGTGGATTTGCAGCAAGGTCTAAATGCAAGGAAAGAACAAGAAACCTTCAACACTTCTGAGATGTAAAAGACAAGTAGCTCCTGCTTGAACTGTAGATTATAACCTGGGGTCTGGGGTCTGTGCACTTTATTAAAAAAAAAAATATATATATATATATATAAATACAAACATATACATACATGTGTATATATGTATATATACAGATTTATGAAAAATGCATTTCAATAAAATTTGTTTTTATTGCAATTCTATGTATTTTATTTATGTATTTACACAGGGGCACTTAGGTGGTTCAGTGGATAGAGGGCTGTGCACTGGATCAGGAAGATCTGAATTCAAATCCAGCCTTCGAAACTTACTAGCTATGGGACCCTAGGGAAATCACTCAACCTCCATTTGCCTCAGTTTACTCATCTGTAAAGTGGGGATGGTAATAGTATTTACAACCTAGGGTTGTTGTGAGGATCAGATGAGATTGTTTTTGTTTTGTCCTGTCTGACTCTGTGACCCCATGAACCATAATGTCCATAGGATTTTCTTGGCAAAAATAATGGAATGGTTTGACATTTCCTTCTCCAATGGATTAAGTGACTTGCCCAGGGTCACACAGCTAGTACATGTCTGGGATCACTTTAAACTCATGTCTTTCTGACTCTAGGCCCAGTGTTCTGTGCAATGAGCCATCCAGTTGCCCTAATATATATTGATTATCATTTAAAAACATGATTCTGATGAGTCCATAGGCATCTCCAGACTACTCAAGAGGCCTATGTCATCAAAAAAACAGAAAAAAGGTTAGGGGATTATAGATTTAAACTTGTGTGGGCAGCTAAATAGTGCAGTGGACAGCTGAGTTCAAATCTGGTCTCAAACACTGGCTATGTGACCCTAGGCAAGTCACTTAACTGTTTTCTTTAGTTTTCTCATTTTTAAAATTGCCAAGAAAAACCCTAGGGGTCACGGAGTTGGACGGGACTGAAATGACTCAGCAATAACAGCAATCGTGCAGCAAACTGTCACCATTTTATAAATGAGGAAACATCCTCAAAAAGTTAAATCAAATCAACAAACATTTATCAAACACCTACTGTATGCCAGACCTTGTGTCTGATTTAACCAAGGTCGTGGAGGTTAGCAGCCATAGAGCTGGGAATTGAGTCTATTTCCCATTACTCCCAATCAAGGGCACTAACCATTGAACTGCTACATCTATTGGCAACTATACACAAAAATTAACCCGACAGTTTCATGAAACAAATGAGTCAGAGTTGTTATTTATAGCCTTGTGTATATCAAAGAGGTCAGTACGCTTGACTGAATAGTTTCTCCTTTCAGTTAGAAGATTTTGTCTGGTTTCAGTGACATATAGAAACTTCTTTTAAATTTTAGTTTGTCTATTTGTAAACAAAGCTCTTAATTCCTCTTAGAGAAGCTCTTACCCCCCACTCCCTCCTGTCAAGTGAAGTTCCAAATGAAATTAGAATTTAAAGGCAAATGCTTTTAAATATGTGACAAGTGGTCTAGTACCTCATACTACTAGTTTGTGATTGGCAGGGAAACTTAAAATTAGCTATATGTAGATTTAATTAGCTTAAAGGAAAAAAATCAATCATGAATCTCCCTGTGATTTTTTTCTTTAGCTTATTAATTTTCATTTAATACATTCTTCCTTAGTCTAATCTGACATTCCATTTTGCCCACCATCCTCTTTTTCATAGTCAAGACCCCAGGGGAGAAGATTCCATATTGAACAGCAGCACACTACCAACTTGGCTCCTTCTCAGAGAATGCCACCCATTGAAGTCTGCAGTAAATTTGCATTGTATTTTAGATGTGAATTTTCACCGTCTATTTCTGGCAACTCTAGTACTGTTACATAAGAACAGAGAGAAGGAATAGTAGAAAGGTCACTGCCATCAACTTGTGCAATCTGCAGATTTCAGCATCAAAGCACAAAGAAAATGACAGATTATTTTCTCAAGTCTTGAATCCTATTTGGAAGGAAAACAGCACTAAGAACTTTATTCACATCTGACAGTACATTTTTTATAAATGGCAAATCTCTGAGTGTATGCATAGAACTCCTTCTGTGGTTAGCATCTGTGCTCACATACTGCACCAACCAGTAGAGTCTGGGAACTTTTTACCTAACTGTGAAATCCCAATATGGCACAGTGGCATGTCTGGCTGCCTGCATGCACGTGAATGGCAAGAACAAAAAAATCCAACCAACTCATGGCCTCCCTTCTTTTTCAAATTGGGGTCAAGGTCATTTTGCAGCCTCTTTCTGGCTTCTTGCTGTATGAAGACTTTGCTCATGTAGCACTACTTACATGGGCCATTGGCTCTCTGCTGATTGGTCCTTCCCCTATTTCTGTGTACTTATAAAATGAAAGTATTTCAGAGGTGGAGAGGATGTCAATGGTAATCTGGTCCGGCAGTGGGGAAACTGCTGCCTCTGTAGCACCTGTGGCCTTCTAGGTTCTTTTGACTGAGTCCAAGTTTTGCAGACAAATCCTTTTATTAAAGGAATTTGTTCTGTGAAGTTTGGATTCAGTCAAAGGGTCTCACCTGAGGACGTAGAGGGCCATGTGTGACCTCAAGGCTGCAGGTTCCCCACCCTTTATTCTAGTCCAATCGATAGCTGAAAAACAATTCCTTCTATGATATACCCTAAAGGAAGCCAGCCAGCCTCTTTTAGTCTGGACTATTGAAGCAGACTTCTAATTGGTCTCCCAGCCTTTGGTTTCTCCTAGTTCTAATCCATGTTCTATTCACCTAATAAAGTAATTTACCTAAAACATGGGTCTGATCATGTCATATCCACACTCAATAAGCTCCAAAGGCTCCCAATTACTGCCATAATTAAACTAAGGTCCTCCAATTTTTTAAAGATTTTCATAACCTAGTCCATTTCTAACTTCCTAATCTTCTTATACTTTATTCCCCTCTCAACATTCTGTGATATACTTACATCTACATGCCTTTGCACTTATTAATCCCCATGGTCCATTCCTGGAATGCTCTCTCTCCTCTCCTCCACCTTGATTTTATTTAAGATTCATATTAAAGCCCACTTTCTGTAGGAGGCCTTTATTTTCTCCTCCAGCCTCACTGTTCCTGGTGCCTTTCCTTTGAAATTCCCTCCTATTTATATTGTTTATATGGATACTGTAAGTACCTGCTTATTTAAATGTTGTCCTCCTCATTAGAATTTGGTCCCCATTTATCCTTTCTTTATATACCAAGTGTGCTTAAGTGATACCATCTCCACAAAGAGAGTCTGTGTCTGGAAATGCATTATAACACACAATAGAAAGTCACTGCTTCTTGATTTGGAGGATGTACAGACATTCTGGTTATAGTTTTCTATCCAGACAGTAAAGAGATAGATTTTTTTTTTGGCTCTTTAGCTGGAAGTGGAGTGCATTCAAAAACCACCAATCAGCCAGAGTGAGGCCTCATCCTTATTCCTTCCTGGGTTTGATCCAGTAAAAAGGAGAGAACCATTGAAACCTCTTCATGGGAAGAAAAGCTTTATATAGATCTTTACTTCCTTAATGGGGTTCCCAAATGTGACCCAAGAATTCATGTCCCTACAGTTGCTTCTGTCTCTATTGCATCTATCCCTTCCTGTATTAGCAGAAGTAATATTGGAGACATCTATAATCCTGTGACCTTTGAAAGGTCAGGCTATTGAATCATCAGAGGTCTGGGAGATAGAGTCGATTTCTGTATCCATCCAGTTCAACATCAAGGTTCTCATAAATTACCTGAGGGACCCAGTCTAGCAGAAGTTGAGATAAGGAAGGGACCTAGCAAGACCAATACTACATAGGAAACACTTTAAATATGAGTTCAGTCTTCTCGGGGAGTTAAGTGGTAGAAGGGGAGAATATGTGCCTCCAGCGTGTATTGAATCTGTATCCAGAAAGAAGAACTGATAAATAGAAATATATATAGAATAATTTTACATAAATATATATGTGTACATATATAAATATATTCACATATAAATATATACACATACATATTTGTGTCCAATGGTAATTATCTCCAGGGCATGTAGGGGAAGAGAAAGAAAAACTTACAGGATAACTATTATATATTTAAAAGGAAATAGTGAATTGTACATAATAAATCTGCAGTTTCATGTGCGGTCATCTTTTTTTATTATATAATGTTAAGGAAATGCATTTTATTCCATAAATTAAAACTTAAATGAATAAAATTTTAAAGAATTAATTGTGGGTTCTGGAGTCAAGATGGCAGAGTAGAAACAGGACTTCGGAGGGGCTCTGGCATCCACTTCCCCCAATTCATGTAAAAGGGGACTCTGAACAAAGTTTGGAGCTACATAACCCACAAAATGAAACAGAGAAGCTAACCTTCCTCTGAGGACAGCCCGGCAGGTTGTCAGGAATCTGCCAGCAGAGTGCTCTGGGAGATAAGCCCAGCCCCATGCAAGCCGGAGGTTTTAGCCCCAGGAAGGGCCTAACCAACCACTGGCTGGAGGGGCTTGAGATCATCAGCAGCTGTGGCAGTTTCCAGAATTATCAATACATAGATGCTAAGGACACAGTGAAAGGTCAGTGCAGTGAGAACTTTGGGAACCAGTAGTTGGGAGTGAGGTCAGCCTTTGCCTCCTGGGCAAGAAGCTGCTGAGGCACTGTGGTGTAGCTGCAGCCACGTGGCAGCTTCAGCTCCTGGCCTGCAGAGTGTAGGGGGACCAAGGGACCAGTCTGAGGGGTAATCGCTCTTTCTTTAACCTGCTTGGATATGGTTTATGGTCTAGGGTGGAGGTCCTGGAGTGTGTGACCAATTTGCCAGAGTGTGTGGAGGCTTCAGAGAGGGCACCCAATTAATACATTTGGCAGCTGAGAAAACCCCAGCATTGGGGACGAAGCTCCTCTGTCTGGTGGCAGAGTTCTACTGTGGCAAAAAACCCAGGGGTCAAGTGATTGAGTGGTGACATGAGCAGGCAAATGAAGCAAAATAAACAGAGCAACCCAACTTTGCACTCCTATTTTGGTGACAAAAAGGATCAAAAAATGGGACAGGCGGAAGACAGTGAAGTCAGAACTCCTGCACCAAAAGCTTCAAAGAAAAATACTGGCTGGTTACAGGCCATAGAGGACCTTAAGAAGCAAATAAGAGAAGTAGAGGAAAAATTGGGAAGAGAAATGAGAACGATGCAAGAAAATTATGAAATGAGAGTCAACAGCCTGATCTTAAAAAATAAACCAACTCAAATGGCAAAAGAAGCTCAAAAAAGGAAATGAGGAGAAGAATACCCTAAAAAGCTGAATTTGTCAGATGGAAAAAGAATCTCAGAACCTCACTGAGGAGAATCATTCCTTCAGCATTATATTGAAGCAAATGGAAGCTAGTGACTTTATGAGAAATCAAGATGCTGTTAAACAGATCCAAACAAATGAAAGAATAGAAGGCAATGTGAAATATCTCATGAGAAAAACCACTGACCTGGAAAATAGATCTAGGAGAGATAATTTAAAAATTATTGGACTACCTGAGAGCCATGATCAAAGAAAGAACCTAGAAATCATCCTCCAAGAAATTCTCAAGGAAAACTGCCCTAATGTTTTAGAACCAGAGGGCAAAATAGAGGTTGAAAGAATCTACCGATCACCTCCTGAAAAAGATCCCAAAAAGAAAACTCCTAGGAATATTATAGCCAGTTTCCAGAATTCCCAGATTAAGGAGAGAATATTACAAGCAGCCAGGAAGAAACAATTTGAATATCATGGAAACACAATCAGGATAACCCAGGATCTGGCAGCTTCTACACTGAAGGGTAGAAGGACTTGGAATATGATATTCCGGTGGTCAAAGGAGCTGGGATTAAAACCAAAAATCACCTACCCAGCAAAACTGAGTATCATGTTTCAGGGGAAAATATGGTCATTCAGTGGAATGGAGGACTTTCAAGCACTCTTGATGAATAAACCAGAGTTGAATATCAAATTTGACATTCAGATACAAGAAGCAAGAGAAGCATGAGAAGGTAAACAGGGAAAAGAAAGCATAAGCCACTTATCAAAGTGGAACTCTTAACATTTCTACATGGAAAAACAATAATTGTAACATATGAAACTTTTCTCAGTATGAAAATAGTTTAAGGTAATATATATGTATATATATATATATGTATATATACATATATATGTCTGTATGAGGGTATATGGGCATGTGAATACATATGTGAATGTGTGTCAGAGTACTCTGGCATCTTTCTTTAGTACCTATGGAATTTTATTGTTTCATTACAGTGTCATGTTTCCCTTCCCATTCTCTTTCTATAATTATGAACAAATTGAACAAGGCATATATCTTGCCCCCTTTTCTACCCATCCTTATCTCTGTCACTCTCCCTTCCTCCCACATTGAACAAGGGGGTTTGGAAACATGATATCATGGATAGAGAGTCAGACTTAAAATCCAAAGACTTGGGTTCAAATCCTGTCTCTGACAAATGCTAGCTATACAAGTAATTTTGCCTCTCAATGCTCTAGACAATTCTCAACTACTATAGAGTACAGATAATCATATATATTTAATAATTCCCTACTATGTGCCAGGCACTGTGATAAGTGCTGGGAAGATAAATAAAATCAAAAAGAAAGATTGTGCCTGTCCTCAATGAGCTTACATTCTAATAGAGAAAGACAACACATACAAGGAAGATGAAAAGGATTCGTATATCACAGGGGAGATATGAGGGTAGAACATGATTAATGGAAGTGTGGGGGAGGCAAAGTGTAGGAGTCCCAAGTGACATCTGGTAAGAAATGAAAATAAGGATAACTTGGGCAACCTCCTTAAAGACTGGTTCTAGGTGGAATCATGCAATGAGAAGGAAGGGCTCTGGGGACAGAAGGTACTTCCCAGGCATGAATTCCAGGCTGAAGCCATCTTCCAGGATGAAGAGGTTTCTGGGGAATGGTGGAGAATTCCAGAGTATAGCTCAGTGAGAAATGAAGACAAGATCTTCTGTAGCAAAAGGAGTTTCCATACTGTGAATCATCACCTTGATAAAATCAGATGTCTAGGCTAAAATATGCATGTATGTATACCAGAGGGGAATTTGCTGGAGACTTCATTTCTATACTAGATAGGTAGAACACAAAGTCTCTCAAATCAGACTGGAGTGATGTGTGCTTGGACCCAGCCACCCAGATATACATTATTATATAACTCCCAAGTGCTAAACCATTGGCTATCACCTGTTGTACAAGATCAAATTGCTGATCTGGTTTTAAGACAGAGGACTCAATTTCATACAAAAATGACTGCTCTGTCTCAGTGAGGTTCCTACTTCAACACAATGCATGATACTGGAAGCTTTACATATAGCCAGCCTACTCTGTAGAGATGTGAGTGACCTTCCCCCTTATGTTAGCTGTGTAAATTCCTCCTTACTTATTTTTTTCCATTTCTTCAAAAATTTATTTTTGCTACAATTCCGAGGTTCCTAATGTCATGGTATTCCCTATGATCCTGAATTTAGACCCTCCAAGGACAACAGCGCACCTATTTGTAAATACACACACCTGTGAATATCTTAGACATATATGTATACATTTCAATGTGTACACATGTGTTTATAGAAATAGACACATATGTGCATATGTGCTTGTGTGTGTATATACAGATACTTGTCTTCTTACAGAGATACAGTGTTTTATAAAGCTAGGTGGTGCAATGTATAGAGTACTTTGACTATAGTCAGGAAGATCTGAGTTCAGATGGAGCCTCAGATACTTACTAGTGGTGTGACCTTGGTCAAGTCATTTAACCTTGGTTTGTCTCAGTTTCCTCAGTTGTAAAATGAGGATAATAATAGCACCTACTTCCAAGAGTTGTGAGGATGAAATGAGATAGTACTTAATAAATCCTAACTGTGCAATACAAATGCTAGATATTATTATTACATAGATAAATCAATGCTATAGGTATGACCATCCATCAGATTTATTTAGAAATGAATTTAGAGATAAATGTAAAATTATAAAGAAGTGGAAATGAGAGCTTTACTTTAAGATCAGTTTCAGAGTTGCTGCTGTTTTACAGTTGCATGATTTCCTAGTTTTGAGGTAGTGAAGTCTCCCTAAATGTAGAGTCCACCTTCTCCTTTCCAGGAGATTAATTTAAAACATTCTAAAACAATTATCAGCGACTGAGAAAGGAAGGTATATAAGGGACAACTACTCCCCTTAGAAAGAAAATAAATGTGAGTTCCTATAGCCATGACTTGGTGACATCATGTTGGGTTTAGTAGGACTTAATGACCTAGTATTCTGCAAGGGCAGTTGACCCAGAAGGGATGAGAAGCTGTCAAGAAAGAAATTATGAAGACAGAAACAGAAACCACTCAGCAGAGGAAGAAAAAAATGAGTTTTTGCAAAAAACTCATGTAAGAATGAAGAGACACAAAATTGTATGAAGAGGGATGAAGGCCAGAATGAGCCACATCTTGCAATGAATATAAAGGGCAACAAAAGTCATGGATGTTTTTGTTTGCTTGTTTTGTTTTGTTATTAATAACTATGTTGGAGACAAGAAGATCAGATAAAAGATGGGAGCAAAGCTTGCAGCAGATAGAATGACGAAAACTGATGATAATATTAAGAACAAGTTACTCAACATTAATTGTTTTCGCTTTTGCTTCCAAAAAATTTTGAATTGAGAAAATTAGAACAAAAAAAGTCACTAACAAGGAGTTGAAGCTCAAAATAAGTGAGGACATAGGAAGAGAGTGGCTCATTGCCATCAATGAGTTGAAGTCACCTGGTCAGGTTGAGCTATGTCATAGAACAGTGATGAAAATAATCAAACACACACAACCACCAGCTGGCAGATGAGGTTACTAAGAACAATGACCTTTGAATAATCATGGATAATGGGAGAAGTCGCAAGAGACTTGAGAAAGGAAAGTATCTTGATTTTCATAAAGAGGAAAGGCCAGATCCTGAGTAGTATGGATCAATAAGCTTGACTTCTATTCCTGGCAATAAAACTCTTTGCTAAGGTGATGGTTTGTGAGCATTTAGAAAAGGAAAGAATGATTACCAAAAGTCAATATGATTTCATCATGAAAGGGTCATGCTACACTAACTCAATTTCCTTTTTCGACAAAATAATTGTACTGGCAGATAAGAGGAAACCAGTAGATATTACAAATTTAAATTTCAGGAAAGCATTTGATAAAATCCTTCACATTATCTTCATGGATAAGATGTAGAGAAATGTACTAGATCATGGTACAGTTAGGTGAATCTAAATTAGTTGAATGAATCCTCCGCCAAAGTATCCATTGATAGGTTAGTCTACTTTGAGAAAAGTCTCTGGTGGAATTCCCCAGGACACCATTCTTGCCTCTGTATTTTTTCACATTTCTATCAAATGCATAGAAGGTTGTAAAGTCTGAAGATGACACAAGGTTGGGAGGGATTGCTAACAAACCAAAGAGCAGAGTTAGGTATACAAAAGGATAAAACATAGTCTTTTTAGTGTTTCTGATAAGATAAAATTTAACAGGAATAAATGTTTACATTTATCTTGGATTACATCACACTTTTTTCAAAAATCAACTTTACAAACACAGGACAAGGATGGAACATTGCCAAAGAGCAATTCCTATGAAAAATATGTGGGGTTATTAATGGAATGCAAGCTTGATATGAATTAAGAGTATAACATTACCATCAACAAAGCTAATGCTATCCCAGGCTGAGTTTAGAGAGGCATAGCATTGAGAATGAGAGTGATTCCGTTGTATTGCTATGTCCTGATCAGACCATATCGAAAATGCTATGCTCAGTTTTGGGTGACACATTTGGAGAAGAACAGACAGTCCAGAGTACATTCTAATGACAGTGGGAAGGATGAAGAGAGAACTAGATGCCCTTTCAAGATTGTTTGAAGGAACAAAGGACAGTTAGCCTGGAAGAGAGGAGAAAGGTGGGGCATTATCATTTTCTTCAAGTTTTTGAATGGCTGTCACCAGGAAGCAGGATTCAGGTTAATGAATGGATGTTGCAAAGGAAGGAAGATTTTAAACTTGGTATAAGAAACAGAAATTCAAGTTAAGTCAAGATAAATGAAGAAACACTTTCTGGTTTGTCAGGCACTATAGTACATGTGAGGGATACAAATGCAAAATGAAACAGCCCCTGTCTTCAAGGAGTTTACATTCTATTGAGGGGAGATATGTACTCATATTTAGTACATGCAAAAATATATATAAAGTCTCTCTCATTATACTGAGTTTCTTAGAACAGGGATTGTTTTTCCCTTTCTGGGAATACTCAATACAACATAGTCCCTGACATATCATAAGTGTTTAACAAATGTTTAATGACTAACTGGAAAATAATTTTTATATACTTTTAAGATTAGAAATTATTAAAAATGATAAATTATATAAATTTATTTAAATATATTTATAATATAAATTATAAAAATTTATTAAAATATTATATAAAATATAAAATTATTAACATATAAAATTATAATTTTTATATACTTTGTCCACTGGACATTATTTTGTATGTCATTTGCTTTATTAAATATGGACACATTTCTCCTCTCAATAGACTTCCTTTAAGACTCAAATCAATATTCAGATTACTATGTATAAATAAGATAAATACAGGAGAAGTTGGAGATAATTTCAGAGGGAAGATAATAGTATTAAGAGAAACTGTTAAAGACTTCTTGGAGAATAAGGTGGGATTTGACCTGAGTCTCAAAGGAAGCCTGGGAAAACAAGTGGCAGAACTGAGGAGGGTAAGAATTCTTCGCACAATAGTCGAAGTAAAGGCACAGAATCTGAAGATGGACTGTCTTGTGGGAGAAACAATAAGAAGGCTAGTATTACTGAATAGTAGAAAATGTGAAAGGGAATAAGAAGACTGGAAAGGTAGAAAGGGGCCAGATTGTGAAGGGCTTTGAAAGTCAAATAGAGAGATTTGATACTTTGATTCATATTTGATCCTGGAGTTGATAAGGAGCCATTTTGAGTTTATTGAGTAGGACAGAGATATGATCAACCTGAATGTTAGGAAAATTAATTTGACAGCTTAGTAGAGTGTGGGAAGAGACTGGAAGCAGTGAGGTTAACCAGAAGGCTATTGTAAAGCTCTAGATATGAAGTGATAAGGCCCTGTACCCAGGTGCAAGCTGTGTCAGAGTAAAGAAGGGGATATAGCAGAATGTGGCATAAGTATTAACACAAGATTCTATGCTCCTTTAAACTTGTGTCCTCCCCTTGAACAATCTGATCACCTGCCTCTTTCAGTTAATTTATCTCCAGCTGTTGAAAATCTGTCTGAACTCATTCTTCAATAGTTAGCATATTCCCTTCCAGAAATACTCTTCCAATTCTAATACTTTTCCAACATAAAAGTATTATGGAAGCCTAGAGAAGAGAGAATATCCTGGAGAAAAGAGAGATTGACCGTGGTAGAAGCCACAGACAGGTCAAGAAAAGTAAGGCCTGAGTAAAGGCCCATAGGATTTGGCAATTAAGAGATCATTGATAACTTTGTAGAAAGCAGTTTCAGTTGAATTATGTTAGAAACCAGACTGATTGTAGATGGCTTTCTCAAAGAGTTTAGCCATGAAAAGTAGAAATACAGGATGATGATAGCTGGTGAGGATCAGAGTAGGGCTTTTTTTTTTTTTAAGAATGACTGAAACATGGTTGTGTTTGCAGAAAGCAGGGAAGCAGGCAGTAGACAGGAAGGGACAGAAGATTAATGAGAGAGTTGGGGATTCCATTTTGCATTTGCTGCCCTGCCTGGTTTCAAATCCACTGGACAAGATGTCCTTCCTATGTTAAGCTCATGACCTTTAATCTCCCCAGGATGCTGCTGAATCGAGTCTTGACTGACACCACCTCTCTTAGCCTCCTCTTCTCTTTGTGGAGGGCTGGAGGGTGAAGTACCAAACTCCTCCCAATGCCTTCTTGCATCTGCTGTTTTATCTGGCTTCAACTCTAGGAAACAACATCCTCCCATATCAAGTACCTCATTTTCCCCACTTTTCTCCCTCCTTCTGCATGTAGTCTTTCCCTTTTAGTTTGTAAGTTCTTTGAAGGAGGGTACTGTCTCTCTTTCTATAAATCACACCCCCAATACTTAGCGCAGTGCCTGACATTAAGTGGGCACTTGATAAATGTTTGTTGGACTAGAATGGATGATAGATGGGACAATATAGTGAGGTTTGCTTTAACAAGGAAAAGAGTCACCTCATCATGTGAAATAAAGCAAATGGCCTCATATTTTTCAGTCAAGTATAAGGAAGGTTCTCAACTAATGGGGTTGAGGGGGTGGTGCCATGGGAATTCTGAGGAGGAATAAAAAGGTTTGGAATAGTCTCTGTGGTAAGTGGAATAGTGAATCAATGAGGGAAGTATAAAAGGATTACCTTGCTGCAGTGAGGGCCCAGTTGATGTTATGTTATATGAATTTGTTGTGAACTCACAATCATCATAGTTTTGTGATTTTAATCTATTTTCATTCAACAGCATGTGAATAGGAAAGAGTGCAGCAGTGGTGGAATAATACAAGTTTAGATCTTGGCAAAACATGACTAGAGACAGGATAAAGGAGTAAGGAACCAGAACATTGCAGAATATAGTGTAGAGTTGAACTATTTCTCCAAGGTCAGACAGTCAATAAATGTTTACTAAGCACCTACTATGTACCAGGCAATGTGCTAAACACTAGTTATACAAAGAAAGGTAAAAGAGTGTACCTGCTTTCAGGGAGCTTGCAGTTTAATGGGAGTGGGAAGGTCAAGAGAGGGAAGAGAGAGGGGATTACATTATCAAGGGCACAACTCTCACTGTGTGTGACTGAGATGGAGTGGAAATGTTTAGAATAAAGAACACTATGGCTTTCTCACCATGAAGGTGAATGAGTCAGTGGGCATAAATGCAAATATAATTGATTCTAGAAGAGGTGGCCATGGAGGCTGTGTTATCAGGGGGAAGCCAAGCCTCAGCGGAAGACAGAAGATATAAGGCGTGAGAAACAAAAGGTTTGAGATGAAAGCAAATTTGTTAATTTTGGAGAAGGCATTCTAGGGATCAGTGGAAGGCATGGGTAGACATTGGATAGACAGGGTTGGAAGAAATGAGAGTAAAGGAGTTGGCAGTGAGATGTAAGGAGCAGAGTTTGTACAATGATGTCTAAGGGTTAGGAAACACTGGCATTAGGAGAGTGTGACTGAATGGGAATATGCTAACCATTGAAGATGCTGTCAGACAGATTTTCAGCAGCCGGAGGCAGGTGATTAAACTATTTGGAATCTCAAATTCGAGAAAAATTAGAGAAGCATAGAGTCTCAAATTTGTATTGCCTTATTATAAATGAATGACTCTATGAGAAGGGTTTTTATTCTCCAGTCATTCATTCCTTTACATAGCTACATGGAAAACATATTCTACACAGGAGACGATTCTAGAACTGGTATTTCTTCATACTCCACTTCCATATTCTTTTAAAGAAAGCTTGTGCCTCTTTTAAGATTAAATTTGTGCTTACAGAAGATGTCAGCTATCTATAGAAGTAACTTTGATAGATTTGTACATTGACAGTGAATTCAGAATCTCTCTATTTTCCCCATCCCCCGCTCCAATCAATGTGCATGTCAGCTTCTATTAAATCTCTTTTGTTCAAGCTAACTTGCATAAAGTCACCTATTTATTTAGTGGTTTTTGCCTGTGAAACATTATGCTGTCCACTATCAAAAAAAGCTTAGAGCCTCGACCAAAATAGGACAGGGATGCTATGGCACCATCGCCAGTTCTAGTGAAGGGTGAAGACAATGGTTATTAAGTATATTTACCTTTTTATGACTGACTACTACAGAGTCACTGAGCAAATGGCAGCAGAAACATGGAAATTACCCAGTTCTGACTCATGACAGGCAAAAATCCTGATAAAGAAACCTAGAAACATAAAATCAAGGAATATAAAAGAATATGATGCTTAAAGCCTTCCATAATATGTCTTCCACCTACCTTTCCAGACCAATTTTATATTTCTCGCTTCTGTACACTCTCCATTCCATTCCTACTGGCCTTCTATTTGTGCACTCTAAATGATATATTCCATCTTCCACCTGGCTTTGCACAAGTAGCCCCTTTTGGAATGCACCTCTTTTTCTTTCTGCCTCATAGAATCCCTTTCATTCTTCAAAATACAGTTCAGGTCCCACCACCATCCCAAGACCTTTACTGATATCCACAGTTACTGGCATTCATTTCTTCTGAAGAATTACTTCCTTTTGATTTGTGTATAATTTGTATTTACTTATCTTTGTATCTGTTATATTCTCCAGTTAGAAAGAAAGCTCCTTGGGAACAGGGTCCATTTGTTTTTGACTTTGTGTCCCTCATACCTAGTTACTCATTCAATCAACAAGCATTTATTGAGTGCATTATGAACACAAGACAATATGCTAAGGGTTGGAGAGACAAAGAAAAGAAAAATCAGTTCCTGCCTTCAAGGAGTTTACTTTCTAATGAAAGAGACAGTATGAAAACAAGTAGATAATTTGAAGATAATTTGGAAGTGTGGTGGGGGGAGTTGGGAGTTAGGGGAGATACTAGCAGCTGAGGGGATGGGGAAAGGCTTTGTAATTACTGAATATTGCTAGAAGGGGTGGCTAGGTGGCACAGTGAATAGAGCACTGGCCCTGGAGTCAGGAGGACCTGAGTGCAAATTCAGCCTCAGACATTTAACACAAAACTAGCCATGTGACCTTGGATAAGTCACTTAACCCCAATTGCCCTACCTTCCCCTCTCCAAACAGCAAAAAAAAAGAGGTATATATCAAAATTAAAAAAAAAGAATATTGCTAGTAAAATCTTCTTGCAGTTACAGGATCCTTTCTTCTATATCATGATATGCCTTTGGTCCCTACCTTTGGCTTCGGGATCAGCCTCCATTTTATTTTTCTTCCATATTTCCTGTGGAAAGACTCTGATAATGTCATTTCCCCAGATGTGGGCTAGGATGGAAGCCTTCCTTTCAACATTTGACATGACTAAACATACGTATGGCTCTGGGTATTGTCAAATGGTAACTCTACTCTAGAATGAAAGTAAAGGAAATACCTTCAAGTAAAAAGAATCCAGTTAATCTCTTATTAACTGGAAGTCATGGCCTAGCACAAAGACTAGTTAATTGACAGTGATGGTATATGTTTCAGTAGAGGTGAGGAAAATATTTTGCAGTCATGCTCCATTCCCAAACCAGGCCAGCCTGGATTTCTCAGAAGCTGGCAAAACATCAAAGGCTCACCTTGGTCAATTCAAGCAATTTGGAGGAATTTTACTTTAAGTCTTTGCTTAAATTTGCAAAATGAAGTAGAGAATGGGGGCCATTCTCAGAATAATTCCCACCACAATAAGCATCCGTGCCTGAAATTACCTTCATAATGACTGGGTTTGGGGAGAGTTTTTGGAATAACTGCTTTGCTTGTCCATTTAACCTTGTGCGTTTCTACACAGCCTGTGTGAAGTATCTTCCTCTACAAAACCTATTTAGGCAAAATGTGTCTAATTAGAAATATCCAAACTTTCCCTAATCCTAATCAAGATTGTGGCATATTTAAATAAAGAGCTTTCTACTTCAGTTAGACAATGGTAAAATCACATCTGTACATTTAACCCATGGGACCCAATTAGAAGCATCACCAGGGACTTTTACTTCTGGGGCAAATTCAGATGAACTCTGAAGAAGAATCTCTGAGGGTGGTGGCCTCAGGGTGGTCATACCAAGTGCCACCACAGGCAAAGCATGGGATTAGAAAGCATTATATTAAGGAAGATTTCCTCACCCCATGTATCAGCAATGCCATATTCACAATGCCTATGGAAATTACAGATATGCTGATATAATTATCCATCACAAAATACATCATGCTTGCCATATGGGGGAATAAACTAGAAAATTTATTAAAATACCAAAAGACTGAGTCCCAAAACCAAAAAGTGAAAGCCATCAGAGTAGTTATGACATTGGCACAGGCAGATAAAGTAGAAAGCACCCACATTCTCAAGCCTTTAAAACAGAACAGGCTACCTCAGGCAAAGGTCCTCCTCTCCCCACTCACAGCAACCACCCAGCATCCAGGAAGCATGTTCCCAGCAGCTCTGGCCCCTGGCAGTCCTCAGCAGGAGTCCTTAGCAGAAATTCTGGCTGATTCAAAAAAGGGCTTCGTGCTGCCGTCACTGCCTCTGCTGCTGCCGCCATCGTGCCACTGCTAGCCACCGCAGGAACTCTAGCTTGGCTTCTGCTTCCTCTTGCTCCGCCCCTTCCTGCTACGTCAGCAAGTCCAATGGGGCATGGAAGATCTTTAAATCCCATAACCCTTACACCCCAACATGCTGGTGCCAGAGACAAAGATCTGGTCCTCCTTCATTATTTAATGCTTGGACTCAGTTTTTAAGGTTACGGATTTGGGAAATTAGAAAAGGGGAGGGTAGAAGGAGCTAAACCAGAGATCATATAATGGTATCTATATAAGAGGGTCAGTGATAGGGAGAATGAATCTTTGAGCTCAGACAGTGTAAAGGGAAGAACCCTGGATTTGGAATCAGACTTTTTTAAAAATTCTATTTGGAGAGCATACAGAAGACAGTGCCTAGGATAATGGGGTCCTGAGAGCATTTCATAAATGGGGTGGTAGAAGGACCTGAGGATGCTTAGTCAGAAAATGAAAAGACTTTAGTGGGCACGTGATATCTGTTTCTTAAACACTCTGAAGGACTCTCATGCATAAGTGGAATTAGATATATGTTATGGTTCAGTCATTTTTCAGTCATGAAAATGAAAATTTTGTGACTCCTTTGGGTTTTTTTTTCCCCAAAGATACTGGAGTGGTTTGCCATTACCTTCTCCAGCTCATTTTACAGATGAAGAAACTGAGACAAACAGGGTTAAGTGACTTGCCCAAGGTCACACAAATCTAGTATCTGAGACCAGATTTGAACTCAGGAAGAGGATTCTTCCTGACTCCAGGCCCAGCACTCTATCCATTGCACCAACTAACTGCCGATTAGGTATGTCGGTACCAGAAAACAAAGCAAGGAACAACGGGTAAAAGTTAAAAGGACGAAAAATTTCCTGGTAATTAAAGCTATCCAAAACTGAATGGGCTACCTTGGGAGATGGCAGTTTCTCCCTTACTACTTGTTTTAAAGCAAGTTGCAGGATTTTTTTGTTGGGGCTGGATTAGATTGGATGAGATTACCTTTGCGGTCCCTTCCAACCTTGAGATTCTATGATTTGCCCTCTGTGTGATGTTGGAAACGTCACCAAATGGTTCTATGATTCATTTTCTCTACCTATAAAATGAGGAAGGTTGACTAAAAGGTCAACTTCAATGTCTCTTCTAGCTTTAAATTGTATATCTTAGTATGGCTGTGGGCAGGGATGTACCGGTAAACGTTTAATAATGAACTCTATTTCATCTGCATTATTAATATTTTCTCCATCACTTTAAGTCTGTATAATCAATAAAACAAGAAATCAAACTCCAATTTGTAGCATCTGCCCAATTATGAGGTGCAAATGCTCAAAGTAAAAATTTAATAATTGGTTCTGGTGCATGGGTTCAAGCAGGCTCAACTCTAGCCTGTGGGTGTGGACCTATCATAGGATCAGAGGCCTGTAGCTACCAGGGTCTTTTCTAATCCAGATTTCTTATTTTATAGATGAGAAAGCTGAAATCCAGAGGAGGTTATAGAACTTTTTCAGTTATACAGCGAATATGATGGGCCAATATGCTTTACAGTCTACATAGGTCCAGAAGAAGAAGGTCCACAAGCCAGTAAGAACTACTGTTTCCAGTATGATTTACTATGCAGGTCTCAAAGAAGGTTACTTCCTCTATCTCCAGGGATAAACTTCTACTGGCTCTCCTGGCCACCACAGTTCCTAAGCATAGAGTGCTAAGGCTCCCCAGTTATGTCTAGCAAGATTAAAATATTGAAAGCAGTTGGAGAAATCATTTAGTCTTACATCTTCATTGTGAAGATGGGGTAGCTGAGGCCAGAGAGGCTGTGACAAATGCACAGCACATGTAAGGACAAGAACTGGGGTTGAATCTCTAGTGCCAGCCAACCTCAGGCAAGCTGGTCAAAGTTTAGCTTTTGTCCCTCTTCTAACATCTCTGGTAAAATATAGCCTGTCCCTTCCTTGCCCCATCCCCACCTTCACCATCCCCACTCCTTCCTGAATTTCCCATGGGGTATGGTGGCCTGGCCCTTTTTATAGAAAAGTGGCTGTCTCCTATTAATTTGTGTACACTCAGAGTAGAGATGGCATAAAGAACCAGGAAGACTTGAGCTCAAATCCTACTTCTGACATACTGGCTGTGCAACTTTGGTCAAATCTTTTAATTTCTGGCTCTAGGGAGCCTTCTAAGACTATCAGTTGCTGAGAAACTGCTAACTTGAATTGGTAGAGCTTCCCCACCCAAGATCTCCCTATAGCTTTCAAATTACAGGTGAGCTTTTTGAGGGTAGCGACCATGTTTTGACCTTTCTTTGCATCTCTAGCACTTAGTATAGTTCCTGGCACATAATTAAATGTGTATAAAATGTTTGATGATTGACCTTGCCTATATGCAAGGTATTCTTCTATTCTAAATCCATATAGAAATTCTAGAACACTATTCCACTATGTCTTTGTAGACTGTCTCTGGAATCAAAGACCTGGGTTCAAATTCTATCTCTGAAATACTACCTATGTGGCTCAAGACAAGCCATTTAAATTCTCTGAGATGTAGCTTCTTTATCTTTAAAAGAAGATGGTTAGGCTTGATGGCCTCTGAGGTCCCAAGAACTATTATCCTATGATCTCTGTGATGGGATCTTCCTAGAATACTGGGGAATAAGTGTACTGGAAACCCAGTTAGAAAAACAGGCTCATTAATTCATTAATCTCAAGAGAATTGCTTTTGCATCAGTTCTCCCCATTCTGTTTTTTGTTTGTTTAATAATATTTTACTTTTCCCAATTGCATGCAAAAAAGCATTTTTAACATTCATTTTTTAAAAGTTTTGAGTTCCAAATTCTCTCTTACTTCTTTTTCCCCTCTCTGAGATAGTTAGCAATTTGATAAGGTTATACTTGTGTAATCATGCACATCACATTTCCATATTAGTCATGTTGTGAAAGAAAACAGACAAAAACATGAAAAAATAAAGTGAAAAATAGTATGCTTTCATCCGTATTCAGACTCCATCAATTCTTTCTCTGGACTTGGATAGCATTTTTCTTCATGAGTCCTTTGGAATGGTTTTAGATCATTGTATTGATGAGAACAGCAAAGTCATTCAAGGTTGCTTATTATACAATATTGCTGCTAATTGTGTACAATGTTCACCTGGTTCTGCTTACTTCACTTTGCATCAGTTCATATTGGTCTTTCCAATTTTTTTTGAAAGCATTCTGCTCATCATTTCTTATAACTCAACAATATTCCATCACAATCATATACCACAGTTTGTTCAGCTAACCCCCAATTGATGGACATCCTCTCACTTTCCAATTCTTTGCCACCATAGAAAGAGCTGCTATAAATAGTTTTTCATGCAATAGCTCTCTCTCTCTCTCTCTCTTCTTTTGTCTCACTTTTCTTCTCTTCTCTTTGGGATATAGGCCTAGCAGTGGTACTGCTGGGTCAAAGAGTATGCACAGGTTTACATCTCTTTAGACATAGTTCCAAATTGCTTTCCAGAATGGCTGGATCAGTTTACAACTTTACCAACAGTGCATTAGTGTCCCAGTTTTCCCATATCCCCCTCAACATCTAGCATTTCCCTCTTCTGCCAAATTAACCAATCTGATAGGTATGAGGGGGTACCTCAACCTTGTTTTATTTTGCATTTCTCTAATCATTACTGATTTAGAGCATTTTTTCATATGACTATAGATAGCTTTAATTTCTTTATCTGAAAACTGCCAGTTCATATCCTTTGACAACTTATCATTTGAGTTCTCTCTATTCTATCAAATTTTTGTCAGAGTCTCTAGGAACTTGAGGAGAAGAGAGTTAAAAAGGAGGGGCCACAAGGTTTTGAATGTGAAAAGAAGGAAGAGACTAATGCCAAGAGTAAGTCAGGAAAATGCATTCTAACGGTCATGGGTCTTCTATGTTTTCTTATAGTGATGAGTGTGTCTGGCAAAAGAATCCATACTGATTTTAGGGCACAAGATGGGAGAGAAAGGCACAGCTTTCATACCCTGTATTGATCAAAGATGAGTAGCACAGTACTCAGGTGAGGAGGAAGGATGATGCCTGCAGCAAGAAAACAGCAGGGAAGACCCTGAGCCAAGCCCTAGGTCTGTGTCACCTCGGTCCCTTCAGGTCTCCGGGGCTCCTTGCCCAGACCTGCAGTTCTCCTTCAGTGCCCCATCCTGAAACTCTCTCACTGTCTATCCTGGTCCTGACAAAAGCAGGATCATAGATTTAGAGAGGGAAGAGGCTTTTGAGAACTAATCCAATGTCCTCATTTTGCATTTGAGAAAACTATAGCCCAGCAAAATGCAATAACCTTTCCAAATTCACACAGGCAGTTAACCATCAAACCATCAGAAGTGGATCTGAATTCACATCTGCTGACTCCAAATCCCCCATGCTTAATATTGCACCACACTCCACCTCTATACCCCCACCCGCATAAAGCTGGTACACTAATGCGCAGAATACTATTAATGCCCCCAAAGACTCAATGCTTTCCCACTCTAAGGGACACCTTGGAGAAGCCCACCTGAACTTCAGACTCTGCAACACACCTGGGATACAGTAGGAAGGTAGGGGCAAGTGCCGGGAGGAGCACCTTTCTCCATTGTTATTGTATATGTCGTTCTTATATACTTTACACATACATGCAATCTCCCCCAAAAATGTTTCCTGAGGGCAATGGCTATGTTGTTGTTGTCTTTGTCTTCATGTATCTATCCCCTAACACAGGGTCTACTACTTAGTAGGTGCTTAATAAATGCTTGCTGTTTGATCGATGGATTAGGCAGAGTGCCAATAGACAATGAAGTTGACTCAAAACTGCATCAGAAAAACAGAACAAGATGGATTCTATCGAGAATTTGTGCAACACCCTTGGGAATCCCATAGAAGGCACTCAGGAGATGCTTGATGTTTGCTTCCTTGATAATGCAAGGTCCTGTGTTGGGGACAATAGGCATCTCCTTAACCTCAAGTGCAAATACAGCACTGTTCTAACTAGTCACTTCACCTCAGTTTCCTCATCTGTAAAAAAGAAATATTTGCATTACCTCCTTCCCATGGTTGTTATAAAGATCAAATAAGACAAAATATGTGAAGTGCTTTATAAACTTCAACTGTTATATAAATATTATCCTAGTTAAATCTTTCTTCAAGATTTCCTCTTTAAAGTGCAAATATTATGAAAAAGTAAGCAATGGGTACTGAAAAGAATGAGAGAGGGTACCAAAGACCTTCAGGTTCTATTGTAAATTTTGCTTTGTTCACTTTCCCTAAATCAAGAGGAAAGTGGAGCTAATTCTTGGAATAATTCACACTGAATAAATAGTTTTGCCCTCCAAAAAACTATATGTTGTTGTTCAGTCATGTTCTACTCTTTGTGACTCCATTTAGGGTTTTCTTGGCAAAGATACTGGAGTGGTTTGCCATTTCCTTCTCCAGTTCATTATACAGAGGAGGAAACTAAGTTACATAGGGTTAAGTGATTTGCCCAGGGTCATACAGCTTTTAAGTTTCTGAGGCCAAATTTGAACTCAGGTCTTTCTGACTCCAGGGATGATACTCTATCCATTGCACCACCTAACTGCTCCCCAAAACAATATAAAGGAGTCCCAAATGTTGAGAGGTTAACTTTACTAAGAAATTTACTAAACTTAATTAGTATATAGGAAACCTAGGTGTCATATTCTCTACTTTATAATTCTACATAGTGCTATTAATAGGAGGAGTGCCACTAAAAATATTTCCTTTTGTTGTTGTGTGGTCAGAAGTTGCTAATCACCCTGAACTAGAGCATATGCATTCAGTAGCATATCCTTTAGTCTAAATGAGAGAAGTATTATGATATTTTAATTTCTATGCAGTGTTGCCCAGGAGACCAGATGTGCAGATCTTCTCAATTCTATTACTTTTAGAAGGGGGCAGGAAAGGGTGGCTTAAAGATCATACAAGCAAATTAATTTTCCAGAGGAGGAAACTGAGGCCCAAAGAAGGCAAATGCCTTGCCCAAAGTCACCCGGACTTTGAGGGGAACAGGTAGGACTCAAGAAAAATTTCTCGACTGTCCTGACAAGTTCTCTCTACCATCTGAATCACCATGTGTAAGCTTTAATTGAAGTCTGCTTTGAGAAATCAAGTGGAACCCTAGTCCAGCTGGGAACTGCAGGAGCAATGTAGAAGCTCTCTTCCACTGGAGGACAAACGGGGAGAAGAGAAGAGGGAGAGAAGGTGGTAAGAGTCAAGAAGACTGAACTGGGATAGGTATTTCAAGTATTTGAAGACCTGTCCCTTGCAGGAGAGATCAGACCTTTTGGGAGAAGTGGGGAAGTATAATGTTAACAGGAGTTGAAGATCTCACCGGCCCATTAACAGGCCTCACATGGAGTCCAACAAGAGAAGCTTGATTAGGGGAGGCTTATTTTTCAGGAAGGCCCACACCTTTTGTTACTTTGTAAAAATTAGGCAGTGACATAAGGGTTGTGATGCCCTCTGACCCTGAAGAAGGGTATATATACTCTGAGGTTAGCATTTCACTTTGAGGCACACTTATTGGAGGAATTCCAGTGATTTGGTCAAAAGAGACTCTGGGTAGCCTTTAAGGAGCCTCCCAGCTTTGAAAACCCAGATGTTGGTGCTTCCCTCTCTGGTAACTATGTATGTATAGCTTTGGTCAGACAGCAAGAAGCCCTATCTGTTGATTTGTGTTATTTTCTTTATTTGTAATTTTTTCTGCTTGTAATTTCTGTCTGTATTTTCTCTGAAGTTCAGGGTGCTGACTTTTCCCCTGAACCCAGTGAAACATATATATATATAAAATTAAAGTAAGATTATTGACCCCTGTAAAGTTATTTTCCTTTAGAAAACCATATCAAAGAACCTGCATCAGCAGCCATCCTGGATATGCTAGGTCACAGTCACCGGCAGTGCTGTCAATATTGCCTTGGCACTACAGGAGGGGGCTTGGCTTCAGAGACAGAGTTAGGGGCAGAAGGGGCAATTGATGAGAAGCAGATTTCTGCTTGATATGAAGAAAAACTAACAATCAGAGCTTCCCTGGAATGGAATGGTCTGATTCAGAAAATGAGACCCTCATCATTTGGGGTCATTAAGTAGATGTGAGATGACCACCTTTCAGGAATCATGGAATCTAGAGCCAGAAGGGACTCCCTCAGAGGCAAGCTGGTCTAGCCCCTTTATTTTACAGATGAGGAAAATGAGATCCAGAGAAACTATTTTTAGGACTGAGATCACGCAGAAAGTATGCAGGATTCTTCAGTCAGAATTTGAAGTGAAGGATTCTTCTTCCAGAAGGGATTGACTTCTGTGACCTTTACCATGTCTTAAATCTTCTAAACCCTAGTTAAAAAGAATCTGGTCTTTTTAAGGATAATATTTCCAATCCTCTTCTCCTCTCTCCTCTGGAGTTGAACAGTTCCCCAGAATGGGGCCAGCCAAGGTTCAGCATCTTTTTCCACATACACAGCCCAGTTCCTGGCCATTACATTGTATTAATCATCTTTCCCCAGAGATGGGATCATTCAACCTTCCTTCTTCTCCTCCCCTTACCCCTCACTTCTGAGTCAAGAAACAGCTACTCCAAAGCCTTGGCTTAGTTCTTTGGCAACAGAATTTCAATTGGAATTCAGATAATTTTCTGAAAGGCAACAAGCACTCCATGTAGCACTAAAATCCCATGGAGGATTTGAATAGCTGGTTTCTAGATGCTCAGCAAGAGTTTGTTTTCATTCATTCCTTCATTCATTCATTAATTCATTCATTCGTTCATTCGTTCATTTAACAAACAGGGCAAGGGAAGAAGAAAGTCTGTAATTTGTGGTTATAGGAGTGAATGTCTCAACTGAGGGTATATTAATTAAGTGTGAAAAAATAATTCACCCAATAGTCCATGTCATTTACACTAAATATGGTGGGATCTACCTAAAACTCCCTCCTTTACATTTCTGTTCTGGACCTTAACCAGAACGTCCCCTTAGCAGAAGAAAGACAATTTTTATGCTCAGTGGTCTCCATTAAATACTTAGTATCATACCTTCTGAGCTGAAAGGGGCCTCAGAAGCCATGTAGTTCTATAAGCTTGCTTGATAGAAGAAGAAACCAATGTTCAGATAGGTTACATGCTACACAGTTAAGTGCCATACAGCAAATTACAGGCTTCCTATCAATTACTGCCATGTAATAAGAATTGTGAGTGGAGAATATGTGTCCATTGAATTGCCCCCCTCAAACCTTGTGCTCTCTATTTTCTGTATTGATCCTTATATTATTATTTTTGTTTAGTCTTGACAGACTCTTCAATATCCTTACTTACCCATCTGCCAAAAATATCTTCCTCTTCCACCAAAAAAAATGAAGCAAATAGTGCTGAAATACTTTGAAATCTCATTGGATTCAAGTCTTGTTCTTTTTGTCTGGATGAAAATGCTTTGACCAAAGAGATTTAGTGGGCAAATAAACTCCATTAACAAGTAGCAGTGTAGATGATTTAAATTCGGCAGGTCATTTTTCAAGTATTAAGGAGGAAAGGGGAAGGTTGTTATTTTATTGTTACTGTGACCTTGAACATGTCTATTAAATGAAATTGTAATGGTGACTTTATTTGTGTACACATTGGAAGACTTTAATTAAATGTATATTTCCTTGAGAATAGAATTCCATGAAATCTGGGAAGACAGAACTTTCTCTTTATGAAATTTCTGTCCACATATGTATATACATACATACATACATACACACATATCTACTACAAAGTATCCCAAAAGGCTTAAAATTGCACTGAATTGCATATTTACATACTATACCGTGTTTCCCCGATAATAAGACCTATTCTGAAAATAAGCCCTCCCCTTACTGTGTAAGATTCCTCTAAAATAAGCCCTCCCCCCAAAATAAGCCCTATTGAGATTGCTACTGTAGTGAAGGTGATCCCCTGCGCTACACGCTACATTACGGTACCCTCTGTATGCACCGTCTTCCCCCCCCCCGTGAAACGCACGCCGCGCTCCGAGCTGCATCCAATCAGAGCTGCAGCAGTGAGCGCATCATCCTGTTCTTCCCCAGTGATTTGCTTATTGAATAAAGGTACGTTTTTTTGTTCACATTTACCTGTTTATTAAAATTGTTGTCAATGTTCATTAAAAAAAGCCCTCCCCTGAAAATAAGCCCTCTGGTGTTTTTCTGTCCAAAAAAATTAATAAGACAGTGTCTTATTATTGGGGAAACACAGTATATGTAATATATTTATATACATGTGTATACATGTATAATTGTGTATATACACATATGCATGCATATATACACATAAACGTGTGTGCATGTACGTACATACATACACACATACATATATAAAATCTAGTATTGTGTAGTAGATAGATAACTGGCCTTGGAGTCAGAAAGACTTGAGTTTGAGGAAAGGGAAGGGAATAGGTATCTACACAGCACTGACTATGGGCCAAGACCATGCTTTTTACACCTATCATGCCATTTGATTCTCATACCAATCAATCCTTCAAGGTAGATGCTATTATTTTCCTAATTTTATAGTTGAGGAACTTGAGGCAATAAGAGGTTAAATTACTTACCCAGGAGCCTACAGCTAGTAAGTATTTAAGTCCAGATTTGAACTCAGGACTTCCTGACTATAGACCCAGCATTCTATTTATTGGGCCACCAAATCTCACCTTAGACACATACTAACTATGAGACCTTGTTAAGTCACAACATCTATTCTAGGCAACTCTATAAGACTCTAAGTTGATCTGAGTTTCCTCATTTGGAGTTCCCTATACCAATGAATCACAGAAATGTACAAGAATGCATCTGTCTCTATATCTATCTTCTATATGTCTATATTTATAGTTATAGATAGCTATATGCATGTATATATGACTTATCTACACATGTATGTATATATTTGAGTCAGTGATCCATACCATAAGTGACATGAGTCAGTAACCCATAGTGGAGGGCTTCTAAGAACCCATAGACAGATATAGAAAGCATATGAGGTACTCAAAGGACTCATAGATGTTTATCACCTCTATTACATTCTTCTGGGAAATAAAGAGTTCAAAATAATTATGGGACTGCAGATCAGGAATTTTTCTTTCTCCTCATTCTGCAAAGTATGAGCAGGATCTTACTGCAGGTCCATATATTCTGTCCAGTCAGACATTCATGGCTTATCCTACTACCAGTGGTCATCTTGACGTTTGAGAAGGATGTAGCTGTAGGTAGCAACCATTGTCGGGCAAGCAGTACCCAAATTTCTCAATGTTGCTAGACCTCTCAAGATTACAACAACATAGCTGGAAACTTCCATCTATCAGGATCACTGTACCTATGCTCAGAGATCAAACAAACAAAAAAAGGCAACTAGGAACTTGAGATTTAGTCTCAGGCTTGCCTAGATAAGCACATGTTCTTGATGTCAAGTATATGCAACTGACTTATGCTTCTGTGTGGCAAAAAGAAATCCCCTTCTTCCTTTCCTTGGAAGTTCAAGGAAGAGATGTTAGCATTCTGATATACTCAACAGAGGAGAAGAGGGTGAAATTTGTTTCTCCTTAAAATGCATGTCATTGTCTAAACTAAGCAGATTTTTTTTTCAAATTATGCCTTTGATATACAATGGTTATGTGACACTAGGCAAGTCAATTAGCCTCTCAGTGTCTTAAGCAACTTAGGGCAACTACGTGGCACAGTGGATAAAGTGCTGTTTCTGGAGATAGGTGGATCTGAGTTCAAAATGACCTCTGATACTTTTTATCTGTGTGATCCTGGGAAAAATCACTTAACCCTGTTCGCCTCAGTTCCTCCTCTGTAAAATGAGCTGGAAAAGGAAATGGCAAGCCACTCCAGTGTCTCTGCCCCCCCCCAAATCCAAATGGGGTGACGGAGAGTTAGACATGACTGAAACAATGCAACAACCCTAAGCAATTATCTAAGACTATAGGTTGATGATAGTGGGAATGTCGTTACCTGGGATTTCCCTATGCCAGGGGAATCACAGGTCTAGTTGAGGGAGATGTTTTCTGAATCCCTGAATGTTTTAAGTGCTTAATTTGTTTTCTGCATCTGTTAATGGACTCCCACATGTCCTGTGCTATTATTTCACATTTTAAGTATTTGTCAGTATATACTAATGAGTCTTTTTATGTTTTAAGCACATCCTTTGTCTTAGAAGAAATAAATAGCTGTCCTATACCTGATATGTATTACTTTATATATTGAGTGACTTTTCTAGAAACCTATGTTTTGTTTTAGAAATTTTCCTTGAAATTCTACTCTGAGATAAGAGTATAATGAATCAGAGAATCTGTGGGAGGAAAGCCTGATTCTGTCTCTTTAAATTTCAGGGTCCCTCAGGACTGAGCTTGTTCTGTGTGAGTCTAGAGATAGTGACACATTGGGGAGAAGCCACACCACATGCTCTCTGTCTCTGTCTCTCTGTATTTCTCTGTCTCTGTCTTTCTGTCTGTCTCTCTCTGTCTCTGTCTCTCTGTCTCTCTCTGTCTCTCTCCCTCTCCTCAAATAATATAGTTCTTATAACATATTGCACCTCCATTCAAAAAATAAAAAGCTCATCTTACAACCCATACATTAAATTTTAAAATTCCACTTCTGATTATGTGTACATCTAATGTTAGAGTGGCTTCTGAAAAGCTAAGGAGTTCAAAGGACTTGTCTGTTCCTTATTACCTTGTTCCCAGTATACATGCATGACTTGGAAAGATGAACCAGAGACTGAATTACAGAAAACAGCCTCCAGCTCAAGAATAATCATCCCTCATCCGGCCATGTCATCAGTTAACAAAGGTGGGTGGATGGGCAGGATGGGCTCTAAAGAGGGAGTTCCTGGAAGGCCCTGCAAGAGGGGTAGATGTTCTCAAGAACTTCATGTCCTTTATCCTCACCCCCACCTCCTTGTTTTCAATAATATGTGTCAACCATCAATACTACTACTAGGTCTGTATCCCAAAGAAACTTTAAAAAAAAAAGGACTCATTTGCACAAAATATTTATAGCAGTTCTTTTCATGATGGCCAAGAATTGGAAATTGAGGGTGTGCCCATCAATGGGGGAATGACTGAACAAGTTGTGGTATATGAATATAATGGAATAATATCGTGCTATAAGAAATGACAAGCAGGATGCTCTCAGAAAAACCTGGAAAGACTTACATGAACTGATGCAAAGTGAAATGAGTAGAACCAGGAAAACATTGTACACAGTAACAACCCTATTGTAAGATGATCTTCTGTGAATGACTTAGCTATTCTCAACAATGCAATGACCCATGACAACTGTGAAGGACTTATGATGAAAAATGCTATCCACCTCCAGAGAAAACACTGATGGAGCCTGAAAACAGATTGATACACACTTTTTTTAAAGCTTTATTTTTGTTCTTGTTCTGTTTTCTTTTATGACATGACTAATATGGAAATATTTTGCATGATTGCACATATATAACCTATATCAAATTGTTTGCCTTCTCAATGAGGGCTACAGGGAGGAAGGGAATTTGTAACTCAAAAATTAAAAAGAAAACAAAACGTTGCGAGTTGTTTTTACATGTAATTGGGGAAAATAAAATACTAAATAATTAAAAATTTTAAAATGCGTGTGCAAAATCGAGTTGAGGGAAGTGGAAGCCAAGTGAATAAAGAAAAATAAATGAGTGATAGATAAGTGGAAGGGGGGTAGGCCTCTACCATCCATCAGTATGCACTAGCCAGTGACTGGAATCCTTAATCTTTCCAGATGCACTGTCTTTCCAGCCAGGTGGAAGGCACAGCCTCTCTATTTGACATAATAGACATCTTTCAAGGGAACACTTTCATAACCTTGCAAGGCTGCAGTTCAATTTCCCCGCCTTATAAATCCTGTAGCCATGGCATCTCTATAGCTCCTGTTTCCTGCTGAAGAAAGCCCTGTTGACCCCTGGCATCTGCAGCTCCTCCTGCTTTGGCCAGGATTTGATTGCTGTATGGTGTTCAGATTGGCACAGAGTCAAAAGTGTTAGCCCTTTGGAAGGTCTGGGGCTGAAACCTCAGCTGGGAAGGAAATGTTGGGCAGCATCTTTTGTCACAGATAAGATTTAATGAGTCCAGAGGATATACTATTAAAGGAAGCTCGCAGGAAGCTGGAGTTATGCCACTGGGATGATTGCTTTCAAGGTGTTTACCTCTATTACACTGATGATGGGGCTGTGAATTGGTCCAAGGATGCTGGAAAGAAATTGGGATTTATGTGAAGAAAGTGACTAAAATGTCCCTACCCTTTGACCTAGAGTTCACAAAATGCTAGCCATATACCCCAGTGGGGCAGTGTCAAAGAAAGGCCCTGATATACACCGAAACACAGCAGTTCTTTTTTGTGATGTCAAAGAGTTGGAAACAAAATCAATGCCCATCGATTGAGGGATGGTTAAACAAATAGTGGTACATGAATGTAATTTAATATTACTGTGCTGAGAGAAACAATGCATAGGAAGAATACAGAGACATAGGAAGACCTAAAAGAACTGAAGCCAAGGGAAGGAGAACTAGAAAAACAATGACTGCTACAATGTAAATGGAAAGAGTGACAACAATATAACAATCAAAACTGAATGTACTTTACTCCTTTGCAGAGTAAGGAAGTATGGGGGCATATAATATCAGATTTTTTAAAATTTGTTTGATGACTTAGGCTTAACTGTTTCCTTGCTCTTTTAAAAAATTCTTTGTTAATAACGAAGTTATCTGTGGGAATAACATAGGAGAGGGATACATTGGGAAATCTATTTAATATAAAAAGATATCAATAAAATTATTTTTGATAAATTTGCCTATTTATTTGATATACCAAACAGTACCCTTCATTAACAAGACCTGAGTATAAGTTTAATAAATAAATATATGAACCATTAAATCTTTAATAAGATGTTTGTTAAAGACCAATGTGGTGAGGGAGAGAAGCATTCTATGGTAGGGAGGCAAGAAGTTGGCAGCTGTAAGTGGAAAGAGGCTGGGGTTGGGAATCAGGAAGCCTGGGTTCCTGTCCAGCTGTGCCATCAATTAGCTACATAAAACTGAACAAAAAGCTTGACTTCCCTACACCTCACTTTCCTTCTCTGTACAATGATGTTGAACTGATAGTTCCTCTGAGGTCCCCCCAGCTCCAACAGTCTATTCCATTTAATGTGTGTTTATTAGGATACGCTTTTAAAATGGCAAACATCTTGCATTAGTCTCAATTGACAATAAAATCTCACACTTAAGTAACAAGGTTTATAAAACATTTGTTTCAAAGCAAAACAAATAACTACCAAGAAATAGGTAATTATTGTTTTTTGTTGTAATTTAGTCATTTCAGTCATGTCTGACTTTTCATGACTTCATTTGGGGTTCATTTTGGCAAAGATTCTTTAGTAGTTTGCCATTTCCTTCTCAAGATCATTTTTACAGATGAGGAAACCGAGGCATGCAGGGTTAAGTCACATGGCTAGTGTCTGATGACACATTTGAACTCAGATCTTCCTGCCTCCAGACCCAATGCTCTATTCACTTTGCCACCTCTCTGCCCTAGTTACTGTTGTTGTTATATGATTATCCCCATTTTACAGTTTAGATATCTGAGCTCTGCCAAGGTTAAGTGTTTCTCCTATGGTCACATAACCAGTTTAAAAGCAGAATTCACACCAGACTGTGTGTCCTGACTCCAGATCCATTGATCTTTCTCTTTGCTAGACCACACTGTCTTTCTGATGTCTGTCAGCCAGTTGGACCTTAGAGAATTTGAATAAATCTGTATTTTAAAATAATGATTTTAATAGAGTAATACTATGTGCTAGGTACTTCACAAATATTATCTCACTTCACCTTCACAACACCTTTAGGAGGTAAGTGCTGCTATTAACTCCATTTTTCAGTTGAATTGGGGTTAAGTGACTGTTCAAAAGTCACAGTTAGTAAATGTCAGAGGCCAGATTTGAACTCAGATCTTCCTGACTCTGTACCCAGCACTCCATCCACAGAGCAACGTATTTGCCTGTGAAGTCTAAAGTAGTACTTCAGAGTTGGAGTGGAGCTGGCGGGCAAGTTTGCTATACAAAACTCTGTACTTCTTTCAGTGGATCTTCCTTCTTTCAGTCACTACTTTGGCTGATGTCCAACACGTTATCAGTACCTTTATACTTTAAAGATCCTGGAATTTCCCTGTTGCAGGCACTTCTGTCAATGCAGAGCATGTATACTCACTAATGCCCACCTAACTCTGACTCCCATCTTTTTCACTGGCTTTCTCTTGTGCCAGAAATTCCCTCTTTTCTCACCTCTGCCTCCTAGCTTCTCTGGCTTCCTTCAAGTCCCAGCTAAAATCCCACCTTCTACAGGCAGTCTTTCCTGATCCCCCTTAATTCTAGCGCCTTCACTTTGTCGATTTTCTCCAATGTATCCTTTATATGCAGTTATT
>NW_027185903.1:34831180-34893601 GCF_028583685.1 Petaurus breviceps papuanus
AGGGAGGAAGGAGGGAGGGAAGGAAGGAAGGAAGGAAGGAAGGAAGGAAGGAAGGAAGGAAGGAAGGAAGGAAGGAAGGAAGGAAGGAAGGAAGGAAGGAAGGAAGGAAGGAAGGAAGGAAGGAAGGAAGGAAAGAGGGAAGGAAGGAATAAAAGAGCAAATGCAAGGTAATTTAAGGGAACTGAGGAGATGAAGAAGGACCTCAGAAATGTCATCTGAACTGAGATTTAAAATAAATTAAAGATTCTAAGAGGTGAAAATGAAGAAGGAGGAGTGTATTTTAGGTGGAGATAAAGGGTATGGAGATGGAATGTAGCAGGTGAGGAATGGAGAGAAGACAAGTTATTTCTATGATAGGGTGTAAAAAGTCTGGAAAGGTAGGGTAGAGCTGTATAATGGAAGACTTTAAATGTCAGTCATTTGTTTTTGAACTGAGAGGTGATAGAGAGCCATTGGAGTTTATTGAGCAAGGAAGTGACAAGGTTAGACCCATGCATTAGGAATGCCATTTTGGCAAAAAATGAGTATGTACTGGTAGGAGAGACGTAAATACATATGTATAGATAGAAATGATATAAATATAGATATAGATATGTCAATACAAATATACATATACGTAGACATACAGGTACATGTAATCATATATACATGTAGATTGTAGATTTAGATATAAATACACACACACACACACATATATATATCTCACTAGAAAAAACATTTCTTGTAGACTGCACTATATTCTTCAGCTTGTAGTATGGACTTTCTGTTAAAAAACAGTATAGAAGCTCCATCACAAATACAATTGCTTTTCTCTGTTGTTCAGGGGAGCCAACACATATTTTCACTTTGTAATAGATATATGCATAGAAAACAATGAGCAAAATAGTTACCCTCCTGGGAAAGGTCCAAAGGCAAGACAAGAGAAAAAATGTTTTTCTTTTGCTTACTGTCAGAGTTCAGGCACTTTCAACCTTGATTTATTGTGTTTCTTTGCTATTTGAAATTATGCCTTCAGCTGCCACTGAAGAAAAATGCAAAACTGCTCAAAGACAAACCTTTAAATGTGACTGAGCAATATTTTCTGAAGGGAAAATTTTCCAAGTTCATTTAATAAGGAATATTTTTAGTCACAAGTGAGACACCACAGTTTCAGAAATGTTTTAGAAATGTAAATCAGAAGCAAGGCACATACACAGGTGAAAATGAGATACATCCAACACATCTCCTTCTTAAAAGGGTCACAGGCCTCAATCCTATCCAAATTGCTGCAGTCTTTCCTCAGATAACTCTGACAAGTCTCTGGCTAGGGAGAAGAAGCCAGGCCAGAGAAACAGTGGCCTAGTTTGTAAGCATGTGACAGCAGGTGGCACAAGTTTGGTGGCTCAGGGCCCAATCATGGCTTGTTTGTCTCACAAAGTTGGAAGTTTTGGTTTTTTCCTCTTAGGAAGTAGAATGTAAGCTCCTTAAAGGTAATATGCTGGTGTTTTGTCTGGTAGGAAGCAATGCTCTAAGTAGAAAGGTCTTGTATCTTCCCCACTTGACGGAAGCCAACACAAATTCTTTTGAAATAGGAGTCTCTAGGTTTGTTCTTTCCCATTCTAAGTGAAGGGATTCGAAACTCTAGCTTTGGGGGTTCCAAAAGATTAGGAGAATGAACCTGTGGATACTCCAATGTCTGGGCTTTGAAGTCAACTCACCATTCATGTCCCAAGGAGCAAGAAATGGTTTCAGGAATGACCATAAGACCCCAGAACAGTAGAAGCCAAGACAGGATTCAAGCAATGTTAAATTTGGACATGAACTTGTTGGGACCAATATTATGTAGGAACATACATAAATTTGATCCCATTCTCCCTAGAGACAAAGGTGGGATGGGGAAAGCATGCCAAAGGAGTGTTAGGGAGAGATATTTGTACTTTGGCTCTTGCTATTTACCTTTGAAATGAATGTAACTTTGTAAAAGCTAATTGAATTTAAGTGGTCATATGAAACTGGGGTGAGAGGCATTGCTTCCTAACACTGGGGAAAACATAACAAGAAAGGGGGTCCAACTAATAGCACTAGGGAAGATACTCTCAAATTCTTCTGAGTACCCTGAGAATCCTGGGGCGAAGACATAGTTATCCTAATTCTGGAGGGATGATACAGTAAATACTCACTAAAAGTGGAAAGTACCTGAATTTGGAGTCAGAAGACATGGCTTTGCAACCTAGCTTTGCTGATTACTCCCTTTACAACTCCAGGCAAAGCCAGTTCTTTTTCCTGAGCTTCAGATTTTACATCTATAAAATGAGGAGTTTGATGAAATATTTTCCAAAATTCCTTTCAGCTCTAATATGCTTGAATGGGCTAGAGAGAATTATCTCACTCTAAACCAAAGGTTTTTATGGAAGTATACATCAAGAGAACTTTCCCTATAACATGACATTTTTATGACTATATTAACATGCATATCCAATGTGATATGGCTAGTTTACTTTGCAAACATGTAATTTACATATCATACTTTAAGAAAAATCCAAACCCTAATCATGTTATATTTATAAAATATAACTAATATATTATATACACATATATGTATAATATGTGTATCATATGCTATAAACACATCGTACACATATATTTGTGTGTATATAACATATAAACATGTTTGTATGTAAATGTATAGAGACATGCATTTGTATATCTGTGTAGATGCATGCATACAAATATACGTACAGAAAAATGTAAAGACATATACATTTGTATATCTGTATAGACACATACATGATACAAATATATGTATAGACCAATGTATAGACATATACATGTAAATATACAAACCTATGTTTGTACGTAAATATATAGAATTACTTGTAGAGAGCTAATGTGGCAGAATGGATAGGGCAGGTCTTGGAGTCAAAAGACCTGGATTTGAATCCAGTCTTTGATACTTACTGGTCTGCAGATGGCCTAACCTCTCTGAGCCTCAGGCAACTTTTTTCAGTGTATAAATTAAAGGCAGGTTGCAATCATACTTGATGGAGGGAGTTCTCAAAGCATTAAAATCTCAGGTCAAGAAAGGGGTGATATCAATTTTCCCTAGAGTTATAAGCTCCATGTCAATGTTTCAATTAAACCCCACAAAACAAAGTAGCTTGTTTTCATTGGGCATAGAGCCTTGATTATTTGTAGTAAATATCTAACTTTTGGCCACTCTGTCTTCCTGCTCTACCTCCTTCTATGTTCCTGGCTTTGAAACCTGGCTTTTGTTGTCATTTACTGGACCAAATGAATTAACATGTGGAAAGTACTCTGCAAACTTTAAAGTCCTATAAAAATGCAAGCTTTTATTATAATTAGTATTGTCATTGTGATCATTATTATTCCTAGGATATATGCTTCTGCTACTCAATATGTTCTTAGGAAATACAAATCAATTTTATTTTGAGCCAAACTTAAAGCTATATTTGGAGGGCAGCATGTTACCATATGCCCAACTCCTCTGAATCCAAAGCTGGTGCTCTTTTTAACCATATTATGCTACTGTCTCCTCCAGTGCCTAATTATGGCAGTAAGGTGTCCCTGATTTTTCAAAAGCTTGCTCAGGGGAGTGAAAACTCTGGCAGGACCCACAGAACTAGAAAGGTTTCAAATGAGATGGACTAGACATTTGCATTCTGAGGAGCCATCTCCCCAAGTTTGGAGAAGATCAACACCAGAGGCTATGGGGAATTGACCACAGTAACACATGAAGATGACCTACCAAGGTGCTGGTAGATAAAAATTAAAAACCAATAAGTGGCAAAGTTGTATTCTGGAGGTAAATAGAAACAGCTTTTTTGGAAGATTTACTTTGGGGAGATTTTGAGTTGGGGTCCCTTTCTTTAATGAAAATTAAGATTCTAAAGAACCTTCTAAATCAGGAGTTTTTAACGTGGGGATCCATGAACTTGGATGGGGAAAATTATGTCTTTATTTCTACTAGCCTTTGATTTTCCTTGCTGTCCTACATATTCTATTCTATGAACGCAAGCGCATTCTAAGATGTTCATAGACTTCATCAGATTGTCACGGGGGCTCTGATGCAAAAAAGACTGATGTTAAGAACCCCAGGCCTCAATCAGTGACTATTCAGGTTTTCTGTCTTGTCCCAGTTACTCATCTTTTTCTAATCTTCTAGATTGTAAATATTGAGCGCCTTCCCTTCCCTACTTCTGCCAAATTCTGTGACTGAAAACAGTGAATGTCATCCCATCTCCTGACCCTAGAACAATGGCACCCATGGGGTTGTTGGGACAAGGAGGGGAGTATACTGAAGTGAGTGAAGTGAGGGAAAAAAAGATGTTATGTGGGTGGAGTAAGGACAGGAAATCATAAAAGGGGAGTTAAGGGAAAAGAATTAAGCTGCAGAAAGTCAAGAAAAAAGAAAACATCTGCCTAGCAGCATACATAATTTCTCAAATGACCACCAATTCCAAACCTGCCCCCTTCCCCAAATTAAAAAAGACAAGGTGTTCCTAGAAATTCCCTATACTTCTTCAAGATGTAGACTAAGCAGTAACTGCCAGTCAATCAGTCAACAAGCTCTTATGAAACATCTATTATGTACCATCAAGTCCAACTCCTTTTCTGTTTTACAGATGAGGAAACCGAGGCACAGAGAGGTTAAATGATTCACTCAGTTATTGATTCATGAGGTTAAATGATTCACATAGTTATTGGGTATATTAGACAGGATTTGAATATGTCACCCTGACTCCAGGTCCAGCATTGTAATGCTATGCCACAAAGCTGACCACAAGCAGCTTAAATTCTAATTGAAGAGATAATACATAAATAAATAGGTATATAGAAGATTCATACAGAATAGATCTAATCTTAAGAGTGGAAGGTTCTAGCCATTTTGCTGATAGGGGAAGGGGCCTTCTATAGAAAGCAGCATTTAAATGGAGCCTTGAAAGAAGAAGGCAATTCTGATATATGGAGGTGAGAAAGGAGAGAATTTCGGGCATGGGGGATATTCATTGGAAAGGCATCAAGACAGGAACCGGAGCATTGGAGTAAGAACTAGTAGGCCGGTAGGGTTGGACTGGGGGGTTTGTGGAGGGAAATAATATGTAAGAAGTCTAGAAAGGGAGGAAAGAGACAGGTCGTAAAGAGCTTTAAATGCCCAACAACTATATATTTCATCCTAGAAGTAATGGGAATTCAATCAATTGTGTTGTGTTTTTGCTTTTTGTTTTTTTTTTAATGGGGAGTGCTCACAATGGGGGAGAGGAAAATGAGGAAAGGCCTCATCTAGCATTCACTAGGCTGTAAGCTCCCTGAGTGCAGGGTCCCTTTTTGCCTTCCTCTTTCTCCCCCGTGCCTGGCACTGGTTGACTGACTAGCTAGTGTGTAGTACTTGAACCGAGCTTTGCAGAGATCTAGGGATCCTCGAACCTGTGACAATTTCTATAGCCAAAATAATGGCTCTCACCTTACCTACAGACTAGGTGACATTAGACACAAAATAGGAGTTCTCTGTGGGGATAGTGGGACACCCCACAGTTTCTGCATGTTTGGGGGGAAGGAGGATACAAAGTGAAGGGACAATGATACAAATGGCATTAATGACAACGACCTCTGAAAACTCTGCCTGTCTTGGGTATGAGATAGGCTCTCAATTTTCCTGCCTACTTCACCCCTGTGATACTGTCAGGGAATGGAGTATTGATTACCAATATCTTTCTTGTCTAACCTATTCTGCACATGGCAGTTGGATTAATCTTCCTACTTCTTGTTCAGTTGTTTCAATTGTGTCCAACTCTTTGTGACCCCATTTGGGGTTTTCTTAACAAAGATACTGGAGTGGTTTGCTATTTCTTTCTCCTGCTCATTTTATAAATGAGGAAACAGAGGCAAAAAGAGTTAAATGACTTGCCCAGGGTCATACAGCTAGGAAGTATGTAAGGCTGAATTTGAACTCAGGAAGATGAGCACTCTATTCATTGTGCCACGTACAGTTTAAACCTTTCAGTGGCTTTCCATTCACTATAGCATAAAGTCTCCTTAGTTGGGATCAAAGAATCTTAGATTTAGAGATGGAGGTAAAGGCAACATAGTTGGGATCTTAGAAGTCACTGAGTCTAGTTCACTTAACAGATGAGGGATGAGGTTAGGTGACATGCCCAAGTCACATAGCTAAGTGTCAGAAGTAGGATTTGGCAATCCAATTAATATTGTAATCTAGTTCCAACATATCCTTCTCAACTTCTCTCAGTGTTTACCTTATCTCCATATGCACCCTATGCTCTAGCCACAATTATTTGCTAATTCTTCACAAATGCCTTCTGCTCTCCTGTCTGTGTCTTTGCTCATCTGCCCCTCCCCCCTGCCCCATCCCTTTTGAAATTCTTCACCTTCTTCAGGGCCTGGCTCAAGTGTCAACCCTTTATAGAGGGTTTCCTTGACTTTCTCTGCTAGAAAGCATCTTTCCATCCTCTGAGTTGCTATAATACTTGCTTATACCTCTCATGAAACTCATCTCATTCTTCCTGATCTTGTAGTTTTTGTTGTTGTTTTGTTTTGGGGCACATATTTTTTCTCTCCATTAGCTTGTAGGCTACATGAGGGGAAAGACTATGTTCCATTCATAGTTATGTTCCTTATATTACAGAGCCTTCACATACTAGCTATTCAACAAAGTTGTTAAACAAATGAATAAACCTAAAGCTTAAAAAAACCCGTAAGTTTTATTTAAATGAGGTTTAAAGTCTGGTGTGGGCCTCTGATATCATTCATATAGGGACCTCCACAGTGAGGAAACTCCCTCTGCCAATGCAGAGCAGCACCTGCTCTTCAATTTAGGGGAAATTGCTATTAGTACTTGGAGGTGAAAGGACTTGCTTGTCCATGGTTGCACAAGTAATACATGTCCAAAGTGGGATTTGCACCAATTCTCTCTTTCAGAGCAACTCATCACCTACATCATGCTACATATATACCTCAATGAAATTAAGCGAAGTGACACATTTTCAAGGATTAGGCTTTCTCAGAAATGGGTAGACTTTCAGTCTTCTGTTGCTACTAAATGAATTAATTCTTAAAAGAATAGAGATTGTTTTGAGACCATCTTCTCATTGTTTCATCTGTGCCTTTGACCACTTCTTCCCCACCCCCCCTTTTCATATTATCAAAATTAGTTGTAACTATTCCATTCTCTTAAATGGTGTCAGACTGATCAAAACAAAGTCATTTTCTTTTTTTCTTGGCACCATGATGTTTGAGTGCTGATAAATAGACCAAATTCTGGGATGGCTGATCATTGCCCAAATAACTAGATTTGCCATTTACGGTAAACATCTAGAACTATGCTTTAAGACTACAAATAGTATATGCAGTAAAACATGGCTAAAATCAGGGGGGAAATACCAAAAAAATAGGCCTTTGATCTAAACTACTCTTTCCCAGACTTTACATTTCAGACCTTACTGCAAAATAGTGTTGTTCCCTTCATGAGAAAAGGAGAGGAGAATGGCTCTCAATAGACCGTGGGACAAAGGCAGCGGTCCATCAGTTCACAAGCATTTATCCAGTGGCTAGGATGTGCTGGGTTCTCTGCCAAGCACTGGGGATACCAAGAAGGGTGAACACAGACCCTGATCCCCAGTAGCTCATATTCTAATGGGGAAGACAATATGCCAATAACAATATAGATGCGAGATTTCTATCTATATCATTTATATCTCTATAGATAAGTCTCTTCTTCTGCCTCAGACATAATGCTGAAGCTGTTATAATAATTCTAATTTGAGGATTAGCTACAGAAGGTACATAATTTTTCTTTTCTCTGCATTTCAAAGCACTAACCTCATTTTCACTGACACAGAAAAACTGCAGTGTTTATCTAAAGGAAATTAGGACTTATACCATTAAATATTTCATTTGCATGTTCCAAAAAATATCAATTAATACAGATTTAATTGTGGAGCTTGGCTCTGAGGATGCTAGAGTGGCTAATTTTAGATTTAGTCCTTAGATGTTAAATCCTTTTGAGTGTATTGTTGTTTATAATCAGGCTAGTTTATTTTTATGGGCTCTTGGTACCCTTGGACTCTAGATTTATCAGAATTTGTATGCTTTATAGTAAAACTGCAGCACATTCCAAAGATAAGCTCCATATACTCCTCTATCTAATATTTCAATTTACTTCTCTGATTTTATCAACTCAGATTAACTAAATCAAACAGAATATGGTAGGTTCCCACCTCATTGCTTCCCTTCCCTCCATCTTAACCACACAAGGTCTCATTTTCAAGGGCTCTTATAAGTTACTTGGCCATAAGACCACAAAAATTCAAACCAATTGATATTTTAGGCACAGCCTCCAGGTAATAGTCTAGTGTTCCAGAGGTTGGAATTCTGCAGAAACACTAAATTTTCACTTCAAGACACTTTTATTTTTGTTCTGCAATTCGTTAATGATCCACACACTGACTAATTGAAGTTTTACAGCAACTTGTAAATGTGTGTGTGTGTGTGTTTAAGAAAGGACAGTGGATTGAAAACCAATATCCATATGTATAATTTACCTAAAAAGATAAGTAAAGTTAGCTGTTATCAAATGCATTAAAAATAACCTTGAGGAAGGAGATAAGGTGTTTGGCAGAATTCCTAAGAGATCAGGCCAAGTTCTGTTTGATTTCCTCATAGTATTACAACTATGCATTGTGATCTGGGCATTTAGGAGTAAATAGTAGATGGCAGTGTTCAGATGTTTTGATACTCTGATGAGTATCAAATCAAATCAAATCAAAAAGTACCACTTAGGGTGCTCCCTCCACTAATGCCATTTGAAACCTCTGGACTTCTCATTCATTTTTATTCTTGTCCATGTTTCCACATAAATTGTCCATAAGGAATGCAAATCCAAACAATATGCTAGAGACTTGACTGAAATGTCCTTGATTTTTCTATTATGTCATTCTGCCTGCTTTAACAAGGCTTCCACGTTGCATGATGAAGACATGCAACTGCAAAGGCAATTCAGTGATCTTACAAGTACAGTTACTAAGCAAGGTCCATCTATAGTTTGTGTCAGTAAAGATGTCCTGAGAAAAGCCTAAAAAACGATTCCCTACAGATAGTGATATTCTCTAATTGCTCCAATTTGTAGCTTCCAATTGAATTTTCCTAAAGTGTAAGTCTGACCATGTCTTCCCTTTTATTCGATAAACTCTAGTGGCTTCATATACCCCTAGGATCACACAGGACCTTTTTTTTGGCATTTAATGCTCTTTGGAACCTTCTCCCTTTGTAACTTTCTGCATCTTCTTTATATATCAATCTCTTCCAACCAATCTAGATATTCTAACCATATTTGCTCTTCCTCTCACATGCTATACCATCTTCTCTCTCCATGCCTTTCCACTGGGTGTTTCTCATGCCTGACTTCCCCTCTCTCCTCACCTCCACTGCTTAAAATATCTAGATTCCTTCAAAACTCAACTCCAACTCCCACCTTCTTCAGGAAGCCTTTCTTAGTAATGCCCCATCTGCCCTTAGTTGTTAGTGTCCTCTTCCTTAAGGTTAATTCTGTTTATGTCTTGTATATGCCTATTTATGAGCATGTTGTCTCCCCTATTCGAATGTAAACTACTTGAGGGCAGGGATCATTTTTTATTTTTTCTTTGTATCCCCACTACTTTACATAGTGCCTAGCATAAGTTAAGTGATTATTAAATTATTTTTGATTGATTAATTGATTGATACTGTACACATTGAGTCAATCTCATGAACATTCAAATGCCTCCTGGTATAATCTACTCTACTAAAAATAAAGTGGCTAAAAGTGCATATTGGCCAGTGTATAGCAGGCTGCTTGGGCAGCCCAGCAAATTAATCCATCAATAGCTCTCTTCTGGTTAGGCACTGCAGGTGATAAGATTAGCCCAAAATGGAATAGGAGAAGGAAAATGTGCTTGATTGTATTTGGTAAACTGGGCAGAGCTTTTAATAACCACAAGCAGCTCACTAACTGTAATGGCAAACAAAGTGGTAATTTTGCTGTTTTTCTCTGTGTTATTCAGTTTCCCAGCCTCAGTCTTATATGCCTCTGTGCTGAGCCAATTAGACATGTGCAAGTGGGCTCTAAACAATCAGATACATACATGTGGGCTCTAGCCAATCAGATGCTGAGTAGAACTGTATATAAAGAGAATGGTGTTGAGAAAGCAGGCATTAAGGGGAGCCAGTGTTGAGAGATCTACACAGCGCTCAGAGAGAGAAGCAGCTTGAGTGGGCAGAGAGAAGACACCTCTCTCTGAGAGTGGAGAGGAGACCTCTGAAAACTGGGAGGAGACCCTTGATGGAAGAGACTTGCTGAAGGAGTCTCTGAACTTTGAAAGTGAATAGAGCTGTAGGGCAGAAACCTGCCCATGTGTGTTGTTCTAGGGAAGACCCTAACCTGGGTCCCCATGATTTTGGGGAATGCTACTGAATGCAATGATATATGCTATGTGCCAAATGACATACTGAGTGTTACGATATATATATACAAAGATATATGTGTGTATGTGTATATATGTATGTGTATACATGTTGAATGATATGTTTTGCTTAAGGATGTTGTTATGAATGTTATGCTTTACTTTATTGAACAATGTTTAGTTCTGAATAGAGAGTTCATTGCACTATGTGATTAGACCAGTAAAATTATTCATAGCAGTGGTCCTCAGGTGTACTGAAGTGATTGGTGTTACAGTAACACAAAAATACATTTAAAAATTATATATGTGTGTACATATATGTGTACACATATACAGTTATCCCTTCCACATCATGACTTTCCCTATTGCATTTTCCATATATCCTGGGTCAGCATAAGAAATTAAATGGAAATTTTGGGGAGTTTTACAAAAACTGCAGAAGACATGAAAAGGCCAGCAGATAACACAGAAAAAGTTTGAAACTCAGAAATGCATAAAATATATGTATAGTATTGTATAATATCAATATATTTTACTTTTTCATACCATAAATATACACAATTTCCTTTTCAAAGTTAAAATAAGTATAAGTTAAAGTTTGTGAAAAGAATACAAAAGCCAGCAGATAACACACAAAGGTTAAAAATGTGGAGATATCTTAAAAAGTTTAGTAACTTATAAATGTATAAATAGTATGTACTGTTATATACAATATATTATGTATAATATTGTAACATTATCTATACTATTATATTATCTGTAATATGTATAATATTGTAATATTACATATAGTATTACAATATTGTACATTTGTACTGTAGGTATTTTAATAACAGAAATGAACAGGTACACAATTTTTCTTTTTTACTTACAGTTGAATTTGTAGTAAAAGAACTGTGCTTCTACACACTGGTTTTGGGGATGCTGAATGTATTTATGGCAATCTTTCATGTAATATCCTACAGTGATCTTTGCATCTCAAGTTTCTCAAATCTTGTGTTGTATAAATTCAAAGAGAGGGCCAAAATTTTCACATGAATATTTTAGATCATGGGGGATCCATGCCCCTAACTTCCATGATGTGGAAGGGATAACTGTATATGTGCATATGTGTATGTGTATATGTGTGTTTGTGTGTGTATGTGCTCTCCTATTAAATGCTTGCAATGCAAGCAACCCAAAAGAGGATGTGCCACAGTAAACTATTGTGCAACCTGTCCTGAGAAACAGCCTATCTTCCCTATTCCCCATTTTGTTATGCAGAAACCCCTAATACTGAGACTGAATAAAGGTGTTATTGTATGGAATCACCCTTCAGCCCCAGCAACAGGGACTTTGACCAATCAACTTTTACCCTATCCTTACTCTTCTCTTGCCCTATTAAAACACTGGCCCCTCCTTGAATGCTGTGACTCAAACAGGAAAGCCATCCTTGAGGTGAACCCAATAAACCTTGCTTTGGTTTACAAAGTCTTGGTCCAGTTACTTGGTTATTCCTGTCTCCCCACATCAACTGTGGCTGGCACATACAATGTTATATGAAAGCTATGATCTAAAACATGTGTGACCTTCCAAAGAACTCCTGATGAAAAATGCTATCCACCTACAGAGAAAGATCTGATGGAGTCTGAGTACATATCAAAGAGTCCTTTAAATAAAACTTTAATTTTCTTGGTGGTTTTTTTAATTGAGGAGGGGTGAGTATCTGTATTTTCTTTCACAATGTGAATAATGTGGAAATACCTTTTGCTTGACTGCACATGTATAACTTATATTAAATTGTTTGCCTTCCTAACAAGGGGTGAGAGAAGAGAAGGTAGAAGAGAATTTGGAACTCAATTTTTTTTAAATGAATGCTAAAAATTGTCTTTACATGTAATTGGAAAATATAAAAGATTTTTAAAAGGACATGTATGACCAGAAATAAGTTTAACTGGTCATGAAGAGAGAATGAGAGATGATAAATGGATTGCCTGAATGCTACACTGGTAACAATGGATATTAAAAGAACCATAGGAAGATCCTTAGTGATAAATTGGGTGGATCCTCTATGGAGAAGTTATGGAACAGTTTGAATAAAAATTGCTCAGAATGACAAGGTGTGAATTGGGTATGATCTGTACCAATCACAGCTGTGCCTCCATCAATGAAAACATGACTGCATCGAAGGCATTCTCATTCATCATTAAATGAATTATCAAAGTGTTTATTAAATACATGAAAAAATGAACAAGCACACCCAATTTAAAGGAAATATTACTCAATTAGTGATTGTCATGGACTGTATATCACTTTCTGATCTTCTAATAGCATATCCACTCAAGTATGCTAAAGAAACTTTCAGTGACCTGCCTTGTGAGTCAATCTGCAAAGGCTTTATCTGCGTAAGTAAGCATTCAGAGAATAAAGACATTTAAAAATTCTTTTATGTTGTATAGCACTGGGGCTGGATGATATTTAGAAATAATTCTCACTCTCAGAGACTGTTGTCATTCCCAAATGTCATACAAAAGTTTAAAATCCACCCTCATTGGCTTTTTTATTATAATAATATTTTATTTCCTCCCAATTCCATGTAAAAACAATTTTTAGTATTTGATGGGTTTATTTTTTTAAAGTCTTGAGTTCCAAATTCTATCCTTCCTTCCCTCCCCTTTACCTACCCTGAGACACTAAACAATCTGATATAGGTTATACATATGGAATATGTAAAACATTTCCATATTAGTCATTTTGTGCAATATGTGAACAAAAAAAATAGAAAAGAAGAAAGTAAAAAAATAGTATCTTTCAGTCTGTATCTGACAACATCAGTTCTTACTTTTTGATTAGATTTATCTAGTTCTGAGAGGGGAAAATTGAGGTCCCCCACTAGTATATTTTTATTGTCTATTTCCTCCTGTAACTTATTTAACTTTTCTTTTAAAAATGTAGATGTTATACCATTTGGTGCATATATGTTTTGTATTGATAGCACTTCATTTTTTTATATTACATTTTAACAAGATATAGTTTCCTCCCTTCTCTCTTTTAATTAGATCAATTTTTTCTTTTGCTTTGTCTGAGATCATATCTACCTTTGCTTTTTTTTTAAATTTCAGCTAAAGTATAATAGATTCTGCTCCAGACCCTTACCTTTACTCTGTGTGTCTCTGTGCTCCAAATGCATTTCTTGTAAATTGTAGAATTTTGTAGCATATTGTAGGACTCTGGTTTTTAATCTAGTCTGATATCTGCTTCTATTTTATGGATGAGTTCATTCCATTCACATTTAGTTATGATAGCTAGTTGTGTATTTCCCTCCATCCTATTTTTCCCTTGTTTATTCTTTCTTTCTCACCTTTTACTGTGTCCCTCCTCACAAGAATTTTACTTCTGGTCACTGTCTCCCCCAACTCACCCTCCCTTCTATCAGTTTACTCCACCCTCTCCACTCTCTTATCCCCATCTCTTTTAACTTCCCTATAGGATAATTTAGATTTCTATATCCAGCTGAATGCATGTGTTATTCCCTCTGAATCAATTCCTATGAGAGTTCAAATGTTGCCTGCCACCTCCCACCTTCCTCTTAACTATTATAGCTGTTTCATGCCTCTTTTCTGCGAGCTAATTTACTCCCATCCTATCTTGCCTTTCTTCTTCTCCCAGTGTAATATTCTTTTTCACCCATTAATTTCATTTTTTTAATATCATTGCCTCATAGTCATCTCATACCCCCACCCTCTGTCTATGTATCCTACTTCTAATGGCCTCTATAATATTAAAGTTTTTAAGAGTTACAAATAGCATCTTACCATGTAGGAATATAAACAGTTCAACCTTATTGAATCTCTTATGTTTCCTCTTTCTGGTTCCTTTTTGCCTTATTATGTTTCTCTGGAGTCTTTTATTTGAAGATCTTTTTTTGTTGTTGTTCAGTAATAGTTTTTTTTTAATTTGGAATGCTTGAAAGTTCTCTATTTCATTAAATACTCATTTTTCCCAATGAAGAATTATACAATAAGGTTTTGTTGGGTAGGTGTTTCTTGGTCATAACCCTAAGTATTTTACTTTCCAGAATATTATATTCCAAGTCATCTGGTTCTTTAATGTGGAAGCTGCTAAATCCTGTGTAATCCTGACTGTGGTTCTACAATATTGTAATTGTTGCTTTCTGGCTGCTTGCAATATTTTCTCCTTGACCCAGGAGCTCTGGAATTTGACTCTGATATTCCTGGAAATTTTTGTTTTGGTATTTCTTTCAGGACAGTGAATTTTTCCAATTTCTATTTTGCTCTCTGGCTCTAGGATATCAGGGTAGTTTTCCTGGATAACGTCTTGAAAGATGATATCTAGGCTCTTTTTTTGATCATGACTTTCAGGTAGTCCAAAAATACTTAAATTATCTCTCCTGGATCTATCTTCCAGGTCAGTTGTTTTTCCAATGAGAAATTTTAGTTCTCTTTTTTCTTTTGATTTTTTAAATCATTTCTTGATTTCTCATGGAGTTATTCATTTCCACTTGCCCCATTCTAATTTTTAAGGAATTATTTTCATCCGTGAGCTTTTGTATCTACTTTTTCATTTAGCTAATTCTATTTTTTAAGGAGTTATTTTCTTTGGTGAATTTTTGTATTATCTTTTTTCTGTTTGTGTGTGTGTATGTGTGTTTCTTTTACTAAGCAGTTGACTTTTTTTGCAGTACTCTCATTTCTTTTCCTAATTCTTTTGTTTTCTTTTTAAAATCCTTTTTTAAGATCTTCCAGGAATTATTTTTGGACCTGAGATCAATGTACATTTTTCTTTCATGTATCACATGTAGCCATTTTGACAGTTGTCTTCTTCTAAGTTTGCACCTGCATCTTTCACACTGCCATAGTAACTTTTTATAGTAAAATTCTTTTTTGTTTTTGTTTTTGCTCATTTTTTTCCTGCCTATTTTGTGACTTTGTACTTTTATGTGAGAGTTGGCCTCTGCTACTGCATTGTCCCATGTTTCTTGTGCTGGGGTTTGGGACCTTGCTGCTTGCTTTCACTGGACCTTGGGGCTTAACTGCTGACTTGCACAGGTGGTGGCAGGGGAGCGATGCTCCCTGATGGCTTGTTATGGAGTTGAGGTCTTGGTGCTGGCCAGCCAAAGGGACAAGGCCTTGCTACTATTCAGCAATGGAGGTGGAGCTCTGCTGGTGGCCTACACTAGGGGTGGGGCCTCACTGTGCTGCTGGACTGGGACTGTTGGCTTTCCTGGGAGCTGCTGGTTTGCACAGAGGGGTGGTGACAGCTGGTTAATTGCTCCAGGGCTTGGAGTCTCACTGGAGGCCCCCTGGGCTGTGGGCCATGACTCTTGCCTTTTCATGAGGCTCCCCTCCTACCCCAGTGAGATAGACTTTTCCTATTGTCCTGGCATGTTGCTTCCCTTCTCTCAAACTGGTTCTGAGGCATTTTTCAATGTTGTTTGGAGGAGAATTTGGGAGGGCTCCAGTGAGTTCCTTCCTCACTCTATCATCTAGACACCAGAAGTTCCCACCCTCAAAAGCTTTGTAAAAAACAGGTGTAGACACATCACAAAGTTATGTTTATATGTAACAAGTGAAATGAACTATGGTACAACCAACCTCTTCATTGTGTCTGACTTTTTGATGAAACTAAAGTCAAATCAATTAGACAGTGATATACAATCTATTGTTAGGAAAGGGAAAATTAATACATCCATGCTTACTTAGCTGGTGGTTTGCCTGGCACCTCAGGATATATTCTTAGTCTCTTCTCAGTAAAGCATTTATCTGTCCTTGGCACAGCTTGGTAGACAGCTGAGGACAGCTGGGATCTGGAGACTTAAGCAGACAGTACCAGCAGGGGGATTGGGAGGAGGCTGAGACAGGTGGCTAAAATGTCTGGGGAAGATGGCTGTAGGCCATAGGTGGAGATCCAGGCTAGGAGGCTGTGAGCATCCACTAGGGGCGGTTCTAATGGTAGTGACAAAAGTAGCATTTGGGATGTCAGAACCTTACCCAAGTGAGTGATTAATTTCAAAGAAGCATAACTGTAAGTATTAAAAACCCAGTTGGAGGGGCTATGCCTCAGGGTTACGATTCTAACCCTGAAAAGATGGGAAAAGACAAATTTAGGGCAGTTAGGTGGCAAAATTTGGAGTCAGAAAGATCTGAAATTCAAATCCTACCTCAGGCACTTAATAGTTGTGTGCTATGAAAACAATTCGCATAACTTTTTTTGCCTCAACTTCCCTATCTGTAAAATAGGGTCAAAATAATAGTATCTACCTCACAAAATTATCATGATCAAATGAGTTAACTTATGCAAAGTGCTTTGCCAATCTTAAAATACTATATAAATGTTAGCTGTTATTATAAGGACAAAGCATGACTCTAGTCTTGGAAGAAATAGCATATGTGGCAAGATGTCTAGGCAGACTTAGATGAATAGTATTTGATCTCATGGCAGGGTTAAAGACATAAAAATCAGTGTGGTGAGTGGTGGAGGGGAGGTGTCATAAATGTCATACAACCACCATCCAAGGATGCTAAATGGCCTCGTGAATTGAGTGCTGGATGTGGAAACAGGAAGACCTGAATTCAAATCCATCATCAGATGTTTACTAACTATGTTGCCCTGGGTAAGTCACTTAACCTCTGCCTACCCCAGTTTCCTCAACTGTAAAATGGGAGTAACAATAGCTTCTACCACCTATAAGTGTCCTGATGATCTAATGAGATAAATTTTTTAAAGAACTTAGGCCAATGCCCAGCACATAGTAGGCACTTAAAATATTTATTTCCTTCTTTCTTTTTTCTCTCAGGTAAAGAGGCTGCTTGAGAACAAACCCACTAATCACTTCCCATGTGGAAACCTTTCTCCTTGACATGCTCCAAGCTGACCTGCCAGGTTTTAGAATTACTGCTAAAAAATCCATTTCCCAATTCGAGCCTTGATGTGCTAGGTCTGGTACTATAGACATCTTTGACTTAACACAGCAGAAATCACAGAACACTCTTTCAGTATGTGGCTTGCAATTAAGAGGATGTTTCACTGAGGTCCTTTCTGATAACTGCCTCCTAAAGTTGGCAGTGGAGACGTGGTCCAGCTGAAAAAGTGATGGATTTGTAGTCAGGTATCATGGGTTTGAAATCCAGCTCTGTCATTTACTAGCTGCATGACCTTACAAATCACTTAGAATATATGGGCCTTAGTTTCCTCATCTGTAAAATAGAAAAGGGTCGACATGATAGCTTCTCGGTTCTTTTCTATCTTTCAATCAATCAGTCTATCAATAATTGCTTATTAGGTACATATGTTTCTACTTGGTGTTAGGTACTGATTCTTTATGAATCTCTAAATTCCTTCCCTAGGGTCTGGGTATCCAGCAAAGTGATAAGATAATAGTCTAGTTGATGGAACTGGTGAGAGAGACTTGGTAAGAGTGGATAAGACTTAGATGCTAAAAATAGGTTCTAAAATAATCATTAGAAGAAAAAGTAAGGGTCCCTTGATGCTGAGCTATCTGTGATAATGGACTAAGTGTGTTTATATTACCCTACCCAAGACCCAGTTCATGGATCAGATTTGTAAATGCAGAATAGAGTTGAATGACTCGCATGGTGGTGTCATGCATCAGGGTACCAATCTTATCATTGAATTATCTATTTGCAATAATTGTCGATGTTTCTCTGATTTTGTGACATCGTGGCCCATAACATGTCAGGTTCTCCACTATCTCTCTCTCTTTTTTTAATTTTTTTTCTATTTTATTTAATTTTATTTTTTAATTAATTTGTTTGTTTCCTTTTAGTTTACAGGATTCAATTCCACAATTCCTTGAGTTTCACATTTTGTCCCCCTCTCTCCCCTCCCCACCATGGCAGCATATAGTCAAGTATAGGATCTGTAAATACTTTCACATTATACATTAGTCAGGTTATAAAGACGGATTGTATCAGATGGAATGAAAAATGGTAAAGAAGACATAAAACCAAACAAAAGAAGGAAAAAGATCAGGTATTTTGCTTCTACCTGGATATAGACTCAGTTCTTTCTAGTTCTTTCTCTGGATGCACATATTTCTCTCCATCATGAGTCTTTTGGGATTGACTTACATCACTGCATTGCTGAGAAGAGTCCAGTCTATCAAAGTTGGTTATCACACATATGTTGTGTCTGTAATTGTGTACAAATTCCTCCTGGCTCTACTCTTCTCACTCAGCATCAGTTCATATAAATCTCTCCAGGTAAATATGAAGTCCATCTGCTCCTCGTGTCTTATAGCACAATAGTATTCCATAACATGCATATACTACAACTTGTTCAGCCATTCCCCAATTGATGGTCACCCCCTTAATTTCCAATTCTTTGCCACCACAAAAAGAGCTGCTATAAACATTTTTGTACATATGGGTCTTCCTCCCACTTCTATGATCTCTTTGGGATACCTCCACTATCTCTTGAAGTCTGTCCAAGTTCATGTTTCTTGGTTCCATGATATTATCTATCCATCTCATCTTCTGCCATCCCCTTTTCTTTTTGACTTCTCTCTTTCCCAACAAGAGGGATTTTTTTTCCAATGAATTCTATCTTCTCATTATGTGGCCAGAATATTTAAGCTTCAGTTTCAGTATTTGATTTTCCACTGAATAGTCTGAATTATTTCTTTAAGTATCAATTGATCTCCTTGCTGTCCAAGAGATATTCAAAAGTTTTCTCCAGCACCACAATTCAAAAGCTTTCTTGATAGTCCAACTCTCACAGCCATGCAATGTTCTGGAAAAAAACATGGCTTTGACTATATGGACCTTTGTCAGTAAGGCCATGTCTCTGCTTTTTAGTCTTCTGTACAATTGTGTCATAGTTTTCCTTGCAACGAGCAAGCATCTTTTAATTCTGTGGCTACAGTCATCATTTGCAGTAATCGTTGTATATATAAAGAGTATAAAATCTGATACTCCTTCCATTTTTCCTCCCTCTGATTTCCAGGAAGTAATGGGACCTGTTACCAGGAGGCTGGACGATTATTTGTTGGGGTGGTTATTTAGGGAATTATTTTATCTGTTAGAGGATTGAACTAGGAAGCCTCTAAGTTCTCTCCTGCTTCTAAGTTTCTCTGATTCTCTGAGTAAAATTAAGAACCAGAGAAATTAAATGACCTTTCCAAGGTAATGAAGCTGGGGAATATACAGTCACAGAAGATATAAATGATTGTTCATCTGAGTCTTAATCTTTTTATCTGTAAAATGAGGATAATAGTTTTACTTATCTCCCAGGGTGGTTGTGTTGATCAAATAAATTAACATATGTAAAGTCTTTTGCAAACTTTAAAGCATTATATAAATACAAGCTATTATTATTATCATTATCATATAAATGATCTTATAAATTAAAATGCTATATAAATGTAAGATTATTAGCACTATTTTAAAAATATGCTTATCTTGGGACATACCCAGTGAGTTTCTTTTTTTAAAGAAAAATTTCTTATATAATCCTTTCTTTTGTGATATCTTTCTTTCTCCTAAAATTTCAGATATTGGTTTTGGAAGCATGCGATATAAATGTTTACTTCATGTTCCAGGGATCCAGCATTTTAGCAGTGGAGATAATCTTGCCTCTCATGTAAATCATATTCCCTCTCCACTCCTTTAGATCACATAATGAGTTGCTCTGGACATAGGTATATATGTGTGTACATATATCTGTATATAATGTGTGCACATTTCTGTGCTTATGCACATATATGTATATGTGTGTGTACATGCATACACATGCATATATGTGCATATGTATATGTATTGTGTGTATGTGTATATGGATATGGATATGGAAAAATCACCACTCTGAACAGGAGACATCTTTAACTCACATTACAGATGGGACTTTATCATGACAAATAGGAAACTTGGGCAACCATTTTTGGAGCTTACAACTCTACAATGTGGGGTATTATCATAGCATACCCTTAACACTGATTTGGAGGCCCACAATATTTTCAACCCCCCTGTTCAGGAATCTTTGGAGGTAATATCCTTTAATAAATCTCATTTGAACACATAAAACATACTTTCATTTTCTTTTTCCATTTCTCAGTGTGGACTCAGGTTACCGTAGTCAATTGTTTGGCAAAACATTTGCTACCAAATAAAGAAATTGAAATGAGCAGAAGAAACTGACCAAGTATCATCCTCAAGGAGTTCTCATTCCAATCTCTACAGAGAGAGGGGTCTGTGGGGGAGGGGAGGCTCTCAACTCTCAGCTAGATTGGTTCTTAATCAAGGCACATGAATTTCTTTGCTAGATTCAGACTTAAAGCTTTTTCACCAGTGGTATTGCCTTTGAGAAGCTGGAGTCACCTGCATACCATGATGAGTCATTGGAGCAGGATTTGAGTAGAAGACACAAAATCAACCTATTATTTAAATATATTTGGTTACTATATTGATATACCGAAAACAACAAGAACAAAATAAGACTTAGACTCATATGGGACCTAAGTTTGAACCCTGGTTATGACAATTATTCCATTTTTATCCTTGGTCAAGAAGTCTCTGAGTCTCAGTTTCCTTACCTGTACACTAGGCATAAAAAGGCTTGACCTCATAGGCTTATTGTAAGGGAAGTGTTTTGCAGACCCTAACATTCTTCATAAATAAGTGCTAGTATAATCATTTGGGACTAATTAAGAATTCTTGTCAATGAGTCATTTCTTCAAATCCCCATTCTTTCTAACATCCAAGTCAGTCACTATAGCAATAATTTCTCAGTGGATGCACTTTTATGCAAATAGATGGCATTTCCCCCCTTCAAATATATTATTACTTTTTGTGTGTATGAAGGTGTTGGGGTCATGTGATGGGGACAGAGAATGGCACTTGAAAACAAAATGTGATATGACAGAGAGATGGAAGCCAAAGGTGTTTTGATTTACATGTGAATATCTGGATATTTTTATCTATCCAAATGAAAATTAAATAAATCTCTTTACATGAATATCACAAAGGTAAGGCTTTGGTGAGTCATCTACTGCTGGAAAATGAATTTTATAATAGGGACGGTGCAGGTATGAAAGAACCTTGATTTATTTTTTCTCTCCTAGTTATGCAAGAGGAAAAATATCTTTGTAACTCAAGGAAGGACATATTGAGAAACTTATGCTTATTAGTGACTAGAAATAACCACTGCAATCATGATCACAAATTTGTCTTTCTCTAATAAATATTTACTTTAATTCGATGCTATCTATATACCTGGAATCACAGGGTTTGGCTGAATGGCTCCTATTAATATACCCCAGATAGCCTAGTATTTGGGCAGAATTGGGACAATCGCATCCTCAATGGAGCATGTGATAAATTTAGAGGTTAAGCTTTGTCCCTTCTGGCTTTGGGGGACTGCACTAACCTAAGGGACTAGGTCAGATTGTAGATATGTTCAAATAATCCATGATTGGCTCAGACTCACGTCCAGATTTGCCTATTAGAAGTCAGAATTTGCACTTTAAACATTCTGTCCTCAAAAGGTAGTCACCATCCAATTCTGCAAATATTTATTAAGTGAACATTATGTGCCAGATGGAAGATAGCCCTTATGGGAGTCAGGATACTTGGGTTGAAGTCAATGTCTGTGACAGACGAACTGTGTAATTATGGATAAAATGACTCTAATCTCAGTGCCCCTATCAACTCTCTGTGTCTATCTGTTAGGGACACTCACTGTAGAAATTGGAATGAGAGCTTCTTGAATTTAAAATGAGGATGGCACTTGGTAAGTTTCTTCTGCTCATTTCAGTTTCTTTTTTTTTCTATTTTTTTTGGAGGGGGGAAGGCAGAGCAATTGGGGTTAAGTGACTTGCCCAAGGTCACACAGCTAGTAAATGTTAAATGTCTGAGACTGGATTTGAACTCAGGTCCTCCTGACTTCAGGGCCAGTGCTCTATTCACTGAGCCACCTAGCCACCACTCAGTTTCTTTATTTGGTAGCAAATGTTTTGCCAGATGATTGACTATGGTAACCTTAGTCCACATTGGGAAAGGGAAAAAGGAAATGTAGGCACATCTTACATGTTGAAAGATTTATTAAAGGATGTTCTTCAAAGATTCCTGGAAAGTGATAAAGTCCCTTCTGTACTGTGAGTTAAAAATGCCTTCTTTTTAAATGTTCCAGGTAATGACTACTAAAGAAGAAGATGTCTGCTACCTCTCCTTCTATACTTATACTTCAGAACAATGGTTGTTTGATTTTTTAGCATAGTGGTTGTTTGTAGGAGATGAGAATATGAATGTAGAGTGTTTTTTGATTTATTCAAAGTAGGCCAACAAGGGAAACATGAAGGGTCTTATCTAAGATGCCAAATGTTGTGGAACTATCTGAGCTCAGATGGATACTTTTAGGGGGTTATTATACACCAAAGAGAGGAAGAATTTCTAAATTGGTTTTAAAACAAAAAAAAAAGAGGCAAGAGAAAATTAACATTTACCAGATACATGCCAATTATCTTGCCAAGTACCAGGGGAATGGTCTTCAGTAATTCTTTTAAGTAAGAGATCAAAGGCCTCATAGAGGTGTTGATGTTTTAATCTCCCCCACCTGGGATTCTACATGTGAAATGCTATTTTAGAATCCATAGGTGAGAGGTAATACAATTCTCATACACAAAGACCCTAATATGGAGATAAAGGCCTTATTTATTAATATAATGATGCATAAATGCATATTTCATAGGAAGCAGTTTAATTAATTTACATTTTTCAAAGTAAGGAAGAATCGTTCTTTCAATTAGAACATTGTAAAAAGTAAAACCATGTCCTTTTACCCATAATAAGAAAGGGGTGTCCAAAAAAAATTTAAAACAGGATATGGAATGACAGAAATCAGACATTATGGAAAGCATGCAGCAGTTAATGATTTATTGGTCCCTCCCTAGACTGTAAGTTAAAGAGAAGTAAACTGCACTGGTGCTGGGAATTTCCACCTCGGGAGTTGGTAAATAAACAAAATCATAGGCTAGGGGCTTGGTGCTCAGCCCTCTCCCTCCTAAAAATCCACTCCCCAAACAGAAAAAAATAAACTAAAGCAAACCAACCAAAAAAGTGGTGAGTACCTATTACTCTTCTCTACCTCCCCAAAAGGAAACAGAAAATACTAAAATAAACCAATAGAAAAAAATGTTAAGTACTGTGGTAGATCTTGGGGATCCAAAATGAAAACAAAACAAAACAGAAACAAATTGTCTAACTTCAATCAGTTTACAGTCTGTGAAGGGGACCCCTTCATTCATTATATTTGGATCATCATCATCTAATATGGTAGATGGCACCTAGTAGCTTAAAAAACACTTTTTGATTGATTGGTGGGGGTCATATGCATACATACAGGCATAAGTACACATATAATGTATGTAATCATACTCACTATTCATGTGTGTGTATGAGTAGAAGATTGCTTTCTTATGATGTCAACAAAAACCTAAATAATATAACCCAATGATTCTCAGCTATTGTTGTTACATTGTATTGTGTTGTGTTGTATATTATTGTACCTGTTCCCTCTCCTGAGAGCTACGTGACATAAATATTTTTTACCCACTCCTGCTCATAATTGTTGTAGCACTGACCAATTGAATCAAATACTTAGGCATTCACAGTATTGAATAAGTAAGTATTTGAGAAAGAGATCTAGCCAGTTAACCCCAAGTTAACTAGGTAGGTTACAGATATCTCCTTGATGTCACCATTGTCTTTGAGAATGAAGGAGAAAACACACAATTAAGTATTGAAGTATTGTTTGTGGCCATTCTGAAGCTCTGCAAATAGAAGCGATTTGAGAGCCAACTGAAAAAAAGCTTAAGGTACTGAAGGAGAGGACAGGAACAGAGGGAGAAAGTTTAGGGAAGGTCCTACTTCATGGAATAGTGAAAAGGGTGCAGATCCAGGACAGAGATGTTCAAAACCTGGTTCTTATACTTAACTATAGGATTCTGGGCAAGTCATTTAAAAAGTCTGGTCTGCCAATTATTATAATTATGACTTTGAACAAGGCACTAAGTGTCATGCCCCCTCTTTTGCAAAATTAGCACTTTGGATTAAATTATTTTTAAGGTACCCACCACCTCTGAAATCTGTGATCCGATGACCTCTTAGAGTCCTGGCTTCCTGACCTGTAAAATGGAGGGAATAATAGCTAGATTTGTGTCTCAGGGATGTTGTGAAGATCACATGAAATATAACCAAAGTGTTCCAGGCACCTTAAAGCTGTATAAATGGCAGCTGCTAGGAGGAAAACTTTTGGGTTATAATGGGCTGCTAGGAAGACTTGAGAAGGCCCAGGCATTAGCAGCTACAAATCACAGTTCCCTGACCTGGCATTTCTCTAGAGTAAAGGAATCACTCTTCATGATTCACTTACTCCTTCTTTGAAGGGCTTAAAAAATGAGATTTTTCTTATTACTTGATATAAATCTTGTCAATAATTAAGTGAATATTTCTCTTAATTGTCAATATTAGGCATCTATCTATCTGTGCATTATGATATACCATTGTAAGAGAATCCAACAGCCAGAGAGTGTCATCTGAATGAGATGGTTGCAAACTGGATATGGAAGGAAATAAACAAGAATGTCAATTGGACAGGAAGGAATAGAGAATCTATTTTCCCTCTTGGCCTTCCTTTCTCAACCACCAGAACAAATGGGAAGGAAAAGACTCCCCAGCCCATCCTGAAGGAACACATCTGCCAAAAGTGTGCACAAGCCAAGGTCTTCATGATTAGGTCAACTCTGCTTCCTGTCATCTCATTAAAACTCAAAGTAATGAGTTTTGTGTATACTGATGAGATCCCGCATTATCTGACATAGGGAGGGACCCAGCAAAGCAAAGCTCAGCTTCTGCAGCCTTCGATTTCAAGAAGGTGAGGTTGTTAATCGTGTAAAATGCAAGTTTTGGTGATGAATTCTAATGGAGCAAGAAAACTTCCAGAAAAGACACCCACGTAAAATCCATATTCCAGAAACTGTTTATATTATTACAAAATAATCAGAGAATTTCAAGATTATATAATCTAATCCCTTTCTTGAAAAAATTAGAAAACTGAGAAGAAAAGAGGTTAAGAGACCTTCCTGAGGTCATATAGATACTGGTAGAAGAAGGAATAAAATCTAAGTCTCCTGACTCCTAGCCTGAGGTCCTATTTGCCATATGGAGCTGGTTTGAAATCTCAGGGTCCTGGGTTCAAATTCCGACTGTCATTTGCTCTTTCTTTGGCCTCTGGCAGGCTGAGCTTTAGTTTCAATAACTATAAAATGAAGGAGTTGGACAAATAATTTTTTTTTGGAGGCAATATGAGTTAAGTGACTTACTTAACTTCACACAACTAGTCACACAACTAGTAAGTGTCTTGAGTCCAGATTTGAACTCAGGCCTGCCCAATTTAAGAGCTGGTGCTCTATACTGCATTACCAACCTACCCCTATATGACCTTTTAAGTTCCCTTCTAACTCCATGATTCCTGAAAAATATCACTGAACCAGTCATTGATGCTTTACCCTGTTTTTCTGCATTTCTTTTTTTTGTCATTAAAATTAGTTTTTTACATGCTCCAAAACACAGATGATTACAATGATGGGAGTTCAAGAAGTCATGATAGAGGGTATTTCTATTAACACATCCCTGATGAGTCTATAAAATCAATCTAAAATTTTGAATGTTCTTATGAAAAAATAAGCTAAGAGGCTATAGATATATTGGCTTTAATTTACGATTAATCTTAGCAAAGGCCTAGGTCTGTTTCATAGCAGCTAGTATGATGGAATGAAGACTCGATTCATAGTTAGAGGACATGACTTTGAATTCCAGCTCTCCCATTTCCCATATGTGTGACCTTGGACAATTCCTAATCTCTCTGTGCTTCAATTTCCTCATTTGAAAAATGAGATGTGTGTATCCGTCTGTGTGTGTGTGTACATGCACATGTGTACTTATGAGTGTTTGACAATTCAGTGAATGCTACACACTCTTGAGAATATTTTTAAGTGTGTAAAATAAAATACAGAGAAATACAAAGGGAATCAATCAAACTGAAATACAGTTAGGAAATTTTATTTTAAATTTAAATTAAGGTACAAATGTACCTTAGGTTAAGAACCTCTGACTAGATAGTATCTAAGGTCCCTTCCTAGTTTAATTCTTTTTTTCTTGGGAGGGGAAAAGGCAGGGCAATTGGGGTTAAGTGACTTGCCCAAGGTCACATGGCTAGTAAGTATGTCAAGTGTCTGAGATCACATTTGAACTCAGGTTCTCCTGACTCTAGGGCTGGTGCTCTATTCATTGCACCACCTAGCTGTCCTCCTTTAATTCTTATGAGCCCAAGTAAAACATTTTAAAAGTTAGTAGGTAAAGGGGGGCTGGTAGAGATACCTACAACAGATCAAAAATAGTAACATCGATAGTAGTAGTAATGACAAGAACGAGCAGTTATATACTACTTTAAAGTTTCCAAGGCACTATCCAAATAGCAATCTTTATTCCTCACAGCACCCTGGGATGTGGGCGCTCTTATTATCTCCATTTTAGAGATGAGCCAACTGAGGCCGACAGAGGATAGATTTGTTCTCAAGTCCTCTGACTCCAGGCTGAGCATTTTAGTCACTACGCCATCTCACTGCAGAATTTTTATTTTAATTAATTAATTAATTTTTAGTTTTCAACATTCACTACCATAAGTTTTAAATTTTCTCCCCCTCCCTCTCCTCCCCTCTCTCCAAGACGGCATGCAATCTGATACAGGGTCTACATATACATTCTGATTAAACCTATTTTCACATTAGTCACGTTGTAAAAGAATTTATAAAGAATACGAGGAACCAAGAGAAATTAAAAGCAAAACAAAACCAAAAAAGAGGGAAAATAGTCTGCTTCGATCTGCATTCAGACTCCACTTTTCTTTCTCCAAATGTGGATGCCATTTTCCACCATAAGTCTTTTGGAGTTTGCCGAATTGTAGAATTTTAAAAATTGAGGTATACTGTGACCACAATGGTCTGTCCAAGACTTACTGTCTTTGCACAAGTCAAGCCCCAATCCTTGACTTTTGTGTTACCAAGTTCTTATACTGTAGGTGAGCTCAAAACAATCATATTAAACACCATTCTTCCCCTACCCATATGTAAACTCCCTACCTTAAGGAACAATAACAAAAAATCCTTGACTGTTAAAGTTCCCCAGAAATTCAAACCCTGTGCATATTCACACATGGCCTATTGTACTCCTGGATCATCTGAGAGCTGTTACCTACTTCATTTGGAACATTTTGGCTCACACAAACCCATGAAGCTTTTATAAGAAATGCCTGGAAAAGTCAGATCCGTTTCTTTTAGCCACAAGGTGATTGGAAGGAGTCCAGCACAGGGATTAGTTCTGTAAATGCCCCCACAGGAAAATAACCCAGAATCTCCAGCCAATCCCAGTTTTCCATGCTAGCTCCTAGCCTTGACCACTCCCAATTTCCTGAGTCCTGGTGTGGTGTAGGAGTTTCTCTCTCCCTGCTGTGTTTGGATGGTGGGTGTACTGCCACAGAATTTGTGCAATTGTGCTGAAATGTGTCACCACCAACACCTGTTTCCTTCCCTGGCATGAACAGCAGATGTACTGTAGGTTTGACTCTAATTAAATGTACTTTGTTTTTCTTGCTAATCTCCTCTTTGGTAAACTCATGTTCATTGTAAGTGAGAAGGAGCTAAGCAATGCTGAGTTTTGGGGGATGAAAGAGAAATCAAAGGTCTAGGTTAGCCTTTTGACTTAAAAACCACTTCATCCAAGGTAGTAAAGACCTTTCAGGAATAATGTATCCAGTCAACAAATATTTACTGGTGGCCCAAGTTCAAGGCTTGGCCCTTGATTTGGTTCTTGCCCCCAAGAGAACCTGCAGGCTTCTTTACACTTCCAGTGGAATACTTTAGCTGCTCCTTCCAGATTAAAATTACTTGGAGTACAAACAGATAGGATTTCTCTTCTGGTTTTCATGAAAGATTGTAGAAAATAACTAGAATTATTGGAGGTTCAATTTCCACCAGATATCAGAGGTAAAGTATTTAATTTCCAACATAAAGGAAGTAATGTGACCCAAGACTGAGAAGGCATTTTTTTTTTTAAACAACTTGTAAAAGGTAGACAAGTGTCTCAGAAATCTACTTAAAGAAAAACTTAAATGTAGTATGCTGGTCTGTAAAAATGACCATATCTAGAGGCGGCTAGGTGGCACAGTGAGTAGGGCATCAGCCCTGCAGTCAGGAGGACCTGAGTTCAAATTTGGCCTCAGACACTTAACACTTACTAGCAGTATGGCCTTGGGCAAGTCACTTCATCTCAATTGCCCTGCCTCCTACCCTCCAAATAAGCAAAAAAAAAAAAATTATTACATCTAAAATAAAGTAATTTATAATCATAGGTGTGTGCACAGACCCTGGTCAGCTATGCCAACACCTCCTAAAGTGAACATAACCATTGACTCTTTCACTTCCCCTCAAGGTAGTACTTTTGGGGGAAGGCCCAATGACAATGCTTGCCCTTGGGATTTCGCAGGGCAATTGCCACTGATCCAAGTCCACCTCTGATTATAATCTTAAAGTTAGAACAAGTAGCTTTGAGGCTATCTAGGTGGCAGCAAGGTAACGCAGTGTATAGAGTGCTGGATCCGGAATTAAGACAACCTGAATCCAAATCTGGTCTTAAGTACTTGCTACATGTGTGACTCTGGCCAAGTCATTTAACTGCTGTCTGCCTCAGTTTCCTCATTTGTAAAAGAAGGATGATAATAGTACATAAAGCTTGAGTTGTGAGGATCAACTAAAATAATATTTATAAAGTGCTTTGCTAACTTTCTGTACCATAGGAATGAGAATTATTATCCCCAACAAGTGGCCATCTTATCTTTGTTTGAAGACTTCCAATGACTGGAAATTTATTATATCCCCGAAGCAGCAGATTCCATTTTGGGAAAGTGTTAATTGTTAGAAGAGTTTTTCTTGAAATTGATCCAAAGTGTGTTGCCTTATAACTCTAACATATCCTAGTTTTTTGCCAGTGGCCAAAGAAAATAAGTTGGATATTTGAAGGGCCTCCAAGAATACAATCCTGTCTGCCCCTGAGCTTTCACTCCTTTTAAAGCTCTTTAGCTTCTTTGACTAATCAATATACAACCTAGTTTTTTTTTTTCTTAAATCCTTACGCAGGTCACTAATTCATGGCTGATGAAAAACACCCACTTTTCAATGTCCTTTCTAAAATTCACCCCCCATCAATGCCAGATGCCTCTGAACAGAGTAGAGCACAGTGAGGATATCACCTCCTTGCTCTAGATACTATGCTTCTGTCACTGCAGGCAAAGCTTATATTAGCTTTTGTTTATTTTTTTCTGCCACTCCACACCATTGACACATAGTAACTAACAACCTCAAGTCTTCTTACACAAAATTCTAATTTAGTCATGCCCTTCATTTACTAGTTTAGTACATGAACTAACTCTTCATGATTTTATGTCATTGGAAAAATATGATAATCATTTTATATATGTTTTTTATTCATGTCATTGATAAAAATGTTGACAAGAATAGGGTTGAGAAGAGAGCCCTGTGACTCACTCCTAGGGCAGTAAAATTTATCGATTTTTACATTGATTCGTCTCTGCTTTTAGCTGTTTAACCAGTTCCTAACTCTAATTATCAGAATTATTATCTAGTCTATATCTCTCTATATTGTCCTCAAGGAGATCACGAAAGATTTTGTTAAATGCCTTTCTGAAATTGAGGTAGTCTATATCCAAAATATTCTCCTTATCCATTAGTATTATAGCATATCCAAAAAGAAAATGAGGTTAGCCTCACATGACGTTATTAGCAAATCTATACAGTTCTGTACTTTTTGTTGCTTCCTGAAGTATTTGCTAACCTTCCATTTAAAAATTCATTTTAGTTTCTCCAGCAATTAACACCCTGCTCACTGGTCTACAATTTGAAAAGTCAATCTTTTTTTTTGCCTCTCCAGTCCTGTAAAGACCTCTCTTATTTTCCACAATTACTTAAAGATCACTGGTTCAGAAATCATTCATAAATAAATTAATTCATAAGTTACTTCAGTATCCTCGATGTGTAATTCATCTGAGGCTGGTAACTCAAACTCAGGGCAGTTAAGTGCTCTTCACAATCTTCTTATTGACTCCAAGTTTTAATTTTCCCCCCTTTTTTGTCCTATTCTTCCCTTATCTCTGTCATCCACTATCACTGACCCATGCATTGCCCGAGGTGAACATTCTTTGTTCTTCTTGTCTCAATTTAGGTAAATTTTTCTGTTATGTAAACAACAACAAAAGACCTCTTTTGTTAGTTTTAGTCTTCTGTACTTAATTTCTTACTCTGACTTTTCATCTTCTGGCTCTCACTTACATATATTCTCCTTGCCTTGTTATCTTAGTCATGTCTGACTTTTTGTGACTCCATTTAGGGTTTTCTTGGCCAAGACAATGGAGTGGCTTGCCATTTCTTTCTCCAACTCGTTTTACAGATGAGGAAACTAAGGCAAACAGGGTTAAGTGACTTGCCCAGTAGGACACAACTAGTAAATATCTGAGGCCAGATCTGGAGTCCTGATGAGGAGTCTCCCTGACTCCAGGTTCAGCACTCTGTCTACTGCTCCATATAACTGCCTCAGAGAGCACTAATAATAGAGAAGCTTACATGATGAATAATTTTGATTTCATTAAATTAAAAGTTTTTGCACAAATGTCCACAATGTAATTAGGATTAAAAGGAAAGCAGAAAACTATGGAAAATGTTTTACAGCAAGTTTCTCTAATAAAGGCCTCATTTCTCAAACATATAAAGAGCAAAGAGTCAAATTTATAAGAAAATGAATCATTCCTCAATTGATAAGTGATCAAAGGATATGAACAGGAAGTTTTCTGAAGGAGAAATCAAAGGTATCTATCAAATTTATATAAAAAATGCTCTAAATCACTTTTGATTGTAGCAATGATAATTAAAACAACTCTCAGGTACCATATCACTACTATCACATTTGCTAACTTGACAGAAAAGGAAAGTGATCAATATTGGAGGGAAAGTTGGAACACTAATACTCTGTTGGTGGAGTTGTAAATTGATTCAACCATTCTGGAGAGCAACTTGGAACTATGCCTAAAGGGCTATAAAACTGCATACCTCTTGTCAGCAATGCTGCTTCTAGGCCTGTACCCCAAAAAGATTTAGAAAAAAAAATAAAGGACCTATATGTACAAAAATATTCATAGCAGCTCTTTTTGTGGTTGGCAAAGAATTTAAAACTGAGGGGATGCCCATCAGTTAGGGGAATAGCTCAACAAGTTGTGGTGTATCATTGCAATGGAGTACTATTGTGCTATAAAAAAATGATCAAGATGGTTTCAGTAAAACCTGGGAAGATTAGATGAATTGATGCAGTGAAGTGAGCAAAACCAGGAGAAATTTGTACAGTAATAGGAATGTTATACAATGACCAACTGTGAATGACTTACCTATTCTCAGTAATATAATGCTATAATTGAGAAAGATTTATAATGAAAAAAAATGCTATCCACCACCCAAGAAAGAACTGATGGAGTGTGAATGTAGACCAAAGCATGCTCTTTAAAAAAAAAAAAAACCTGTCTATTTTTATTTTTTTTGTTTGTGTTTTCTTTTGCAATATGACTAGTATGGAAATATGTTTTGCATGATTGCACATATATAATCTGTAACAAATTGTTTGCCTTCTCAAGGAGGGGGAAAAAGGAGGGAAAAGGTAATTTGGAATTCAAAATAAAAAAAAGAATGTTAAAAATTTTCACATGTAATTGGAAAAAAATAAAACATAAAACTTTTTCCTTAAAAAAATAAAGTCATCTATTTCGTCATCAAATATTTATTTATTTTTTCCTCTGAAGGATTATACTCAGCTTTACTGGGTAGATTATTCATTGTAATCCTAGCTTCTTTTGCCTTCTGCGATATCTTATTCCAAGTCCCTTACTCCTTTAATGTGAAAGCTACTAAATTATCTGTTATCCCAACTTGGTTCCACAGTACTGAAATTGTTTCTTTTTGTCTACATGAAATATTTTCTCTTTGACATAAGAGCTCTGGAATTTGTCTATAATATTCTTTTGAGGTTTCATCTGGGGTTCTCTTTCAGAAATTAATCGGTGGATTCTTTTAATATCTATTTATCTTTCTGGATCTAAGATGTTGGAGCAGTTTTCTTTGGTAATTAAAAAAAATATGATGTGTAGGCTTTTTCTTGGATTATGGCTTTTCAGGTAGTCCAATAATTCTCAAATGATCTCTTCTTGATCCGTTTTCTAGGTCAATTTCTTTTCCAATGAGATATTTCACAATTTTTTTCTATTTAAATTTTTTTTTACTTTGCTTTATTGTTTCTTGATATTTCATGGAGTCATTAGCTTCTACTTTACCAATTCTCATTTTTAAGAAATTATTTTCTTCAGTGAGCTTTTATTTCCTCTTTTTCCATTTGACCTGTCCTGCTTTTTTAGTGAGTTTTTTTCTTTAGTAAATTTTTATGTATCTTTTACCATTAGACCAATTTTGTTTTTTAAGGTGTTATTTTCTTTAGTACTTTTTGTTCCTTTTTTAAAACCAGGCTGTTAGTTTTATTTTCATAATTTTCATGCATCACTCTTATTTCTTTTCCAAACTTTTCCTCTACAATCCTTCTCCCTTTCTTCAGCTCTCCCAGGAATTCTTTTTTGGTTTTGGTCTACTATCATATTTCTTTGACACCTTGTTTGTAACTGTTTTCACAATGTTGTCTTCTTCTAAGTTTATGTCTGGTCTTTCCTGCTAATGTAGTAGTTGTTTTATGGTCAAGTTTTGTTTTGTTTTGTTTTGTTTTGTTTTCCCATTTTCTAGTTTATTTCTTAACTTTTAACTTTATGTTAAAGTTGGGATCTGTTTCCCTGGGGCTGAGGAAGCATTGTTCCAAGTCCCAGGCTTTTTCATACTGCTGTTTGCCGAGATAGTTCTGGGAGTCTGGGAATTTGACATGGATGAAGAAACCAGCAAAGAACAATGATAAGGACCAATTAGACAGACAGGAATAGAAGCAGGAGAGATTAGAGTCCTGAAAACCTGAGATAAAAGACGATTTGGGAGAAGATATCATCAGTGTCACATACTTAAATGAAGTAAAAAGGGATGAGAATTAAGAAAAAGTTACTAGATTTGGCAAATGAGAGATCAGTAATGTCTTTGAAGATAACATCTTCAGCTGAGTAAGGTCAGAAGCCTGGTGGCAGAAATTTTAAGAGAGAGTGAGATGAGACAAAGTGGAGGCACCTTGTGTGCTCTTATCAAGGAGTTTAGCCAAGAGTGAGAGAAAATATATACACTATTAGGGAAGGAAAGCACAAGTTTTTGTTGTTGTTGTTTGTAGGAAGGGGAAAACATGAACTCGCTTGTCAATAGCAAAGCAGGAGTTGGTAAATAAGGACAGATGAATTTTAGAATGTTAAGATAACTGTTGAGGGCAGGGATCTTCTAGAAAACACAGGAGGGTAGGGAATCAAGAGTACATATATCATGGTTGTCCTTGACAGAGAAAAAGTTATCTTTTCAGCTGAGACAAGATTGAAAGAGGAGATGGTGGAGGAAGATGTCAAATTAATATAAGATGAGGAGAAAAACAAAAAGTAGCCCTTGGAAAATAGGTTCAGTTTTCTCAGTAAAATATGAAGTGAGGTCTGCAGAAGACAGAGATGGATGGGTGCTGTAGGAAGGTTGAAGAAGAGATAAGAAGGTTGAAATGGCCATGGAGAGAGGAGGATAGTGAACGATTAAGAAGGAATAGAATAATTGCTTTGATATAGTAAGGGCCCAGATGAAACTGATAGCATGAATTTGTAGTAGACCCAATCAAACTAGGTTCATGATTTCCTACAGATCTGTTTTATCATCACATGAATAGGAATGAAGGGAACAAAAGGTAAGAATGAGCCAGGGTTGGGGTTTGACCTGTCATGATAAGCTCAAAGATAAGAGAGAAAGGACTTTGAGAGTAAAGAGTTGTATTATATTGATTCACCAAAGGTTGATGCTAGGAAATGGAGGCCAGTGTAGCCGGGGCAGTATCCTCCTAGCTTAGAGTGAATGTCAATGACAACTGTTTCTTTTTGGAACAGCAAACCTGAGGATCTTCTCCCAGCTTGATATTTTTTTTTTCTTTTTTCTATTTAAAGGGGCCATCTCTTGACTCACTTCTTAAAGAAACCTATTCACTGAATCAGTGTTACCTCACTCTAAGTGCGTACCTGAAAAGAAAGGCCTTAGCCTAAAAGGGTTAGGGTCTCCCATTGCCTCCTGAATCATCTCCAGTCATCCTGATGAATATCGGGTCACTGGACCCAGATGACTCTGGAGGAGAAAGTGAGGCTGGTGACCTTGGACAGCTCTCCCTCACTCAAATCAAAGTCAACTGCAAAGTCATTTCCTTGATGTCATGGTCCTCTTCAAGAACAAAGGACAAACACAATTCAGAAATATGGAATCTTAATACTGTACCACAGTAAAATGTTGTAGTGGCAGACATTATTAGAAGAGTAAAATTATGTTTTTCTTTTATTCTATTCATTTGAAAACCATTGGATACCAATGAGGTATTTATGAATATGTTATTGAAATATCTTATAGAGGTTCCTTTCCAGTCTTCCTTTTTTCCTTCTGAATAGATTCAGATTCTGGGAGCTATAAAATAAACATTTTAAGGGGCGGCTAGGTGGTGCAGTGAGTACGAGCGCTGACCCCAGAATCAGGAGGACCTGGTATCGGTTCTGGCCTCAGATACTTCACACACACACACATACACACACACACAACTGGCCGTGTAAGCTTGGACAAGTGTCTTAACCCCAATTGTTTAAAAAAAAACATTTTACATGTATTAAATCATATGACCTTTACATGTTATCTTAACAACCTTGTGAATCAGGTATTGAAAGTATTATTGCCATGGGGCAGCTAGGTGGTGCAGTGAATAGAGCACTGGCCCTGGAGTCAGGAGGACCTGAGTTCAAATCCAGCTTCAGACACTTAACACTTACAAGCTGTGTGACCTTGGGCAAGTCACTTAACCCCAATTGCCCTCCAAAAAGCAAAAAAAAAGTATTATTCCAATTTTATAGATGAAGAAATTGAGCTTCAGAGAGATCAAGGAACTGACTCGCCCAGGGTCACACATCTAATAAGAGTCAGTGGAAGGTCTTGCTGACTTCAAAGCAAGAACTCAATTCAATGTCCAGCTGCTTCTCAGACATTGATTTTTATTCAAGGGAGCAGAAAATGGCTAAGAGCTTAGCTTCCTTTCACAGAAATGATCATTCATAGAATGCACTACTGATCGAGGACACCGAAGCTATCATACATCTGCCAAAACACAGTCTGTTTTGAGCCCTGTTTTTTTCTCCCTCACTATTTGGATCCTAGCTCTGGTTCTCACTTAAGTTCAATATCAGTTTAAAATGATTCACGACATGTTCTAACAAATGCTGAGTAATTACCGGGCAAAGACTTTTCTCAGAAAGAAGAATTTGGATCTAAAGAGCATTTAAATAGACAATGCTTTACTTCAGCCAAAGCCCTATTACTATCCATCTAACCATTATGGTTATTTTGAAGTAGCTTTCTTTTCCGAATGAACTCCAAAAAGCAGGCTTTTTGGATGGAACAGGGAAACTTATTATCGATTCCATATTTATACCATATTGGATTGTATATAAGAATGTATTCTGAATAAACAAGTTTTTTTAATCAAAATATAATTTTGTAAATTTTTATGAACAATTCCTTGATTTCCAGTAATAATAAGAAGATACAAACCAAAACAGCTCCAAGGTTTCAACCCCTTTCCCCCACTCCCCATCATCAAATTATCAAAGATGACAAAAGGTATCAAGGAAAGATAGGCATAGTTAAACATGGTTTTTTGAGTCATGAAATGGTAATAATAATAATAATAATAATAGCTAACATTTATGCAACATCTTCTGTGTTCCATGCACTATGCGTATTGCTTCATAATTATTATTTAATTTCACACTAACAACAATCCTGAGAGGTAGGTGCTATTATACCACCACTCTACAGGATGAGGAGACTGATGCAAACAATGGCTGAGGGACTTGCCCAGAGTCACATAGCTAGTAAGTGTCTGAGGCCAGATTTGAACTTAGATCTAGACTCTAGGCCTGGGGCTCTTTACACTGTCTCATCAACACCTAGCTACTGCTATCCACAACTTCTCCTGCATCTGACCCCTTCTCACCACTTACAGCATCATGACCCTAGTTCAAGCCTTTATCACCTCTGTCTGAATTATTATAATAATATCCAAATCAACCTCATTCAAGTCTCTCTCCTCTCCAGCACATCCTTCACACAGCTGCCAAACTGATATTCCTAAAGCACAGGTCTGACCATTTTACAAGCTGCTAAATCAGCTTCAGTGATTTCTTGTTGCTTACAAGATTAACTAACAATTCCTCTTTGGGGGTATTTAATCCATGAACAAGTTGATTCCAGTCTATCTTTCCAGGAACATCATGTATTATTCTCTTCTACAAAATCTAATGTCCAAACCACTAGCCTTCTTGCGGCTGCTTTTGCATAAAATTCATCTGCCCTTGCTCCTCCTGTCCCCTATGTTAGAAATTCCCTCCCTCCTCCCCTCTGCCTCTTAGAATCCCCTGCTTCTTCCAAAGCTCAGCTCAAAAGCTGCCTCCTACATGAAGCCTTTCCTGATCCACCCAATTATTAGAACTACCCTCAATAAATTTGTCATTAGTTTGTATGTATTTTATATTCTTTTCTGTTCATAGATGTTATTCCCCCAATAGGACGTAAGGGATTGAGAGAAGGGATTGTTTCATTTTTGTCTTTTGTGCCCAGACACTTTGTCAGTGCTTGTTGAATGAATGACTAAAATAAAATTATAAGACCCCCCCCCCTACTCCCTTTCGGGGCTGACTGCATAATTTTGCTTTGGGTTAGCCTGAAGTCACGACTGGAGAAGAGATAGTATATCCTTGGTGGCATCTGAATGCACGCAAAGATGTGCTCATTGCAATATTCCCGCACAGCTAAAAGCGAGAAGACTTTGATCCATGGAACATTAGCACATAGCATGCTGTCTGGCACTTCTATGTGAAGGCATTGATCAAAAAGAAGATTGAAATATGCATTTGGATGGACAGCCTATAGAGCTAACCCACCAATGCATGTATTTAGACTATTCACACACAGAATAGATGGTGAATGTAGTGAGTTGGTTTCAAAGTTGTATGGAAGAGGAGAGATGGTTCCCTTTAAGGAAACTCAAGTCTCCCATGAAAGCAAAGGTCCATCTTTTTAATACTAACGTTCAGTGATTATTGGCATATGACAGAGAGATATGGAATACAACAAGCCCTGGAGAACTTAAAACTGATGTTACCTGAAGAGGAACAGACAAGTGCATGGCCAGTGCAAGGAGACTGTAGCATATAACTAATGAGGAATAAAGGTATCATCAAAGAATTGTATGATAGGAAGAGAAAATGGTTGAGTCACAGCATTAGGGTGAGGGATATCAGCTCTTCAGTGTTTAGAGGGACAAGCTGTGGAAGAAAATACCATCACCCCTATCAATCTGGGGCACAAGCATTACAGAAATACGGGGGAGACATAGGGTTTCGAGCCACTCTAATAATCTGACTATACAATGTGTCCAAATCTATTGAGTAATTTCAAGAAGGGGGAAACAAGTATTTTCTCATCCATTATCAAATTTTATTTTCACCATTGATCTCATTAAACAAACCAGTAGAAAATCAGTTTTGTTTGAGAAATAGAAGATGTTATTTTAAAATAAAGAAGAAAGAAGTAACACAACCAATGGCCTCAATTTTCTCAGTAAGTATGAGGCAAGAGTGGTAGGAGGGGGTGGTGAGGGTGATTTGAGGATAGAATATAAGGTTTGGAACAGCCTCTATTTCCTCTTGTATTCCACTTCTCTTTCACCCTATGATATATTTCTTTTTTTCAGATTCTTTCCAACTTCTGATACTAACAGAAATCTTTGCCTGCTCCATATCCAACCCCTTGTTGTTTAATTATTTTTAGTTGTGTCTAATTCTTCGTGATGCCATTTGGGGTCTTCTTGGCAAAGATACTGGAGTGGTTTGCCTTTTCTTTCTCCAGTTCATTTTACAGATGAGGAAACAGAGGCAAACAGGGTTAAGTGACTTACCCAGAGTCACACAGCTAGTAAGTGTCTGAGACCAGATTTTAACTCAAGAATATGAGTCTCCCTGATGTCAGGCCTGGCATTGTATCCATTGTGCCACCTAGCTTCCCTCAACCCCTTAAACACACTGCAGTCCTGACCACCATCTCCAATACGAGGTCCTTCTTCTCTCATCTCTGACATACTGAGCCAGGAGGAATACTGGAAATACTCCTTTCTCAATACTATCATTTCCACTTATCCCTTTGCTGCCCTCATTCAGAAACATCGCCTTTGAGGTTCACATAACACATCATTTTACTGCCGGGCCCAGGTTTTGTCTCAGCCATTTTGGTCTTTCCTTTACAGAGAGCCCAGTACCTGACTCACGGTTTTCCTCTCTAATACAACCCCTTCTTGTATATGTAAGAATTTTAATTTGCATATTGGTATCTGGTGGAATATACTTACCTTCCTATTTCAGCCACCTCCTTCCTTCCTATCACTGCATCTTCACTCTGCCTCAGTTACACATAGGACGAGTAAAGTCCACATTTCACTACCACTTGAGAAAGAAAGGATAGTTACCTGTAGGCCAACGTGCCTGAGCTAAGAGAGGGATGTACCTACAGTCATGAAGATCTGAGTTTAAATCCAACACTAGCTGTATTAGTCTACCTGCCTCAGTTTTCTTAACTGTAAAATGGTGGCAATAATAGCACCTACCTCCCAGGGTTGTTGTGGGAGTCAAATAAGATAAGATTTGTAAAGTGTTTAGCATTTAGTATATAGTAGGTGCTTATTAAGTGCTTGTTTCCTTCCAAGAACCTAGCAGGGTGTAATGTAATACCAAGCAAAGGCAACTTCCCAGGTTCAAAATACCAGCATAGGTGCTCTCTATTTTATTCAGTAACAAACCCAGAACAGAGAAGATCAAAACATGACATCATTCAAAATACAGTATTTACTAAGTGTGATTAAATAATCTCCAAGTACTACCCCACCCCAGGATCTTCCAATCATTCATTCAATTACAAAGTCCCAGTTCTAAATACTACTCCATCCCTAGGCTATACCTTAATTAAGTCCACCACAAAACCCCTCTTCTCAAATGGAGATTAGTTTCCAAACATAGGTAAAGTACCTTCATTTGTCAATCACAGAGCACAATAAGGTCAAAAGTTCCCCACCCCCAGGATCACAATTGAATCTACCCCAGAGTTACATCAAGTTTAAACACAGCACTTAATACCCAAATGGAGGTCTTTTCTTCGAGGCAAGTTCTCAGCAATCTTAGTTCCTGGGGAGACAAGGCTTAGCAGGCCATAAGATACATTGCCAGTCCCTTCATGAATTTATCCTCTGTCTGTAGAACAGTCCTAGAACCCCTGAACACATTAGCAAAGCCCTCTCCCAGGATTTCTGTAAACATACAACAAGAAAATCCTTCTTCAGGGCTTCTGAACCAACAGAAAGGCTCCCAGACCCCTGCAACAACAGCGCTGTCCCTCACCAGTGGACAGTATTCACTCTGTCTGCAGGACAGTCTCCAGACCCCTGCAACAACAGTACTGTCCCTCACCAGTGGACAGTATTCACTCTCTGTCTGCAGGACAGTCTCAGGCCTTCTTAGCGAACAGCCAGGTTCCAGGACTTCTTCAACAAAAGGACAGTCTTTCACCAGTGGACAAATCTGGCAAAATAACATCAAAACAGACTGACAAAGTACCAGCAAAACAGCCATGTCTCCTCAGTCCTTGGCAGCTCAGGGGGCAGGTCTCAAAAGTCCAGGGCAATTCAAAGCGGCCACCAGCAATTCTCTTAGTCTCTCTCTCTCCACGAGGTGCTGCTCCCAAAAAAGATCTTCCGCCTCTCTCCTGTGTCTCCAAATCTACGTCACCAGCTCCTCCCAATTCAGGACTTTCTTTTCACATCAACAAGCCCATCCCACAGGTGGGATTAACAAACTCTGGGTTTTAACACAATCAATTTGAAAACCAAGCCAATACAGGGGAATCTTTAATTGCCATTACTATCACACAGGGGTGGGGGACCTGTGGCCTCGAGACCACATGTGACCCCACGACCACACATGGCCCTCTAGGTCCTCAAGTGTGACCCTTTAACTGAATCCGAACTTCACAGAACAAATTCCCTTAATAAAAGGATTTGTTCTGTAAAACTGGAATAAAGTCACAAGGCCACATCCAAGGACCTAGAAGGTCACAGGTTCCCCACCCATGACTAGACTTCTTCCTCTGTTGTTTTATTTAATCATTTTTAGGATTATACAATATATTGGATTCACTTGAGAGCAAACAGTCTTACATTATGTGATGAAACAAAATGTATCAACAACAATAAAAAAAAAACACTTAAAACATATCTTGGATAGATAATGTTTGTGGACAATAAATTAGGCCCAGAATTAAATAGGAAAAAAGAATGAATTAATTGCATTTACAATCATAGGGTCAGAGATTTTAGAGTTGGGAGGGACCTTTGAGGTCACAGAATCTTTTTAAATACTCTTACGGTACTTTTAATGATTCTAAACTTCTCCCTTACAAACAAAATAACATCTTTTTAACACTGACATTTTCCATGGCATATTATTTGGCTGAAAATCAAGAAACACTGCCGTCTCCAAAAAACAAAATTTCCAATGACCCAAAGGGTAATGGGAAGATGTGTGGTGGGTGTAAGTGAGCTGTAGCATATTCTCAGTAACTACTTGCATGCAAAAAGTGGAATAAAAGACATCAGGGAACCAATGTAAGAGTGGATGAGTAGGTGGGTCACTTACATAGAGAGAATTATGTTCCACTTTTGTTGCACAACTGAGTCACCTAAGAAAACCAAGAAAAATATTAAGAGATCTGTAGCAAGACTGACTGTCATAGACCACATTGTATATAAGAACATGGACAGAAATCATATGGAATGAGAATGTGTGGATGAGTTTAATATTTATCAGTGGAGAATAACTCACATTTCTATAGCTCTTAATTGGCAGATAATATGCCAATCTGCATCCTTGACCTTCACCCATCTCCTGAGCTCCATTCCTATATCACAAATGACTTACTGACATAGTCACCTGGAGGTCTCATAGGCATCTCAAGCGAGGGATGCCCCAAGCAGAAACGATCCTATTTCCTCTTAAATGCTCTCTTCTTCCTCCCCTATTTTTTATCTGAAGCACCACGAACCTCCTAGGGACCGAAGTTCACACTGTTGTTCCTCTGCGACTCCTCCCTGAACGTCCCTTTCTCCATCCAATCAGTTGCCACATTTTGCTGATTCTACTTCTATAACATCTCTCATATCTGTAACTTTCTTTGTACTCAAACATCTACCACCACGACCAACCTCTGGTCCCCAGCCCAGACCCATACAAACCGTCATCTGGGCTATTATACTAGTCTCCTAATTGATCAGAGTAGATGTATATGTATGCCTGTATGTATGTATACCTATATGTAAAATACATATACATTTATTTCAAGTGTTTTACAATTTTTACTGCTTACATGAATAAGCATTCATGCCTGTAGTTACAATGGAGATTATATAACAGAGAATAACTGAAGTAGACTCTTTTCACTTTGTAGTTTATTTATCAAGAGATTGATTGGAGAAGGGGGCAGCTAGGTAGCACAGTGAATATAGCACTAGCCCTGGAGTCAGGAGGAACTGAGTTCAAATCCAACTTCAGACACTTACTAGTGGTGTGACCCTGAGCAAGTCATTTAATGCCAATTGCCTCAAGAGAGAGAGAGAGAGAGAGAGAGAGAGAGAGAGAGAGAGAGATGGGAAGAAAGGAACATTCAGTTCAAAGGGGACAGTGTAAGAGGGACACATGTATTAACTTAGTTTGGGCTCACTCTTCTAGAGCCAGGAAGAATAAAATCTTCCCTTCAGGGTTCCGAGAGGACCCTAGGACGTATGGAGGGCCAAGAGTTATACATTTTGTACTGTCCATAACAATTAATTGCTAGTATTATAAATGTTAGGTAACTGACCAGTAACCAAGGGTTGATATTCTAATAAGGATTTGAACCACATCAATGTTGACATTCTATCCCCCCCACCAAAAAAAAGAAAGAAACATTAAGTAGGGAAATCACTGATTAATGACTAGATACCTCACTGATTCTTTGTGACCTAAATAAGGCAGTTGGTTTCAGTATTCATACAAAGAAAATAAATGCTATTCCATGGGACACTTGGTCATCTCACCTTACTGTATATATGATAAGAATAAGCAAAGCAATCATTATTAATATCAGCATACATCCCAGAATATACTATAAAAGTTGAAGTTGAGAAAATCTATAAAGATCTTGTCAGGATTGGACAAAAATCATTCAATAGCTTAACTATATCATGACTTCAATGAGAAAGTAGACTCGGAGAAAGAGTGAAAAAATGTGTTGGAAAATATGGTTTAGGAATAAAAAATGAATGAGTAAATGAAAATTTAGTAGGTACTTACTATGTGTCAAGTACTATGCTAGCTATCAAGAATATAAATAGAATAGTGAGATGAGTCTTACTCTTAAGGAATACACATTGCAATAAAGGGAGAAAAGCTTGACTGAAGGGTACCTAGAAAGGCAAAAGAACCAAGTGGTCCTTAGGGTACAATAATGGGATGGATTTAAAAGCCTAGAAATCAATCATCCATTCAAATCTTCAGATACTTCATTAGCTGTGTGAGAAATCACTTAGTAACTACGTGAGCAAGTCACAACTTCTGTTTGCCTCAGTTTCCTCAATTGTAAAAATGGGGATAATAATAACCAAGAGTTGTCATGAGGATCAAATGAAATAATATTTGAAATGAACTTAACAGTGCCTGGCATATAATAGGTACTTAATAAATTCTTTCTTCCACCCTCCCTCCCTTCTTTCCTTCCTTCCTCCCTTCCTTCCTTCCTTCCTGGATATGTGTTACTCCTTTGCCATACTTGTTCTCTAAGACTGAGCTCAGCCCACTTTCCCTTTTACTCTATATGCTTTTGTGAGAGAATGTGTCATGGGTAGTACTGAACTACTGTAATAGCCTGTTAGTTGGTCTCCCAACTCTTTTCTTCCCATTCCAATCCATGCTCCATTAAGCTGGCAAATTGGTCTTTGTAAAGTGCCACTCTGACCATAGCAAAATCCTACTCAGTAAAAGCCAGTGGCTCCCCATTTCATCTAAGATCAACTATAAAATTTATTGTTTGGCGTTAAAAACCCATCAGAACTTGATGTATTCCAATCTTTCCACCTTCCTTGACTTCCTTAATGACCCTCACATGTACAACCTGACTCCATATATTTTCAACTGACTCTTCCCATGCCCAGAGCACCCTTCTTCCTCATCTTCACAACTTGGTTTCCTTCAGTTCTTAGCTAAAACCCCACCTTCTGCAAAAAGACCTTCCACATCTTTCTTAGTTTTAAAGCCTTCCCTCTGAAACTGCCACCAAGTTGTCCTGTATACACCTTGTTGACACACAGTTGTTTTCATTTGGTCTCCTCCATTAGATTGGGAGCTTCTTGAGAAGAGACATTGTTTTTAGGTTTGTTTGTTTGTTTCCTTCTTTGTATTCCCAGCACTTAGCATAGTTCTGTGGTATGTAATGTTCCTTATTACTCCCTTGTATTGTTCTCTAGTAATGCAAGATCACTGTCTTTGATGCCATCTACCCCATAAAGTTCAGAAAGTATTCTCTGAGATAATGTGGCTGGACTCAGGAGCAGACAGACATGACTTTGAATCCTACTTTAAAGCCCTTAATTGCTCAGCCTCAGTTTCCACATCTGTTAAAATAGAGATAATAATAGCTGTAGCACCTGTCTCACTGGGTTGATGTTATGAAGCTCAAATCAGAATGTGTGTGTGTGTTTGTGTCCCAAAAGTCTTAGCAGAGTTTAAAGCTTTACCAGTATAAAGTAATTGTGTGTGTGTGTGTGTGTGTGTGTGTGCGCCCACACGTGTGTGCACCAGGTATTATCTTTCCAACTTGCAAGAGAATTCCCATATACCAGATAAGGAGGACAAAAGCACTAAGAATTTTCTTTGTAAGATTCCAAACCGTTGATTTAACAACTTAACGGTGCGAATGATTCAAAGCAAAATTATCCCTACCACTGGAAATAGCATTCAGAGCTGGATTCATAGAGTTTAGCTCCTGCATTAACTAATTGAATCAGTCAGCCTACAGTTATTTACAAAGTGACTGCTTCAAAGACTGACTTGATGCAAGGCACTCTAAAGGAAAACATTTTATTTTTAATTTTAAAACATCCATTTTTCAAACTTGCACATTATGTCTTGCTATATTAAATTTGTCAATTTCAACCTATCTGCCCTGGTCTCGAGGGACTGTTTTGCTCAATAATCTATGAAATTGCATGTTTTCCATGGAATAGACGTTGTTGTCATATGTTTTATGATTAGGAGATAGGGAAAATACTGGATTACACTAGGCTGAAAATGCTTTTTGGTTCAGAACACAAGGAAAGTGACCTTCTCTTGATCAGTGTACAGCTTAATTGATAGAGACGGGACTGGAATTTTACAATTTCCATATACTCCCCCCCTTTCTTTTTTTGCCAGATAAATCCTACTTCATTATTCAGGAAATAGCTGGACCCGTTACATTATATTTATTTCACTGCTATTCTTGTGGACCTTGGGCAATGTAAATAGTTCTTAGAACATATTTGGAAGAGGTTCATCCATAACTCTTCCCTCCAGTGATCCTCAAATTATCTGACAGGGTTTTCCCCTGACCCATGTCCTTGCTCTCAGCTGTAACTGACTCTTCATCAGCAATTCTGTTGCCCCTCCTTTTTCCCTTCACTTTTTTTAAATATCATATGTCATTATAAACCAAAAACTGAAAGGCAGAAAATTGTTATATTTTTAATATTATAATTGAAGGGGGAAATGGAATGCTATTGTTCTTCCTATTTTAAAAATATAAGGAATTTTCAACCTTAATTGCCTTTTATTTTTGGTCTTTATTTAGAAGAGCTATGATTTCTTTTCAGTGATAAGATTTTTTTTTTGTCAGTGTAGAGGGAGGTGACTGTTACTTCCTCTGGTGGCTGCTTTTTTGCTACTGTGATCTCATATCTCAATGACACACAGGATTTGTGTTCAAAATTGTTAGGCCCACGCACACATTCTATTTCTATTACTTCCATACCAGAATATGTGTGTGTGTGTGTGTGTGTGAGAGAGAGAGACAGACAGACAGAGACAAAGACAGAGAGACAGAGGCAGAGAAAGAGAGACAGAGACAGAGATGGAAACAGAGAAATGGAGAGGGAGAATTGTGAGCCTTATTTATCATATTATATACCTTTAGAGAATAAAATAAAAAGACACAAGGTTGGGTCTAGGTGATACTTTGAAGTGAATGAAGACATGGGCTCTCCTTATATCCCCATTTCTTCTTTTTATTAATTCCATAGGACAAGGCAATCTATCTTTAAACTGCCCTAACTCCTTTTTTGTAATAAGAAAGCAATTTTAAAAGCTTATTCACTCTAAGTTGTCTATGATCCCTCTAAGAGATATTTGTTTCTTAAAAGAAGGCGAAGTGAAAAGGTAATGATATTTATGTGAAGGCATTAATTTCTCACAGAAAATTCCAATTATTGAGCAATTTCTTGATATTTATGTGAGGGAGTAAGAGGACAAAGAAGATAATCGTTACAGTGTGTATAGACCATTATTTACAAGAGTTTGACACTAAAGCAAAGAGAGATTTAGGGCAATAGTTTGAGAGAATGGCAGGATCAAGTGAAGGGTTTAGTTGATATAGAGTTGGCCTCAAAATCAAGAAGATTTGTGTTCAAGGCCTTTCTCAGACACATAATGGAAATATGACACAGGACAAGTGACATCCCCTCATTGCTCTAGGTAATTCTTTATGACGATAAGCCATAGAAGATCCTCTGGCTTACATTTTCTCTATTCCATTAAAAACTTTTAAAAGTATGTAAATTCAATCCTTTACTTTTTCAAAGCGGTTCTGCTTGTCTCTGCTTCCTTCTGAACTGCCTTCTGTATTCCTCTGTGCCCTGTTAAAAATATTTCCTTAAAAGACTTACATGAACTGATGCTGAGTGAAGTGAACAGAACCAGGATAATATTGTAACAGTAACAGCAACATTGTGCAATGTTCAACTCTGAATGGCTCAACTATTCTCAGTAATGAAATGATTCAAGATAATTCCAAAGGACTCATGATGAAAAATGATATCCAGAGAAAGCATGGATGGAGTCTGAATACAGATGGAAGTATACTATTTTTCACTGATTTTTCCTAGTTTTATTTTTTTTGTGTGTCTTCTTTCATAATATGACTAATAAGGAAATATGTTTTGCATGACTGCACAATCAAATTGCTCACCATCTCAGGAAAAGGGAAGGGAAGGGGAAGGAGAGAGAGAATTTGGAATTCAAAATTTTGAGAAATGATTGTTAAAAATTGTTTTTACATGTGATTGAAAATGTTATTTAAAATACATTTTCTTAATTCTTCTCTTTTTACTTAACCCTTTAACTTTTTTTATTTTACCTTTTTTGGGGGAGGGGCATATCTATCACCCTTTCCCCTCCCCCCCATTAAAAAAAAAGAATAAAGAAATTCCTTGTAACAAATAGGCACAGTCAAGCAAAAAAAAAAAAATCACATAGTTGCCATGTCCAGAAATATACATCTCCCTCAGCACCTTGAACCCACCTCCTCTTTATCAAGAGATGGAAAATATTCTTCATCCTAAGAACTCTGAAGATGTGATTGGCTATTGCTTTGATCTGAGTTTTAGGCTTATCGATTCGTTTTTCTGTACAATGTTGTTGTCATTGTATCTATTGTTCCACCAGTTCTTTCTTAACTCTGTATTCATTCTTCCCAGTAGTCTTTGGGACTACTCTCAGTATCTCCATCTCTTTTATAACTTCTCACATAAGTAATATTCCATATCATTCATATTCTACAGTTGATCAATCATTCCGTAGCTGGTGAGCACCTCCTAAGTTTCCAGTTCTTTTCTGTTTTTCCCCCTTTGAAGCTCCCCTTCAAGATAAGGAATTTTGTTTCACTTAAATTATTACCTCATTGATGTTATCCTTCCTCTTAATAGCCCTTCCACCATCCTAGTCACCAAATATTTCCTTATTGAATTTAATGCATTTATATACCATACTTTTTGTGCGTGCGTATATGTGTGTGTGCTCAATTGTCTCTCATGTAGTTCATGTAAGAGACAGGATCATCTGATGCCTGCTCCCTGTGCCCTTTCCTCCAGATGTCTGTACTCATGTGCCCAAATTTTAAGAAGCAGTAAGTTCTGCTCTCTTCTTTCCCTTTTCTAAAATTTGTACATTTTATTTATCCTCTCCTATAATTTTCCTTTTAAAACTTTCAAAATAAACTACCCCAACTTACTTAATCCTTAATTAACCCCTTTTACACTCTTTTGAAGATGTTAAGATTCTAATTGAACATTTATTTCTTCTCCCTGTATTAGAATGTATTAGCCCCTTCCGATGACTCAAATAAATTTATCTTTTCGGTGTTTTGCTTGACTCCTGTATTTACATCTTAAAATTCCTATTCATCTCTGTTTTCTTTTTCATCAGAAATGCTTGAAAGCCCTTTATTAAATGTTCATTTCCACCCATAGGGATTGGTTATTGTGGTTGGAATTCTTTGTAGTTGTTTATATCTTCTGGTCTTTATTTATACTCATCTTTCCAAACTCAGTTCCTGAGTTGGGTATTGGTGCTAGACTGCCCTTTGTTATCATTTTGGATGGGATGGTTGGTCTTGCTTGGTCTCCATCTTAGTCACTTGGGTTCTTGTGTTAATCTCTGTCTTCTGGGTTGGGATCCCTTGGGTCTTGTATCATATCAGAATAGAATGCTGAGGGCCTTGAATGTGTCAAATGCCTTGTTCTGAATGATGCCACAACTACACCTATCACTTGCCATTCTCTATCACTGGCGTTTCCTGCTGAGGATTTCTGACCATTTGGGGATTTCTCAGAAAAGACCTTTACTCTTGCTGCCTCTGGATAGGGAGATATATAGCCTACGTGTATCTCTGATCAGTCTCTGCTGCTACTGGAGGCTTCTGGCTCATTTGCTGGTATGATATGCTACCTCTGGTTTCTTGTTGCCTCTGGACTTCTACTAACTTTCTGTCCAGTTCTGGGGTCAAAGAACTCCCTTACTATAATTTCTCATTGCATTTATTGATTATTTTTCAGCCTGGTGTAATTTTGTAGGTTTTGGCTGAAGCAGATATATGGAAACTCATCTGCCCAACTCTCGTCAGGCAGCCATCTTGACAAAGAGTCTTTCGCTTTTGACGTTTAATAATTGAGTAACTTCTTAGTCATTTAACCTCTTGGAATTTTGAATTCCCATTTGTAAAAGGAAGATTATAATGTTTGTAGTATCTATCTCATAGGGTTGTTGTAGGATGCAAATGATACATTATACATAAAGTGTTTTGCAAACCTGCCTAACAGTTTTTATTATTATCGTAGCTCATGGACCAGGGCTTACTTTGTCATTTTTGCTAGGTAAATAACAATCACAATGGAACTATGTGATTTATCTACTATTACTACTACAATTTAATATATCTACAATGCTGTACCTGTGCCTGAGATGGGTTCCCAGATCCAACTCCCTTAAACTTTCTCTGGGGAGATAGATAAACATATCCTTTGTCATAAACATTCACATGAACACCTGTATTTGATGCCAGCTTTTTTTTTTTTTATCAAGAAATGGAAGTTGTTTGGTGAGTGTAGATAGACCACTTGATTTAGTAATTTATCCTAGAGATAATCTGTTGTAGCTTCCCTGTCCCACAAAGCAAACTCAACATGAATCTTTAGCACACATCAATCCAGGTCAGACACAACCAAAATTGATTTGACTGGTTTCCTTTTATTCCAGGCTTCTTTTCTGTTCTGACCCTTGGACAAGATGACTGGAAGCCAGAAGTCCTCCTTAAAGGATACCTGGGAACTATAGCCTATGCTACTATGTAGACTGTCATAATTCAACAAGTAAACATCACTGAACAACTTTTCCTTCTCTAGTCCTGGTAGAAAAAAATGGATAGTCAACCTCTCCAGACAATTTCTATCACTCTAAACTATTTTAGGTAGTTCCATTTCCTCACCTGTAAAATGAAACAATTAGACTACATCTGTGGTCTCTACAGTGGGGTCTAAAGACCACTAGAGGAGGCAAGGATATAATCACCCAATCAAGGGATGGGAAGATGGATTATACCCCACCCCCCTCACCACAATAGCCAAACAAGTGACTTGTGTGCAACAAAATTGAGTACACCATTCCAACCACTATGCTTCAACATTCCTCTGGGTAAGCTCTCAATTTCTTGCCTTTTGAAATAGCTATTGACCTCTTAGAGCAATTATAATTTGACCACTACTTAGGTGCCGCTGGGAAAATCTCCCCTTTCTCCTAGAAATCCCTTCCTCATCTTCTCTCCCCAATCTCTTACTGACTGTGTCAGATGCCCCTTTGAAGGCAGACTGAACTGTGTGATAGTGAACTGTGAATAAGTCTCCTTCCTTTTCCCATTTTGGGTGGGAGAGAATCAATCTGACAAGTTGAGCTGTTACCTCTTCTCAGATCTCATTACTTTATCTTTCCCTTCAAACCCATTCTTCTTCCTAACTTCATTTCTTTCAAGTCCACTGTATCCTTCTTGTTACCCAGGTCCACAACCTTAGTGTTATCTTTAACTTCACACTCTCAGTCAACATTCCAAATCTATTACCAAATATTGTTTTTTTTTTTCTACTTCCACAACATCTGTGGAATCCATTCTCTTCTTTCTACTCACAGAGCCACCATCTCAGTTCAGACTCAAATAATTCTTGCCTGGGTAATTATAATAGCCCTTGAGATTTTTATCACTTGAATCCTTCTTCCACACAGTGGCTAAAGTGAGTTTGCTAACACACAGATCTCTATGGCATTTCCCTATTCAAAAACAAATAAACTCCAGGGACTCCATATTTCTTTTTTTTAAATGAAATTATTTTTTTCATTTTTAAAATGCTTTATTAACTTCTGATTTACATCATCCATTTCTGCCAGATTTTGAGTTACAATTTTTTTCCCCGTTTTCCCCCTACCCACCGCCCCAAAATAGCAGTCCCATAGGATAACCCCTCCTCCAATCTACTCTCTCCCATATTTTCTCCCATACCTCTTTCAACTTTTCCAGTAGGGCATGGTGGATCTCTATGTCCCAGTGCCTATATATCTTATTTCCCAATTACATGTAAAATAGTATTAATAATAGTATATATATTTAAATATTTGATTTTAAAACTTTGAATTCCAGATTCATTCCCTTCCTCCCTTGTCACCCACCCTTACTGGGAAGATAAGCAGTTCAATATAGGTTGTACATGTGTAGCTAGTGCAGAACAATAACATAGTAGATATATTGTAAAACACTGACTATATTTTCCTCCCTCCTATCCCACCTCCCACTTGTTCTATTCTCTACTTTGATCCCATCCCTATTCAAAACTGGGTGCTTCCAACTTCTCTCCCCACCAGCCTGCTCTCCCTTCCATCATCCCCCCTCTGATCCCCTTCACCCCTACTCTCCTGTAGGGTGAGATACCCTATTTAATGTGTATTTCATTCCCTTCCCAAGCCAAATTCAATGAGAATAAGTTTGACCCATTCCCTTTTGCCTTCCTATTCTTCCCCTCCATTGTAACCATTTTTCCTTGCCTCTTCTTTATGAGATAATTTACCCCATTCTGTCGCTCTCCATCTCCTCTCATTATATTCTTGTCTCACCTCTTAATTTCACCTTTTAAGTATCATCCCTTCCTGTTAAATTGGTCCTGTGCCCTCTATCTATGTACACCTGTAATCATATATACACATATTCACATATGTATTCATATGCCCATATACCCTCATATATAGACATATATATTTCTATTCCCTTCAACTATTTTCATACTGACAAAAGTTTCATCAGTTACAATTATTGTTTTTCCATGTAGGAATGTTAATAGTTCAACTTTGATAAGTTCCTTATGTTTTCTTTTCCCTGTTTACCTTCTCACTCCATATTTCTCCTAGAAGTAAATACTATTTCCTATTTAGTTCATCCTTTTTATTTTCTATTTTTGTGAATGTTATGTTGCATACAAATATAAATATAATCATATATGTGTGTGGTTTATAAATTATCAAGTATACACATTAGAGGTACGTGCTTAAAATTTTTTTACTGACAGGTACACAATAAAAAAGATGTTCAGAGATCAATGGGGTAAATTACTCTAATGCCCTTTTCCAGCTTTATTTTTATATCCCAAGGAAGTTTTCTGTACTGTGGATATAACTTCCATATCAATCCCTCCACTTCAAATTATCCCCAATAAACAATACTTCCTCACTGAGGAAATTATTTTTGGGAGACTTGAAAGTGTGCTTTGTATATTTGGCATCCATTTCACAAAAACAATGGGAAGGGACATAATATCTTTGTTATCATAGAGTTCCTTGATAAATTATTCTATTATCTTTGTGAAAATATTGCTTAATCCTAATGAAATGTATACACTGATACTATGATTGGCAGAATTCTAGCAAGACTGATTAGTAGTGGTCAGATTGAATCTGCTCTAGTCTTTTTGTATGTGAGCTACAGAGAGATGAGAAGATTTACCTAAGGTTTTAGAGAGCTAAGAGGCGCAGTGGATAAAGTTCTGATCCAGTCTCGAACACTTACTAGCTGTGTGACCCTGGGCAAGTCACTTAACCTGTTTTCCTCAGTTTCCTCATCTGTAAAATGAACTGGAGAAGGAACGAGGAAACCATTTTAGTATCTTTACCAAGAAAACCCCAAATAGGGTCATGAAGAATCAAGCACAACTGAATCAACTAAACAACAACAACAGACAGAGATCTATGCTGAAAGCAACTTGAACCAACTCGTTATAGCTAATTGTTAAATTTTCAGTGTGAACATCAAGGTTTGCTTTATTGTTTTTTTTTCTAGACTTAAGAAAGTGATGGAAAAATGTTGCAGATTATTAATAATGCAACTTAATCTTAAAAGTGTTGTTGTGTGGTTTTGTTTTGGAGAGCTGGTTGTTAAACATTTACCAGCACTCCCTTGATTATAGGTTACTGCAACAACATGCTGCTGCTTTCAGATCTTCTACCTGAAATATTTCATTTGCCAGGGGATTCATGAAAAGAAGGGAAGAGAGAAACACATTTTCCTGAAAATGCAAGGATAGAAGAGTTAGATAAACTATCTCCCAAAGATTTTTTGTGGGGATGAGGGTAGGGAATGGAAATGAATATCTTACAGATTTAACTACCCTCTACTCCAGCTATCTTATCATCTGCACTTTTGCTGATCCATATCTGCCTACCTAGAACAGCAGATCCAGAATCTAACACCAGAAGAATTCCCTTATGTTCTTCTGGGAATAATCTACTCAGCTTCAGAACTCCCACCAGAATCAAATTGTCCTGAATGGTGAGTGAGGGAGCACAAACTCAACCAGCCCACTCACAATTAATAGTATTCAGAAGTCCATACTTATCAATGGCCAATGGGCATGTTTTCTACTTCAACTCTAGACTCAGTAATCAAATCAATACTACTGTTTTTCCAGGAAATAACAGGTCGGTTGACTGCCTTATGGATCAATTTACCAGTCTAGTGATTCTCCAGGGCAAGACGAAGATTTTTTTTGGTCACCATTCTGACATACATGTTTTCTCTCACTATTAGAATGCAAATTCCTTGAGTATAGAGATTTTCACAGTCAAATTACATTGATACTTTCAGAGGATACTAGGACCAAGTGTGGTTTATTTAAGGATGTTGAAGATTTAGGCATATTTGTAGACAGCAAGGAATTAAGGTAGTAGATCGAGATAGGTGGGAAATTACAAAAAAGGGGGAAATAAATGTGTGGTCAAACTGCTAAAGAAGACAGGAGAGGTACAAGTTGAGAAGTCAGACTTGGAAAGGAGAGGAGACACATTCAACAGAGATTAGAGTAAAGGAGAAGAGTGGAAAGGGATGTCAATGGAATTTTGAAGTGTAGAGGAGGGGAGAAAATGGAACTCAGTGAATGGCCATTGAATGATCTTGAGTAATTTAAATATAAGTGAGGGTAGCATCTGAAAAAACTTTCTGGATCAGGGAGAGTTTGAATTGGGCTTTAGGTGTATAAGAATTTAATATACTTACAGGGCACTCCAGCCATAGAGAAATGTATGGGGGAAAAATAAAGGCTATATGGGGCATGAAAATAACAAATTCAGTTTATCTGGACCATAGAACAGGAGAACATAAAAAGCAAGGTGAGCCAAGACAGTGAGGAACCTTGAATGCAGGTATAGCAGTCCTCCTTAATCTTAATATCTTCCTTCTAAAACTACCCTCAATTTATATTTATATCAATTTATATGCACATATGTATTTATATGTATATACAGTATATATTTGTATATATACAGAAATGTGTACTTAGTGCAGTGCCTGGCACATTGTAGGGGCTTAATAATTATTAGTTGACTGATTGATATAGCAGACAGCCTTTAGAATGTCTGAAATATGTCACTGGTATCACACTTCCAAAAATCAAACCAAAAACTCAAGCTATTTCTTTTTTTGTTCATTTTTTTTGCAATAATAACAATAATCTTTATTTATAATAGGAAATGTAAACACACACTCCATCCTCCCAAAGCACCCTCTCCCATCTTCCATTTCAGCACATTGGAAGAGCAGGTTCAAACTTGAAATAATTTCTACTTCAACCCACCGAGGTCCCTTCTGAATTTAAAAAAAATTTTTTTTCTGATTTACATCATTCATTTCCACCAGATTTTGAGTTACAAATTTTCTCCCTGTTTTTCCCTTACCCACCACCCCAAAATAGCAGTCCCACAGGATATCCCCTCCTCCAATCTGCTCTCTCCCATATTTTCTCCTATATCCCTTTAGACTTTTACAATAGGGTATGGTGGATCTCTATGTCCCAGTGCTTATATATCTTATTTCCCAATTACATGTTAAATAGCATTAATAATAGTATACACACATATACATACATACATACATACATACATACATACATACATACATATATATATATATATATATATATATATAAACATTTAATTTTAAAACTTTCAATTCCAAATTCATTCCCTTCCTCCCTTGTCACCCACCCTTACTGGGAAGTTAAGCAGTTCAGTATAGGTTGTACATGTGAGGCTAATGCAAAACAATAACATAGTAGATATATTGTAAAAGACTCACTATATTTCCCTCCCTTCTATCCCACCTCCCACTTGTTCTATTCTCTACTTTGATCCCATCCCTATTCAAAACTGGGTGCTTCCAACTTCTCTGCCCCTCAGCCTGCCCTTCCTTCCATCATCCCCCCTCTGATCCCCTTCCCCTCTACTCTCCTGTAAGGTGTGATACCCTATTTAGTGTGTATTTCAATCCCTTCCCAAGCCAAATTCAATGGGAATAGGGTTTACCCATTCCCTTTTGCCTTGCTATTCTTTCCCTCCATTGTAACCATTTTCCCTTGCCTCTTCTATATGAGGTAGTTTACCCCATTGTCTCTCCCCATCTCCTCTAATTATATTCCTGTCTCACCTCTTAATTTCACCTTTTAAGTATCATCCCTTCCTGTTAAATTGGTTCTGTGCCCTCTATCTATGTATACCTGTAAACCTATACACACACATTTACATATGTATTCATATGCCCATGTACCCACATACATAGACATATATATATATATATATATATATTTCTATTACCTTCAACTGTTTTCATACTGACAAAAGTTTTATCAGTTACAATTATTGTTTTTCTATGTAGGAATGTTAATGGTTCAACTTTGATAAGTTTCTTACGATTTCTTTTCCCTGTTTACCTTATAATTCTTCTCTTGCTTCTTGTATCTGAATATCAAATTTTCAATTCAACTCTGCTTTTTTCATCAAGAATGCTTGAAAATCCTCTGTTCCACTGAATGACCATATTTTCCCCTGAAACATGATATTCAGTTTTGCTGGGGAGGAGGTTTTACTCCTAGCTCCTTTGACCTCCAGAATATCATATTCCAAGCCCTTCGATCCCTTAGTGTAGAAGCTGCCAGATCCTGGGTTATCCTGATTTCCACAATATTCAAATTGTTTCTTCCTGGCTGCTTGTAATATTCTCTCCTTAATCTGGGAATTCCAGAACCTGGTTATAATATTCCTAGGAGTTCTCTTTTTGGGATCTTTTTCAAGAGGTGATTGGTGGATTCTTTCCACCTCTATTTTGCCCTCTGGTTCTAAAATATCAGGGCAATTTTCTTTGAGAACTGTCTGGAGGATGATTTCTAGGTTCTTCCTTTTAGTCCAATAATTTTTAAATTATCTCTCCTGGATGTATTTTCCAGGTCAGTGGTTTTTCCCATGAGATATTTCACATTGCCTTCTATTCTTTCATTTGTTTGGATCTGTTTACCAGCATCTTGATTTCTCATAAAGTCATTAGTTTCCATTTGCTCCAATCTACTTCTGAAGCAATGATTCTCCTTAGTGAGCTTTTGAGATTCTTTTTCCATCTGGCAAATTCGACTTTTTAAGGCATTCTTCTCCTCATTGTGTTTTTGAGTCTCCTTTGTCATTTGAGTTAGTCTGTTTTTTAAGGTGTTATTTTACTCAGTCAGGCTGTTGACTCTCAATTCATAATTTTCTTTCATTGTTCTCATTTCTCTTCCCAGTTTTTCCTCCACTTCTCTTATCTACTTCTTAAGGTCCTGTATGGCCTGTAACCAGCTCGTATTTTCCTTTGAAGCTTTTGGTGCGGGGTTCTGACTTCACTGTCTTCCTCCTGTTCCATGCTTTGCTCCTTTTTGTCCCCAAAAAAGGAGTCTAATGTTAGAATCTTCTGTCTGCTTTTTTTCCTTTGCCTGGTCATGTTGCCCCTCATTCACTTGACCCCTGGTCTTTTTGTCACAGTAGGACTCTGCCACCAGACAGGGGAGCTTTCATCCCAAACACTGGGATTTTCTCAGCAGCCCAGGTATTAGATAGGTGCCCTCTCTGAGGTCTTCACACACTCTGGCAAGCTGGTCATGCACCGCAGGACCTCCACCCTAGACTGCAATGCAGATCCAAGCAGGTTAAAGCAAGAGCGATTACCCCTCTGACTGGTCACTTGTTCCCCCTACACTCTGCAGACCAGGAGCTGAAGCCCCAACGACGTGGCACTGGCTGGATGTGCCATGCATCTCAGCAGCTTCTTTCCCTGGGGGCAAAAGCCACACTCTCCTACTTACTGGGTTCCAAAGTCCAGACTGCACTGACCTCTCACTTTGTCCTTAGCATCTATGTGTTGATAAATCTGGAAATGGCCACAGCTGCTGCTGATCTGGAGTCCCTCTCTCTGGCTGCTGGTCAGGCCTGCCCTGGGGCTAAAGCCTCGGTGTGGTGCTGGGCTCCGTGCTGCGCTGGCCGATTCCTGCCAGCCTGCCAGGCTGTCCTCAGCAGGAGGTCAGCTTCTCTGTGTCGTTTTGTGGGTTCTGCAGCTCCAAAGTTTGTTCCCCTTTTTACATGGATTGGGGAGGGTGGGAGCCGGAGCTGCTCAAAGATGTTGTTTCTACTCCTCCATCTTGGCTCCGCCCCCAAGCAATTTCTTGTGGCCATAAGTCAAGCTAAACTAGAATCCCCTCTCCTGGCTACCACATCCTGCTCTTACTGGCTTTCATGCCTTTGCTAGCACCAATTATTCCCTTTACTTAGTGTGCCCCCTCCTGAAACCTCTGCAATCTTAGGATCTATAGTTCAACTCAAATGTCACCTATGGTCATCCGTGTTATATCAGTCTTAAATAACAATGGATTTTGGTAGGTTCAAAAATCTATATTAAATCTTGGTGGGAAAATTTAAGCAGAAACAAACATCAATTATCAAAATGTCTATGCATAAAAGTAATAAAGAATTCTTCAATTTAAGGAACTGCCCAAAACTCTATAGTCTATATATAAAACCCTAACTTTGCATATATGTATATATATATATTTTTTTTTCCTCAAAAGTTCAAACCATGTCTTCTATTGTCTTATTTTTAGCCTTGCTACCTTTTAGTTAAATAGAGGACCCCTTCAGCTCTATCAATTGACAGATATAGTCAGGCATGGAAGCACATGCCTGTCTTCTTATCTGCTATGGAGGCTGAGGCAGGCAGATCCCTTGAGCTGGAGAGTTCTGAGCTGCAGTGAGCTAAACTGCTCAGAGATCCAAACTAAGTTTGGTTTAACACAATAAACTCCTAGTAGTAGGAAGCCTCAAAGCCCAGATCAGAAATGGAGCAGATCGATGTTCCCATGAAGATCTGGGTGGAGCTAGGCTACTGAATAGCCCCTGAACTTCCAGCTAGGGCAAGATAAGATCTAGGTTTTTTTTTTTTATTTTGTTTTGTTTTTAAAGGCAGGTAAATGGTTCAGTAGAGTGCCAGGTCTGGAATCAGGAAGATCTGAGTTCAAATCCAGTCTCAGACATTTATTAGCTATGTGACCTTGGGCAAGTCACTTAATCTGTCTGCCTTAGTTTTCTAAACTGTAAAATGGACAAAATAATAGCACTTACCTCCCTATGTTGTTGCGAATATCAAATGTTTTATTTGTAAAGAGCTTTGCAGACCTTAAAGTGCAATATAAGTACTAGCTATTTTAATTAATTTGTAAGAAAAAATTAAAGACAAAATTCTTACATCTTTAGTTTATTGCTTAAAACCTGAGAGGTAGCCTGTCAGAGCAGATACAGAAGTCTGGCATTGGAGTCAGAAAGACCCATGTTCAAGTCCTAAATCTGATACATACCAGCCATGTGACCCTGGGCAAGCTATTTTCTTACTTGATGCCTGAGGCAACCTTTTTATGATAAAAAGGTTCATCTATCTCAGTGAAAGGAGTTTCCACTCCAGGTGTTTACTAAGCAGATGAAATCACAGGTGCTGATCAAACACACTCTCTCACACAAACACACACACACACAAACGCATGTACACACACACATCCCAAACAAAAAAAATCTAAATCTTTCACTTTCTTCACGAAATCCCAGTATTTCTGTATCTAGGCCAAAAATTGTTGTTGGCCTTGATAATTTTCCAAATATACCCCACTCTACCTCCAATTCCACACCTTTGGTACAAAGTTCAATGTTTAATAGCAAGGAATTAGAAGGGAGAAGCAAAATATCTTCAGTACAAGGTGAATTATTAAGACTAAAATGAATTCAGCAAAGAAATCATTACTGTCTGACCCTTGATTTACCACATTATTACCTAGGTATTGTTGGTCTTCATTTTGGGTGGACTTAGGCCTGACTTTTTAAAAGTATCCCAAAGGGCCTGAAAGAAGATTTTCAATAATTTCAGGTTCATTTTTAGCTCTTAATGTAAGTATTGTATGATCTGTAATTTATTTAAATGAACTCTTTCAAGCAAAAAGGCAATATCTAGCTCTGTGGCAAATTGCAATCACTCCCCTTGCTGTTAAATATTTCAATTCACATTTCTCTTTTCTAATTAAATCATACAGAACAATAACCCACTAAAGGAATATTAATGTGGCATCTAGCTTATCAAATCTGAAAACACACACAGAAATTAAAACAAGGCAGTTCTTTCTCTTTGCAACAATATTTTGAGAATTGCTGAATTTAAATATGAGCCCTAGGTGGCCCCACTTTCTGTCCTCTGCTGGAAAACTATGTGTTCTCTTAGATTGGACACTTGAATTTCTTGGTTTTGTTGAAGTGGCAATTAGAAGTTTAAAGGACTCCCTCTTCTGAATTAAGCATCCTAAATGTGGTTATATAATTGATAGAGATGGTTTACATGAATGATAGGGAAATAGAGAAAAGAAACACCTGGGTAGGCAATAATAATAATAATAATAATAATAATAATAATGTTACTTAGAAGGGAAGGTGACATATCAATCAGTTAATCAACAAACATTTACTAAGTAAATACATCTCATGTACTGGACATCTAAGTAAATACGTCTAAGGCACTGGACATATAAAGAATGAAATAATTATTGCTTAAATCTAATGTGGGAGATAAGAAGTACATATCCAGAATATATAGGTAGATCTCTACTCATATCTATTGATATATATATATGTATATATATATATACAGAGTTATATCTATACACTATATATATATTTATATACACAGAATACAAATTATGCTATTTTGTGTGTAAATTATTATAAGATCATTTGCGGGAGAAATCACTTAATTCTGGGGGGAATTAAAGTAGACTTCATTGAGAAGATGGAAAACCAGCTAGACCTTGGCTTGTAAGGATGGATAGGAAGTCAACAGTTAGAGATGGGAGGTTGGGAGAAGAAAGGGAAAATTGTGATCAAAAACAAGATTGTAGAAAAAGGGTATGATGTATTTAAGGGAAGTCAAATAATATATTTTCATATAGGAAAGGTATTGACAAAATGGGCAGGTAGGTGGCATAATACATAGAGTATCAGGCTCAGAATCAAAAAGAATCATCTTCCTGAGTTCAAATCTGGCCTCAGACACTTAGTACCTGGATCAATCCTGGGCAGGTCACTTAATCCTGCTTGCCTTAGTTACTTCATCTGTAAAATGAGCTGAAGAAGGAAATAGAAAACCACTCTAGTATCTTTGCCAAAAAAAAACCCAAATGGGATCACGAGTCAGATACAACTGAAAACAATGGAACACCAACAAACATTGATAAACTAGGTCTCAGAGGGAAAAAAAAATAAGTATAGTGAAGGGACTGAATATCATGACATATGAAGATTTAAGACACTAGAGATAAATAAACATGAGAAATGTCTTAAGAGAGATGAAATAGCTGTTATCAAATATTTGAAAGGTTGCCAAACAGAAATATCAATGATCTTATCAATAATCCAATGAGATAATATTTGTAAAACATTTAGTTCAGTGCCTAGCAAAGGTAGGTAATTAATAAAAGCTTGTTCCTTCCTTTTTTCTTCTCCCCTTGTTGTACATGACCTCGGAATTCATATCTAGGTAAAGCAGAAAAGTGTACATAGCCTATTAAGAAAAACCTCCCAATATTTAGAATGAATTAATTCAGGTTATTCACTGGAAGGTCAAATACTGAAACTGAAGCTTAAATACTTTGGTCACATAATAAGAAGATTGGACTAATTGGAAAATACTCTGATGTTGGGAAAGATTGGAGGCAAAAGGAAAAGGGGGCAGCAGAGAATGAGGTGAATAGATGGTGTCATGGAAACAATAAACATGAGCTTGGTCAGACTTTGGGAGATAGTGGAGTACAGAAAGGCCTGGAAAGCTATAATCCATGGGGTCACACAGAGTCAGACATGACTAAGTGATCTCTCTTGGAAAATAATGATTTCTACCCTCAGTGAAGGCCCTTAAATAAAGGCTAGATGAACAGTTAAGGGATTTTGTAGAGGGAATTCATGATCAAGTATGCATGGCACTAGATGACTTCAGGGGGCAGGAGGAACCCTTCCAATCCTGAGTTTGTATGATTCTGTAAATAATCAAATCTGACTTCAATTTGGTATCTCAAGGGAGTAGTGTAAAGCAATGCAGGTTGAAGCCAGACTGTGGAAAGCCTTGATAATTCCAAGATAAGGAATCTAGTCACTAGGCAAAAAACCCCACTGAGGAATTTTGAGGAGTGGAATGAGGCAATATTACCTATACTACCAAGAAGATGAACCTGAAGCAATATATTGGGTGGGTTGGAGGGAGAGGCACTGGGGGTTGCTGTTAGATAGTTCAAGCAATAGTCCCAATAAGTGGTAATTAAGTTCTTCAATGGAAGCTAAATGACTTCTTGTTAGTGACATTGGAAAGAAGATTATTGCCTTGGTCAGTGGTCAGAATAAAAGATTCTTTAGGTCCCTTTAGACTCTTGCAAAGAGATTAAAATGGATAGTAATGGAAAAAGCAAGAACTGGACATATGTAAGAGACATTGCAGAATTATAATCCTGTTAATTGTATGGATGCACAGGACAAGGAAGAGAGAGGAGTCAAAGAGATGGGAGTGAATACAAGAATGGTGGTGTCCTTGACTGATCCAAGAATGCCAGGAAGAGGAGAAGGATTTAGAAAGGCAAATCCTACATTCAGTTTGAGAAATGTTGGAGTATTGAGGAGAAGAACATCTAAGTGAAAAATTCAATAACTTGTTGGAAATTCTAACTGGGAACTTAAGAGACTGTTCTGTGTCAGAGATGAATATTTGGAAGATGTCAGTTCAGAGATGATAGCTGAAGTCTTGGTAGTGAATGAGTTCAACGTAGGAAAAGTGTAAAAAGAGAAGAGGGACAAGAGAGAGCAAGAAAACCAGGAGGGTAAGGAGTCCCCAAAGTCAAGTTAGTCACCACACATCCCCACAATTGAAGGGATGCCTATAGATTGGGGAATGACTGAACAAGTTGTAGTATATGATTGTGATGGAATACTATTTTGCTATATGAAATGATGAGCAACAAGACTTCAGATAAACCTGGAAATATTAATATGAACTGATGCAGAGTGAAGTGAGCAGAACCAGGAGAGCATT
>NW_027185903.1:34894001-34921421 GCF_028583685.1 Petaurus breviceps papuanus
GAGAGAGAGAGAGAGAGAGAGAGAGAGAGAAGGACAAAGGTCCCATGAAAAACTTGAGCAGTAGAAGGAGTTCTGGATTTGCAACCTTTTGACATTGCTTTGGTCTTGGCTCTGTCACCTCTTAGCTGAGTGATGATGGGGTCAATCTCTTTCCTTATCTCTAATATGAAAGGGTCAGACTGGCAATCTATAAAGTACCTCCTTGCTTTAACATTATATAGGTCCTTATCAAATAGTACCTTGAATTTCAATCACCAACAACCTTTGGGTTTTGTCACTATTAAACTGTACCCAAATCCAGAAAGCTGTGGTGTAGTGAAAAGAGCTAAGCATCTGGAATCAGAGGACCTGGGTTCAAGTCATCATGGTACTTATTGCCTATGTGAATTGGGGCCAACTGCTTGATTTGTCTGGACCTCCATTTCCTTATTGATAAAATAAGGGAGTTAGACTAGATGACCTCTAACTTCCCTTCTAGCTCTAAATTGATGTTTTTATAATGTTCTCTTACTGAATTATCAATGTGGAGGTCACAGGAATAGAAAACCCAGATCATCTAATTTCAGTGAGTTTATCTACTGCCAATCTTCAACTATTGCCTTATGTGACAGAAATGGTGGGGCATAATAGAGTGCTGGAATCATTGTCAGGAAAATCCAAATTTAAATCCTGTATTAGACATTTATGAGCTTTGTGATTCTCATTCAGTTATTAATGTCTCTGAACCTGTGTCCCTATTTGTAAAATGAGGCTAGTTGGTACCAACCTAGTAGTATTGCAACTAGGTGGCTCAGTGGATAGAATGTCAGGCCTGAAGTCAAGAAGACTCATCTTCCTGAGTTCAAATCTTGTCTCAGACACTAGCTATGTGACCCTGGGCAAGTCACTTAAAATGAGCTAGAGAAGGAAAAGGCAAAGCACTCCAGTATCTGCCAAGAAAACTCCAAAAGGGGGTAAAAAAGAATTGGACATGACTGAAAAATAAAAAACAAAACTGAACATGAGGACCAAATTACATTAAATTACTATAGAATTATGAATTATTATTATTTTAGAGAACACTCCCAGGTCTTTATCTCAACCCTTGAACTCTTTCCCTAGCTCCTGATTCATATTAGTATTTCTAACTGCCTACGAAATATTTCCGCTGACAACTAAGAGGTTTTCTAAGCAGACTTGAGGACTTAGGTATGGTAAAACAGGGCAAGTATATCTTTGTCCTTGCCTTTATCACCTCGCATGTGGAACTATTTTAATTGTTCTCCCTTTCTATACTCTGTTCCCATCTCCAATCTATTCTATACTCATTTTTTTCCTGTTACATGGTAGTTGCATAAATGTTAGTTGATTGATAGTTTTCAGATTAATACCCTAAACTTTACCTGCCCTGCTCAAAAGCTTTTGATGGCCTCACTAACTCTAACATCCTTATCTGACTTTCAGGGCACTCTGAGTTTGACCCTACTTTTCAACCAACATTATTTTCTAGGGTTTTCCAACAGTAATGTTATTTATATTCTATAGGATATGCCCAGTGCTTTCATGTACAAATTTAAAAGCATAGGATTCTAAAGCTAGAAGAGATGTGGGGGATCATTTAATCAAACCCCTCTCATTTTTCCAGTCATAAGATCATAAATCAGTCGCTAGAAGGGCCCCCAGAGGGTACTCACTCATACCTCTTCATTTTATAAATATGGAAACTGAAGATCAGAAAGTAAAGTGAATTGCTAAAAGGTCCCCAGCTAATAAAGGGCAGATAAGAGTATTAAAATAGTCTCTAGATTCTCCATCTGCCATACTTTCCTCTCCTGCTGTTGTATAAATGTCTCCATTTTTTTTACTCATCTTGCCCAGTCATATTCTAAGATCTGTTCATTTTGTGGTGCTGATGTGTAGTAGGACATAAAGCAAAACTTGCAAAGTCAATAGCCTTGCAGAACTCCACGAATCAGGCGTGAAGCATCATGAACCCTTAGAAAAAAGCCTAACTTTGTGCAGAGATGCTCATAGTCATCTCTCTGAAAGAAACAGATGTGGACTTCAATCTAGAAGTCCTTCAGATTCCACATCACTTCATACTTTTAAAATGTTTATTTCCTTGTTTGTAGCTACCAAAGTCCCTCAAATGAAATGAGCCCAACTCTACCATTAACCTAACCCATATTCCTGGAGCCAGAAAGATGATTGTGAGTGCAGGTGGGGGTGGGGAAAAGGGGAAAAGGTAAGGCTCTTGTTGGCTGAAGAGATGAGCAAGAAAACTTTTCATTCTTTTCACATCACATCACTAAGACTGATAAAATTTTGTTCTTTCAAAACTGTTTTCCCAGGGGAGAAATCATTTGATTTACCAATTTTTTAACCTGGCAAAATTGTGGACATTCCAAAAATACCAATATTTTTTCCAAGTCTCTCTGTCTCTGCTGCCTCCCTCCAAGGAGATTCAACTCTACCAGTTGAAATCAGTGGGGGAAGGTTAAGGACAAAAAGGTATTAAGAATGCTGCTCAGGGGCGGCTAGGTGGCACAGTGAATAGAGCACTGGCCTTGGAGTCAGGAAGACCTGAGTTCAAATCCGACCTCAGACACATAACACTTAGTAGCCTTGTGAACTTGAGCAAGTCACTTGACCCCAACTGCCCTGCCCTCCCTCTTCAAAAAAAAAAAAAAAAGAATGCTGCTCATATAAAGACGGCAGCCGATTGCAAGGAGTAGTATTGGTCTGATCTGATCAGCCACAGTCAGACACACTGTACAATGCCCCCTACATATATACAGTGATGTCATTTTGGTCCTATTCAATTAAGAAGGACAGGAACCAAAGCAACAGTCATTAATTAGGAGCTACCAGGAGGGAAAGAATTCCTTCTTTTAAATCCCCTTTCTACTTTCTCCTACTGAAAATTAATTAAACACACCAAAAATTGTGATAAAACTCAACATCAAAGCTACAGAACCCCAGACTGTTAGAGATAGATGGAAGCTTTGGGGACTTCACTTCATCTCATCTCTTTATTTTAGAGAGAAAGAAAGTATGACCTAGAAAACACATTTAGGACTTGCTCAAATTATATCATGAGTGAATGACTGAGTTTATGATTTCAAATCCAGGGCCCATTTTATCAAAGCCTACTTTTCAGAGCCAAACCAGATTGCTTTAGTTTCTTTATGTATAATTCCCTAAAGGTGTTATATCCACCTAGAGATCATTGGGCTGCAAGTGCAGAGTAATAATCACACTGTGGCTTCACCCAGTCTAGAGATACACAAGTTCCAGGTAGAAGTCTCTTTCGATCCCAGCCACATATTTATTGTGCCCAATAATTACTTCTGGTGCCCAACTGGAACATTTCTGAATATAACCCTACTGAACACAGTCCAGGTTCTAGTTTACTTAGTTCCATGACAGACTCTTTATTTCTCTTTGAACGTGAATTAACTCTTGGTTTCTTCACAAGCAAAATAGCAATCCTACTACAAATTCAATTCAATTCATCTAACAATAGCAATAAAAGCTATAGTAATAATAAGGGTCTGCTATATACTAGGGAAAATATGAAGTCATGATTCCTACTTTCACATTGCTTACTGACTTGTAAGGGGATATGTGAAATGCAGTCAAATATGATTCAAAACAATATATACTAAATATGTGATAGACAAAGTTCTCTGTGAGGTCCAAGGCAGAAAAAATGTTCTATGTTTTCATCTCTCTTACAGTTGACTAGCCTCCACTTAACGCCACGATCTAATGACATTGCCTTTCTTGCTGTTCTTCAGTCAAATCTCAGTCATCCATATCTCAACTCTATGACTTTGCCATCTCTCAATGGCTGGAATGCCTTTCCCCTTCACCTCTGCCTTCTGGCTTCCTTTAACACTCAGCTCAAATACCACTTTCTGAAGAAGACCTTTCCTGCCCCTGACTTGACTGGACTGACTGATGGGAGTGTGTGGGTGGAGATCAAGGAAGGCTTTATGAAGAGGGTGGTAACTGAACTGAACTTTAAATACTGGGTAGGCCATCAGCTGGGAGGTAGGGTATTCACAGTAGCAGAATCACTGGCTCTCAGAGTTGAAAGGGCAACCAGAAACCATCTAGTTCAAGAGACAATGGAACAAGAATCCCTCCAGAATTAGGTAGCAATGTGAGCAGAAGTATGGAGATGGGAATTCATAGGACTCATGTAGGAGTAGTTGTGTAGTGACCAGTAGTACAATCTAATCTTAAAACATAGAGTCAATTAGAAGGGAAAAGTATGAAATAAATCTGAAAAGGTAGAATAGTTCCAAATTGTGGAAGGCTTTGAATTCCAGGCTGAAAAGTTTGGACTTTTATTTGATAGGGAGAATTGTTGAAGATTTTTTTTTAATGGAGCATGACCAGAACTATGACAGGTGACAGAATCTGGATAAAGGAAGACCATAAATTTGACTGATACCATTTCATTGATTCTTTATTCGACTTGCCTCTCAATTCACTGAAAATTTCTTAAACTCTGATGAAAGAGCAATCCAATCCATTTGTAACTTACACAATTAGTTAATTACTACTTTACTAGAGATCACATAAACTAATATAATTTAGCAGCTGTTAAATGAGTTCACTACAAAGGTTTCTCAACCTATATCCTCTCTTGTTAACAAATGTAAAAAGAAGTCAGTTTACAATAATTTTCTCCCTGATCTCTCATTCAGATCAGGTTTTTGCAGAAAAAAAAGATGTCATGAGGAAAATGAGAAATCCTAATTAAAACTTATTGGGAACATTTAGCTACTTAGAGGAAAAAAAGACTAAAGAATGGACTATCTGAAACACAATAAAACAATATAATCACCAAGATGCAGAGAGACAATCTTTTCAACATGACTTCATGTACATGTGGCTTTGAACAATTGATGCTCCTTGAATCTATTGTTTCAGTAAAATGGGATTATTCTTTGCCTCCCATTCATGTCTATGCCAATTTTCAAAGAGTTTCCCTATGTAGATGAAGATCTATATAAAGATAACTCTCCAGAAGACTATAATAATGCAGGCATGTGCTTCTCAACCCCTAGAATTTTATTGTGGTCTGATCTTTATTTTGCAGGTAGTCAGAAAAGAACAAGGACGATAGAATTATGGCCAATTCTACCTTCTGTCAGCAGCTGTCCCCACCATTTCCCTTCTAAATATTTTAACTAATGGTGCCACTACACTGTGAAAATGGTGATGGTATACAGAACTCTCCTATTCCCAGATCCACTGCTTTCTATAGTTATTATGCTATGTAGTGGATGAAAGATGAAATACCTGAAGAAACAAAGGTTCAGTCTTCCAAGCTTATCGATTAATTAAGCAAGCAACGTGTGACAATTGTCCAGCAAATTCAGGACTCCTCAATTCTTTCAGTTTCCTCAACTAACAACCTTCTTCAAATCTCAACTCAAATGTTACCTGAAAGTGTGAGTTGATTGATATTTATTCAAGTCACCCCATCCCAGTTAAAGTCAGTGATATCATGCCCAATCAATCAATTATAGACTTTAGGCTCAGTGAGAAAAATCTCAAAGTCCTTTGAACAATAATTGCATTGCCTCCAAATTATGTTTGTATAGCTGAGAAAACTTAGCTTTACCTCGAGATCTCAGCTTCAGTTTTCCTTCCCCACTCGCTGGGTCCCCTTTGAGTGGAAGAAGACTTGGGTGTTTTAAAAGGCCCAGATGGTGCTGGACTGGTCATCTTCTCTTCAGTGTTCTAGCTGTATCCTCACGCTCCCAGATAGCAGTGTTCGCCTTGGAAATCAAGGAGAACAGATGAATGCATATTCACCATGCCTAAGGGGAGCTTTTATGCCACCTCATGAATGGAACTGATAAATAGAAGTTTGTAGAGAATAAGTTTACATAATGATGTCTACTTATGTCTAATTGTAGCCATGAGTGGGGGCAGGGAAGGAAAAAAAGCAGAAAAAAGAAATTTGCATGATAGCTTTATTATATGTTTAAAAGGAATAGCAAGTTGTACATAACAGATTTACAGTTTCATGTGCAATCATATTTTTATTATATTATGTTATGAAAATGCTTATTTTATTCCATAAATTAAAAATAGCATAAGAAAATGTGTGGGGGGGGAAGATGAGGAAAGAATCTTCACTCAAAGGGCCGATCACTAAGAAAAGTCAAATATATGCAGCTCTTTTTCCAAGTGCATCAACATATGGGAAGAATCATCAAGATTTGTTTTGCCTTTTTACAAACAAATTTATTGATACTCGATAAACATTACAACTTTTTTGTTTTTGTTGTTCAGTCTTTTCAGTCATGTCTGACTCTGTGTGACCCCATTTAGGGTTTTCTGGGCAAAGTTACTGATGTGGTTTGCCATTCCTTCTCCACCTCATTTTACAAATGAGAAAACTGAGTCAAACAAGGTTAAGTGACTTGTCCTAGTAAATGTCTGAGACCATATTTGAACTGAGGTCTTCCTGACTAGGCCCAGCACTATACCCATTGTGCCATCTAGCTGCCCTTACAACTTTATATATCTTTTTAAAAATGTTTTCATATATGATATGTCCTTTCGCCCTGTCACTCGTTTTACTGTTTTGCTTTACTTTCCAAAGCTTTTGCCACAAGTAAACAAAGATTATTGTGTCTATCTGTCTCTCTCCCTTGTGTATTCCTTCCTATGCCTACATAAAATATTGCTATATACATAGATATATGTATATATGTCTGTATATTTATGTATATGTATATATGTGTTTATTTATGTGTGAGTATATATATATATACATCTATATAGTTTTTTCTGTTCTCCCTCCCACTTGAGGAGCTACCTTTTCATGCCCAGATTAATCTCTCTCTCTCTCTCTCTCTCTCTCTCTCTCTCTCTCTCTCTCTCTTTCTCTTTCTCTCTCTGTCTAGTGTATTCCTTCCTATACCTACATAAAACATTGCTATATACATATACACATACTTATACATGTCTGTATATTTATGTATGTGTGTTTATGTGTATACATAGATACATCTATATATCTATCTATAGATATAACTTTTTCTGTCCTCCCTCCCACTTGAGGAACTACCTTTTAATGCCCAATTAATCTGCTCAATACATAATTAAAGTTGTATTAGTCACAAATAGTCTTCAAATTCCTCCTCCCCCAGAATGAGTGGTCAAAGAAACTAAGTTCTGGGAGTGAGTCAGATGTCAGCTGCTCCCTGCTTCTCAAACTTCTTCCTAGCACATGCAGTAATGCTACGTGCTTAACTGGGAAAATGCCTCTGGACCTAAGTTAATGGAGATTGCCTTTTCAAGGGGCCAGGGAGTTAAGCAAGAAGGAGCATCTCTAATGATCCCCAAGACCACTACCATTCATTTCTCAGGAATGTTCACCCTAGCTTCATAAAATGCTGAACCTCTCCCTCTCTTGTTCCACCATCTTCCATCTCAGATTTTTTTTTAAAGCATATGGTCTTTTCAATCATAGCTGCCTACTTCATTGCCAATGCTTCATTTGTGTTTCCAAAGAACATTCTGTGCTTTGAGGAAAATAAAGCTGTTCTCAAATCCTGGTACCCCAAACTGCCCTTAAAGCAACTAAACTTTTTTTTTTAGAAAGTTGAATGAGACCAGGACTCTAGTTCATTTTAGACACAGTGCATTGGTGGGTTGGTTCAATCAAGCATTTGAAGTGGTCCTAGAACTATTGTGTTGTTGGATTTCTAAATAGTCTCAGGGAGCAGGAACAAGACCAAAGCACAAAATCTCATGTAGGTGAGGCCAAGAAACAGTGCTGCAGAGAGCAGACTGTTGGAATGCCCAGCAGGGAAAAAAAAAAGCAAAAACAGATGCAGACGCCCAGCCTAGTCCTTGATTCTGAAATTGTACCAATGTAACGAAGTGAATTTGGAATCACAGGACCTGAGTTAGAATCTCAGCCCTGACATGTCCCTCAGGGGCTCATTTTCTTAATCTGTATCATTCTGAGGATGGACTAGGTGGTTTTTAAGATCCCTTCTGGGGTAGCTAGGTGGCATAATGGGTAGAGTGCCAGGGCTGGAGTTGGGAAGACTCATCTTCTTGAGTTCAAATCTGGCCTCAGACACTTACTCGCTGTGTGACTCTAGGCAAGTCACTTAACCCTGTTTGCTGCAGTTTCCTCATCTGCCAAATGATCTGGAGAAAGAAATGGCAAGTCATTCCAGTGTTTCTGCCAAGAAAACCCCAAATGCGGTTTAGACATGACTGAAACTATTGAACAACAATAAAGTCACTTATATCTCTAGATCTGGGATACTTTTATATTTTCTATGATCCTATGCATTCAACTGCTTTGCAGGGGAAGTGTAAATTCCATGATTGTCTAGGTATAAGAGGCAGCTGTTGGCTTAGTAGAAAGAGAAGTGGTATTGGAGTAAGGAAATCCATGCTTGAATCTCATCTCTATAACTTACAAGCTATGTGGTCTTTAGTATATTACTTAAATTCAATGTGCCTCATTTTCCTCATCTGTAAAGTGAAGATTTACCACCTACTTAAGGAAGATATTTCAGAAGAATATAGATATAAAACTGAAGGAAACTTCAGAGGCTATCTGGAATTTATTTTGCACAAGAAGAATATTGAGACTTGGAGATTGAAAAATGACTAACCTCAAGTCACACAGACAGTAAGCTTCAGAACTAGGATTTGGTCTTAAACCCTCTGACTCAAGAAGATCTAATGTGCTTCCCACTGTCCTACACTGTGTCCCATCATAAGGACGTTGTGAAGGTCAAATGAAATAATGTATGTAAAATGCTATATTGACATCAGCGATTATTATTACATAAGGGGAGCAGCATTTCAGGTATTGACTTTTAGAAAAAAATAATAACAGCTAACATTTACTAGCACCTACTTACTATGTGTCATGCACAGTGTGCTAAGTGATCTAAATGTCTAAAAGCTGAAGCTAAATATCGAAGAGCTAGAGAAGGAAATGGCAAACCACTCCAGTGTCTTTGCCAAGAAAACCCCAAGATAAGTGCTTTATAAATATCTAAATATTTAAATTTTATAACCATTGGAGGCAGATATTATTATTATCCTCATTTTACAGCTGAGGCAAATGAAGGTTAAATGACTTGGCCAAGGTCATTCAGCTAGTAAGTGTCTAGATTTGAACTCAGGTCTTCCTGACTCCAGATCCAGCACTCTACTTGTAGTGCCACCTAGCTACCCTAATCATCACTTCAGTGTGGAGCTCAGTGAGAAACAAAGATAAGAATAACTCATACTTATAGCAATTTGATGTTTTCAAAGCACTCTACTATATACAGAATGTCACTTGAGACACATAACAACCCTGTGAGGCAGACATTATCATTATCATCCTTTGTACAGATAAGGACACTGAAACTGGCAGAATTACAGTGACGACACTCAAGATTAAACTAATGAGTAAGTAAATGTATTATTCTTATCTATAAAGAGTGCTAAGGGCAGGTAGACAGGGCAACGGACCAGGTCTAGAGTCAGGAAGACTCACCTTTGTAGGATCAAATCTGGCCTCTGACACTTAATAGTTGGGTGACCCTGGGAAGTCACTTGACCCTATTCAGGTCTACCAAGTATTATTTATCAGTGCCCTTAAATTGCTCCTAGTCTTTCCCATCTATCAGTTCCCTCATCTGTAAAACGAGCTGGAGAAGGAAATGGCAAACCACTCCAGTATCTTCGCCAAGAAAACCCCAAATGGGGTCACGAAGAGTCAGACACAACTGAAACTGAACAAAAAAGAGTACTAAATCCTCAGGGTTATTACATTTCCTGACAGCACTCCAATTCCTCTCTGATAAATCATGTTGGAAAGACCAGAAATGGCCTTACAAGAAAGCCTAGAAGTATAAGCCATATGGGATCGGCCATATCTGGTAGCATGTGGTTTTATCAGATGTGGTCTTGTGAACATCAGACACATTTAAAAAAAAAAGCTCACTAAATCCTTGAAGTCATTCTGGAAAATTCTTAAACCCCAGAGGAAGCAATTTCTTAATTACCCCTGTCGACAATTAGCTAAGCACCTGATTCCAGAGACCTGATTGTCCTTAATTGCTTTCCCAGCTACACTGTCATTCTCTACAGAACATTGTTTTCCTTTAAATCTTCTATTTTCAGGTTTGTGGTGGTGCTTTCCTGTGTGTTGCTTAGATATACATAATGAAATATAGATATTTAAGCTAAAATTAAAAAACATAATTGTCAAGATCAGTGGGCTCCCTATCTACTCCTTGAAATATCCACACTCAATGAAAGAATAATTCCCATGATCTTCTGGGTTTTTTCCCCTAATCCATGCAGGTTCTTATGTTGTCAATGTGATTAATTTCCTCAGAGGACCTGCACCACATCTCTATGAACCATTTATCTGTCAACAAGTCCTTGGTAAAATTGGGAAGCCAAAGTCTGTCTTTGGTGCCTTCTGATCTCTCCCTCTCAGGGGCCCCTTTCCCTCTGTACAGATACACACACACACACACACACACACACACACAAACACACACTCTTTATTAATCCTTGTTTTAGACATATGGTGAATTAGGTCTGACCATCCCCTCAGAACAACCTCTCGTGAATCTCCCACAGATGTGTTCCTTTTATTGGTTAGCGAGAGGCCACATTTGTTCCAAATGAAAAACATTGAATTAATCCTAGCAAAATAAGAAAGATTCTTCCTTTTCTCACCCCCACACAACAAATATTCTTTCCCACAAGGTAATATTCCACCAGTAGAGAACAAGACATATACAAGAAGCAAATATGACCCAGGAACATGTTTGGTAGCTCAGATATGCAGGGGACACATGACCCAGGGTCATTAGGGACTCTATTCTTTCACATCGCTCTGCCTCTGGATGCCTTCCTCTGTTGGTGCTTGACACCCCCACCATTCCTGAACCCATCTTTTAGGTTCTCTTTTGCAATCCTCTGCTGGTCTTCAGTTATGCAGCCTGATGTCTATATGTGGGGCACAGGAATATTTGGAAGCATCCATGTGCTCCTTCTGTGTTGCAAAAGGCCTGATGCAGAAAATGCCATGCTGCTGCAACTCCACATGGCTTTTCTTCCACACCTCTCTCATAAATTTATCATGAAATACTGTACATTTGCTTATGTGTGTGTATGTCTTTACCCCTACTAGATGGCATCTTCCATAAAAGCATGCATTAAGTAGCAAGGACGTGATGGTCCAACTTCACTCTGTCTTCAGACCAAGTCTACTGTGTTCAGTTCTAGAAACCATGATTTAAGAGCGACAATGATGAGCTTGCCAGTATCCAGAGGAGATGATAAGTATTATGGAAGCCCACCATTCTGTCGTTGGACAATTAGTTGGAGGAACTGCACATGTTTAGCCTGGAGAAAACTCCTAAAAGTTGTAATTGAGTAGCTGAAATTTTGTCAAGCGACACAAAACCAAATAAATAAATAAGTAGATTAGATAGATAGATAGATAGATAGATAGATAGATAGATAGATAGATAGATAGATAGATAGATAGATAGATAGAAGAAATAAAGGATTAGATTTGTTCTACTTGGCCTCAGAGGATAGAAAGAGATATGTATGGAAAGTTCCAAGATGTAGATTTAAACCTGATATAAGTAAAAGCCTCCGAACCATCAGAGGTCTCCAGTATGGGAATGGGCTACCTCCAGAGCTAGGGGGCTCTCTGGTGTCTGAGGTCTTCAGCAAAGAAAGCTGGGAAGAGCACTTGGTGTTTGGTGAAATTCTTTTTCAGGTACTGGTTAAACTAGTTAGCCACTGATGTCTCTTAGACTCAGAAATTTGGTGATTTTGTGATTCTGTAACTATGATGTACTTTTTTATGATGGACTTTTTTTTCTCCCATTTTTCAAATGCTTTATTAACTTATGATTTACATCATTCATTTATGCCAGATTTTGAGTTAAAAATTTTCTCCCCGTTTTTCCCCTACCCACCACCCCAAAATAGCAGTCCCACAGGATATCCCCTCCTCCAATCTGCTCTCTCCCATATCTTCTCCCATATCCCTTTTGACTTTTCCAGTAGGGCATGGTGGATCTCTATGCCCCAGTGCCTGTATGTCTTATTTCCCAATTACATGTAAAATAGTATCAATAGTAGTATATATATATATGTATATATATGTATGTATACAACACACATATATACATATATTTAAACATTTGATTTTAAAACTTTGAATTCCAGATTCATTCCCTTGCTGCCTTGTCCTCCACCCTTACTGGGAAGATAAGCAGTTCAATATAGGTTGTACATGTGTAGCTAATGCAAAATATTAACATAGTAGATATATTGTAAAATACTGACTATATTTCCCTCCCTCCTATCCCCCCTCCCACTTGTTCTATTCTCTACTTTGATCCCATCCTTTTTCAAAAGTGGGTTCTAACTTCCCTCCTCCCCAGCCTGCCCTCCCTTCCATCATCCCCCCTCTCATCCCCTTCCCCCCTGTTCTCCTGTAGGGTGAGATACCTATTTAGTGTGTATGTCATTCCCTCCCCAAGCCAAATTATGATGGACTTTTAATCACATTATTCTGCACCTTTTTGGGGGAAGAACCTTATTCTATTACTCATCATAGTACATATAAACTGTTTTCTCCTCTATGGATCCATGTTAAATGTCCACTGAGCCTCCTTCCAACTCTGAAATTCTGTGACTCCAAGGTCTTGGCTTATCTAAACTTCATAGCTCCCACAACACCCTAATTTAGGGCTTTACATGCAAATGGTGTTTGTTGAGTGAATGAATGTATGAATAAGTCAAAAATGTTTGGTGCTAGCAACAGCAGCAACTCTTAATAAAATTCCTCTTACCTCTCTTAACCTGTTCCTTCTTTCCTCTGCCTTTTTCTACCATCAATCACATAAGACTGCTGTTCTCAACCAATGCAAGTGGGAGCTAGTCATTTATCCCATTTACACTTTCCCACTAACAGGGAAGCTGTTAGCTTTATGTCTCGATGTCTATGGCTATCACTTTCTACTTTAGAATAGCTCTAGGTACTACCTTTTTTAAGAGGTAAGAGAAGATAGACTTTGGTGGGATATCTAATTCTAGAGCCTCAGGACCCCTTAGGGCATTGCCTAAAACCAATGCTAGGAGAAGTTAGGGATCTAAGCCAAACAGCTCAGAGCAGTATCTTCTTTCAATTCAATCCTCATCCTCCCTCCTAACAGAAACAAAACTATTTAAAGCCCTCTGAGCCTTCAGATATCTATTTTCTACTATTCCCATTTCCCCACCATTTCTCTGCAGAAATGAAGCAAAAAAGAAAAAGAAAAAAAAATCCTGCCTGCTGTCTTATTAGAGCATTGCCCCATGTATTTAAAAGGTGGAAATGAATGGAATGCCTTTCTTTTCTCTAATGCAACTTCATAAACATTCAGGTACGACAAATATTGCTTAGCGGTGGCCTGAAAACACTCATAGGCCTTCCCACCTTTTCATATCTCTTTGCCACTGGGAAGTGTCCACAGGCATCCTAACAATACACACAGTCTAATTTTATATGGGACCTTAGCAGATGGGCTGGTGTTAATTTGCACAGCTAATCTAATTCCCTTGTAAAGTCCATAATGATATCACTCCAGGGAATTAGCAGCAATAGCAGCAAGAGTCCTTAGAGATTTTCACTTGACTTGTTATAAGCATGTTTGTGATAACCAAGAAATGTCCATATCACATAGCTGAGCATGCAAATGAATGGAGCTGCTTAATCACCAGGCCTCTTTCAGTTCCAATAATATTGCATATGGGCTATTATCCTTCTTCTCTTCTAGACTGTTCTTATTAATAGAGACCTGAATGTTGTGTATCGCCAGTATAACTTGTAGCATTTAATTAAGCCTGTTTCCAGGAGAAATCACCTCCTACACAATATCAAGGCCAAATTTCAAAGCAATCCTGGGCAATATATTTGTTTCAGACATCGTTATCATTCAGCTAAAGAAAAACAACATATTGACAGAAATAATCCACAGAAAAAGCTCACATATCTTTTCAATTCTCTTTTTTGTTCTTCTTGGGATATTGAAATGTTCATATTGATTAGTGTCAAGATTATAGGAAAAGAAATGAAAATTTTTTAAAAAGAAAAGAAAAGTAACAACCAATATTGAGATGTCTGAAGATGATTCTGGAGGCTAGCCAGGGACCAATAATAAATCCCATTTCATTTACAGACAAACATGTAGCTGTACTCTCAAAATAGTAAGGGTAGGTGAAGCACCGTGTAAACATAACCACATATCTATAGCATGTTCTTGAATATGACATGAACAGGAAGTTCCTGAATTATTAATGTGGGTTATTAAGCAGGCCAAACCTTTTTATTTACACAGGTATCATTACTACGAGGCAACTAGCCCAACAGGAATTTTTACCAAGAAAAAATAAATTTCTACCTGAAAAAATATTTTGTATTAAGGGAAAGGTCACATATACAGCATGTCCCCAAAAGATTGATGCAGTTTTAAGCATTGACAGCACTAAAACTTGAATTTATGCCAGAACTTTCATAGCAGCATGATTTGGAAACAAAGTCAGTCCCCATAGATTGAGGAATGCCTGAAAAATATGTAGCAATTGAAAGTAATAGAATACTATTTTTCAGGAAGAAATGATAAATATGAAATAGGAAGACTTAGATGCAATATCTTTTTACATGATAGTGTAAAAGAAAACAACATTGAAATCAAATCTTTGATGAAAGTGGTGACTAATTACCAATGTGAAGCATGCTCACCAGCTATTAATTAGATTGGAGGTAAACTACAGGTATGAAGTGAGGACTACATCATCAGGCACAAGCAAACTATTGATGAGTTTTGCTCAGTTGTACTCCTTTGTCGTGAGGGAGGGTTCTGTTGAGTGAGGGTGGATATAGAGGATATCATTGGAAAATGGCAGTGATACTGTTTTAAAGGCATCAAGAAAACATTAACAATTTTCTTTAAAAATTGACATGTTTAAGGGGCAGTCAGGTAGCACAGCGAGTAAGAGCACTGGCTCCAGTGTCAGGATGACCTGGGGATTGAATCCAAGCTCAGACACTTAGCACCTACCCAGAAACACCTGTCCGTGTAACCTTGAGCAAGTTACTTAACCCCGATTGCTTAAAAAAAATTGAGATGTTTAGTTTTTACTTCAAGATCTTATTTTAAGCAGGAAAATACAGCCAACCCTGGCTAATATGCCAGCTTCTTCCAAGCTTTCTCTATCAAACACTAGGGTATCTCTGCCATGTAACAACCCTACTTCTTTGCAATTTTTCACCAACACTTGAAGGTTATTTTAGAGTGGAAGGCTTTATGCGAAAAGGGCATTGGACTGGACATCTTGTTTCTTGTTTCCCCATTCATAGCTATACCTTTGAACCACTTGGTAGTCAAGCCAACAATCTGTCACAAGCATTTATTAAAAGTCTACTATGTTATATGCAAGGCACTGTGCTAAGATATGAAGACACAAATGAGAGAGGGAGAGACAGAGACAGAGATAGACAGACAGAGACAGAGAGACAGAGACAGAGACAGTGAGACAGAGACTGAGAGTAAGAGACAGAGACAGAAAGACCTTACCCTCAAGGAATGTATATCCTAATTGGGGGGCACAAAACATACCTGTGAGCTGAAAGGGAGAAGATGGGGGAGGGGAAGGACAATGGCAGGGAAGTCCTATGACTTGGAGGTGGTACAAAAGAATGAAAACTGGCTGGTCTGGTCCTTTCTTCAAAGTAGAGGTTTCAGGAAGAATTCATTTTTGGGAGCAGGGGCTCTTCAGGGACTGAGTGATCTAGGGTGAGAAGGCAGTTAAAACACGGTTTCAAAATTTGGAGAATTACAAGCAGAGAGAGTCAGGCATATGCTTTTTTCTTCTCCTGAAAAGGGGGTTAACAAGCACTGAATTAAAAGCAAACTTTCAATCTACTGGCATCAGTCCTTTTACCTTCAGGGAAGCACTGAATCCAGGATTGGTCCTGGATAAAATTGTAAAGCAGGTAAATTTTGTCTTTATGACTTACTCTTTTCAGAGTCTAATCTCTTGGCATCTGCCCCCTCTTTCCAGTCCCTTTCCCTAAGGTGCAGGCCTATTCACTGAAGGGGTGTTGCATCACTCAAAGTGAAACCCTTACCTTGAAAAAGCCAGGGTCTCCCATTGCATCCTGGGCCATCTACAGTCATCCTGATCTATATATGTCCACTGGACCCAGATGGCTTTGGAGGGGAAAGTGAGGTAACCTTACACAGTCCTCCCTCATTTCAATCCAATTCAATTGCAAGTCTCATCATCAATCTTCTTGATGTCATGGTCCTCTTTGAGAATGAAGGACAAACCACACAACCACACAACCCTAAGGTACCCAGTTTCTCTGGGACCAATTTAGCACTTGTAGGATATCCCATTCCCTCAAGGTCAGTAACTATGTACCTTCTAAGGTATGAATCCTTAACCTGTCATCGAGTCTATAGAGAGATTTCAGGGAATCCATAAACTTGAATGGGGAAAAATGCATATATACATACATACATATACATATATGTATAAATATATATAAATATACACATTTTTTCACTAGCCTCTAACTATAATCTAGTCCTTCCTTCAATTATATTAAAACTTTTTTTTTTCCTGAGAAGGGGACCACTGGCTTTATCATCCTGCCAAAGATTTCTATCACACAAACACAGAAAGAGAGAGAGATTACAAACCCCTATTCTTATATGTCAGCTGGCTAATTTGATAAATTATATTGGTAAACTAATGAGAATTAGTCTAGAAGACCTTCTTTACTCAAAAAACTCAAGAAACAAGAATTGTAAAATAATGAGATTGATTTAGTTCTTACCTGAGTATACAGATAAATTTAGAATCCCTCCTTCTTCACACCCACCCCAAGACTCTAATGAGTGCTTCTAAAGTACTCCAGGAAGTGTGGATGGAGAAGGAGATGGGGGTCAGGAAAGGGAAGCTGTATGATGCCAAACCAACTCCGAAAGTTCCTGTATTTCCCTTTCCTTTGCTCTTAAAAAGACTTCCGCCATGAGTTCCAGGGCATAAGGGAGAGAAGGAAAGAAGCACAGATGTGTGCCCTGTTGGGCTCCAGACATAAATTAATTGATCCTAAGACACTGACATTTTGAGGCACAAACCGTGGCCTATATCTTTGCCTGCTGTGACTAGGATAGCGCAAGAACCAAAATGCAATCTGGGGTTCTGAGCCTAGCATCTTTTGTGGACCATATCATCTGGTGAGATGGAAGAAGGCCAGGAGACAGGACAAATTCCACCCTCCCTCCCCATAAGGTTTCTTTGTCCTGGTTGATTGAGGTCCCTGCTCACTGAAAAGAAGACCCAGAAGGGGAACTCCTTCCCCTAATCCTTTCACAACCTTCAAAATAGAGAACAGTAGGGAGTTTCCATTTTTAGAAAATAAGCTTAATAAAAAGGGAGAGAAAAAAAGGAAGGAGAAGGGGAGAGCAATTGAGTTCATATTCCATGAATTTTACTTTTTAAAAAATTATTAGTTCCTTCCTTTATTGGAGAAACATTTTGCCCACTCTAAAGCACAAGGGGAAAAAAGAGAATAAAAGGAATTTCATTTTCTTCCCTTTCCCCATTTTGCTAGTGATTCCTGCCCAAAGGGACGAATCATGATACTTCTTTTACTGCTTGCTTTTTATATTTATCACCCCAAACCACAATGGATTGGGAAGAATGGGCAACAGATACAGATTGGAGTAGATGTCCACCAAAGCCCCTTGCATTTTTGAAATTCTGTAACTTTGTGAAGTAATTCCTCAGTTTCATAGCAAGTTAGCAGCAGAGCTAGAATTATAAGCTCAAGTTAAAGCTCTTTCAAGGTTCTCTGGTGCCACATACAGACCTCTTTTAAAAAATAAATTAAATTCATCCATTCATTTATTTTTATAAGTATATATGATTTCCCTTTCACTGCCCCCAACTGAACAATTTTTGAAATGGAAAGAAAAATAAAACCTTCATAACAAATAGGTGTAGTTCAGCAAATGGGTCCATCATATAATATCTCTTAACAAATATTTTATTCATCTTATTTGTACAAGAAAAAGTAAAAAGAATAGGTTTGTGGATACAGTATGGAATGTCTATGAACTTACATGGAATTTGGTGAGTCCATTGCTTTGAAGGGAGTCTTTCCAAAGTGAGATGATGGTGAGCCAAATGGAAATTCCCATAACTTTAACTTGATTTCAAAAATACTCTGCTTTCATTGCCTGAGACTGAACCAAGTCCAACCATACCATCCATGAGCCTGACAAAACTCAGAGTGGTGGGAGTAGGAGAGGAAGGAGAGTAGTCTGCCTACAAGCGTATGGTTTTTCACAATCTGTTAGGCTGTGGGCATACTGTACTTGTTGGGAAAGTCCCAGTCTGGTCCTCCAGTTACATTTCTATAGTTTCTCTTTGTAAATTACCTTGACAATCAGACTAAGATCAATGAAAGAAAGCAATGTCATTCCATCAATCTTTCATTGCTTTTGACCCCACCCCATAAATGAGATCTGAAATGCATATGGCAGAATATATTGAATAAATTTGGCATATAAATATAAGCTAGTTTGCTCACAAATAGTATTTACTAAGAGAAGACCTATTGCCAACTTATTAGATGAAAAACTTCATGAGGTAAGGAATGATTTCTCATGCAAATAGTTTACTTTTTCATTGTTTGTCCCATATACATAAAGTAAGTACTTAATAAATGACTTTTGGGTGTTTGTTGAATGAATAATAATGCTATCCAGAAGACTGTGCCACAGACTTGAAAGAACATTGAGAAATATTTCCAATGATGGAAGCATCACTGTAATAAGTTTTCCAAGTTAATTTATTATGAAAGTGGCCACACTCATTTAGATAAACCAATTTTACTTTGTAATTTCTGTTTTAACTGTCACCTGACTTTAGAATCTATTTCACAGGTGCATCTTAATTATAGCCAATGACACTGAATTCATTTTCTCATTCAAAGGATTGGATTTTATCATTGTTGTTATTTGTCCTTTGTTCTCAAAGAGGATCAATGACATTACAGGGTAGTGCTTTGACTTGCCTATGAATTGGAATTAAGTGAGGCAGAGCTGTCCAAAGTGATCAGCTTCACTCTTTTTTCCAGAGTTATGGATGTTCAGTGGCAAGACAAAAGAATGTGGTTGGTTCAGAGAAGGTCGGCTCTAACCCTAATACTAGATGCTCTTTATTCTTATAAAGGTCATTCATTTGGGCTAGATCTAGTGTGAGAGAACACTGAACAAAATACCTACTAGTGAAAAAAAAAAGAAAAAAGGACCCATAATGTCTTCTGTCTGCACTGGAAGATTTTCCAAAATTCATGACTGGCAATGGCCCAGGATGCAGTGGATGTCCTTGGCATCTTTAATATCTGACCAACCTCTAAGCACTTCAAAGCACCTTCTTCAGCTGCCTTCATGGCTGTTGGAACAAATTGTTCTCATCTGCCCACTGACCAGGGGAAGTCTTCACATCCTTGGGGTAAACACCCCCCCTAAGTCACCTATGGGGTTGAAGCCTGTTGATTAGGAATGACTCCAATTTTAAGCTAGATAAGTGTTTTGAGGCCAGCTGAGCCTTGTGATACACCTCCAGTTACACAGTATGGGCCACTGCCTTCATAGAAGTAGGGTCTGACAATGCTTGAATCATACCTAACAGAAGGGACTCCATTTTAACTTCAACAGTTTTTAAGTGAAGTACCTCCCCTCATCTTCCTTATTCATCCTTCTTGACAGGGAGTAGTTCTCCCTGTAGCTCAGGTTCTGATTGGAAGAAACTGTGTTGGAAATGACATAGTTCTTGGCCAGTGAGAACTTTTTCATCTTCTAGAGAGATTGAAGAATAAGGGCATAATAGATGGACAGAAGTGAGATTGTGGCTAGTTCAGAGAAGGTCTGCTCTAGCCCTGATACTAGATCTTTTTTCTTATAAAGGATATTCATTTGGGCTAAATCTAGTTTGAGAGAACACTGAACAAAATACCTATTAATGAAAAAAAAGAGTACCCATAATGTCTTCTGTCTACACTGGAAGATTCTCCAAAATTCATATATCCGTGTTGTGAGGGGGAGCCATATAAGAATGATAATTAACATTTATATAGCATTTGTTTCCAGGTATGTGCTAGGTGATTTATAATTATTATCTTATTTGTCTCAACAGCCCTATGAGGTAGGTGTTATTATTATCCCCACTTTACAGATGAGAAAACTAAGGCATACAGATTAAGTGATAATAAGGTAATAAAGCTAATACTTAGTGCTTATTATATGTCAGAAAAATGTGCTAAATGCTTTACAATTATTAGCTTATTTGATCCTCACAGCAACCCTGGGAGGTTGGTGATGTTATTAATCCCTATTTTATAGAATAGGAAACTGAGGCAAACAGAGGCTAAGTCACTTTCCAGGACCATATAGTAAGTAAGTGTCTATGGTCTAATTTGAACTCGTGTCTTCCTAACTTTGGACCCAGCACTATCCACTGCACCATCTAGCTCCTCCATTCATATTTTGAACGTGGAACTTCTGAGTGTTTCATTTAATGACTTTACTCAATTAGTTGAACATAAGTTAGTAAGTGTACATGTTTCCTATACGCCTACAATGCTCATTCACAGGAAGACGAGCCATAGAGGGACAGAAACTAATTTCAGCATTGCTTGCTTCCTGGGAGAGGAGGGACTGACAGCCTTAAAACTCTTGGGTCTGGGCTATGACTATAAACTGATTAAACCCTGCCTACGACTGGGAGGGGCTGTTGGCAGAGTGTAGGTGTTATGTTAGCTATCGCTTTCTTCCTTTTCTTGATTCCATGCTAAAAAGTAAAATACTGTACTCTATATAGAAAATTACTGCATGCAGGTCAGCCCATTTGTTTGAGAAATCAGCTCCATTATTTCAAGGGCATATATTTGGTGTTCATTGAATTCAAGCAGGTTCAGAAAGGAGGAGGAATTTCTAATAGATGAGAACTTGAGATCATTCTGATTGGGCACAGATATACTGACCTCACCTCTTAATAATAAAGAGAAGAGTGTAGTGACACTGAGGATCTTGGAACAGGGAAGAGAAGGCTATGCTCACTTTGAAAATGACACAGTCCTTTCCTAGGAGTTGTGCTTACTAGGATAGATTATGGAGCTGTCAGCATGAGTGTGAAACTTCCAAAGACTTAGTCTTTTTAGTTAAAAAAAATTAAGTTGGTGGCTAGCAATGTCACTGAGTGAGTAAATAAGGCAATATATTTAGTTTCCATTAGTCATCAGAAGGCTGTTTAGTAACCTTCAGCAGAAAGGAATTCTCCTTTGTTAGCAAATTATTTTAAGGAACTTCCTACTTTGAGAATCTTTCCATTATATTATGTTCAACTATTAAGGATATAGAGATAGTGACTTGTGATTTTATTGGTATGAGAAATTCCGAGGTGAGGGAATTCTCTCTCCTGAAGAGGATCAGTATGTTTTCTACAAACTGCAAATTTAAAGAACAGTCCAGAGCAGAGAAAATTGGAGTAGCTTGCCCTGGGTTGCATAGATATATTTGTCAGAGGGAAATATTGAACTCAGGCCTCCCTTGCCTCCAGGCTACCTCACTCTGCACTAGCCACTCATCTTCTCTGAGAGCCAAATGCACGGCACTTCCCTGCTCTTCCCCGACATTTGTTGCAACAGAAATTTTTCTGGTGAAACAAAAATGGTGAATATTTCAAAAGCATCACCCAGGGTTCTCATTGTATTGTATTGTCTAATGTGAAAGTAATAGAAGGTAAAAGTCAGGGTGCAGAGATAATTGTGGAAAGCAATGTGGGTCTTTGTCCATATAAGGAATCTACCTATCTAAAATATACAGAGAAATGGTCCAGAATCTGAGTTTAGATTCTAAAAATTGGTAACAGAAGGAAGATAGCCCCACTAGGTGTAGGTAAAGCTGTATTTATGACCCATTAACTATGGAAACCCTTCACTTATTGTATAATAACCCTGAAATTTGCTTTTGCTACGTTCCTATTCTAGACACACTCCATGGTCCCTTTAGATGCCAGAGCACCAGCACTGAAGTATTTGCTTAGACTGTAGTTCAAATCAATTAAATAAGAAGTTGTTAATTAAACACCTACTTTGTACCAAGCATTGTAATAGGTGTTGGTGACATGAATACAGGAAGAGAAATTATTCTTTCCATCAAGGATATTAGATTGCCATGTTTTTGGCAGTTACACTCATTATGATTTCAAATGTCCAATTCTAAGCATCTATAATTTAGACTTTCTACTAGTGAGAAGTAACTACAGTTACTCATTGTACCAGTGTTCTTAATGAATGAGGTTCAGTGGAAGACTTTATGTGTGTCTGGGTTTGTGTCTCTTTCTCAAGTCAGCCCACTCTTTACACAGCCTTTCTCCACTGCTTCCTGGTTATATCTTCCATATGTCGCTTGGGCCTTGGGCAAAAAAAATGCTAATGAGGATGGAAAACATCACCTTGCCGCCCTTTCCCACATTATCTTTCCTTGTGTCTTTGTATCACGTTAGGACTAGGAATAATGGAAATCTATCCCTTGCCTTCAAGATCTAAGACTTTTCTCATCAGATTCTGCCACCTTTTTTCTCCCTCTGTCTCAAAAGTAGCACATCAGGTCAGATGAAAGTTCTATAAACTAAAAATTCTGCAGGACAATTTTTAATGTAATCCCTTAATGTCATCATAGTTGCATAAAAATGAACAAAAACATACATCTTGGTTTCTTAAAGACATGAGTTATAAGGAATTCCTACAGGATGGATAGTGATTCTATTCTTCATTAACTTTCTCTGAGGAGTTTTAGACACAACACTAATTGTGAAAAAAAACTATATTTAAGGAGACTTTTACTACCTGGATCTATTAATCTACAACTATACACAAATAGATTGGGGGTCAAAGGCAACACAGAGTGTATGGAGCTCAAGTCTCTCCTTTGATAGATGAGGAAATTGTTCTGAAACTATTCAAGTTCCCATAGTTGCAGACACACCCCCAAAGAGCTCATTACTCATTCTCATTTGGGATGCTTTTCATTCACAGTGAAGTCAGCCAAGAGAAATTTCTATTATCACTCTTTTTCCTAGGGAAGACCCTGGTACATGCACAGGTTAAGTAACTTGCCTCCAAATGATTTCTGGTGGAACTAGTGGTGATACTTTTGATAACTTTTCAGTATGGGGTTTGCAAAGTCAGCCAAAGAGAACCTTCATGTGATACAGACAATAGATTATAGGGGAGAGGACAGTCAACAAGGAGGTAGGTGATCTGGATTCTAGACCCAGATCTTCAATCGCCAGTTCTTGAGGCAATTAAGTGGCACAGAATGTAGGCTGCTGAACTTGGATTCAGGAAGACCAGAGTCTGAATTCTTCCTCCAAAACTTAATTAGTCATGTGCCCCTAGACATATCACTAAATTTCTCCCAGTTAAAAAACATGGAGGTAATAATAATATCTAAATCTCAGAATTGAAAAGATCAAATCAGATAACTCTTAAAAATATTTTGCAAACTTTCAAGCACTATGTAATTTTACTATCGGGCAAGACATCTCCATTCTCTTGGTTTCAGTTTCCTGATCTGTAAAATGATGGAATTGTACTTAATGATATCTATGGTCCTTTCCAGACATGCAGTTTTATAAAACTTCTTCCTAGGCCCTGCCAAATGTTATTTGGATAGCTGTCAGGTACAACAAACACACATAAGAGAGGGTTCTGCCATGTTAATAGAAAAATAAAAAGTTGAGATACAACACAATCCCTGTTCTCAAGGACCTTACTGTCTAGTAAGGTAGAGAAATATGAATATACAAATAACTATGAACCATATATTATATGGTCATTTGAATTGGACAAAAGATGAGATAAGACTGTAAAAGAATGGTGACTGACAAGGTTGTGGGAAATCTTAAATACCAGGCATAGGAGTTTGAGCTTTAACAACAACAGCAATAAAATAATAAATAGACAATATTTATATAGAACTTTACGATTTTATAAAGTGCTTAATGTACATTACTTTGATTCTTAGAACAAAATTGTGATGTGGATGCTATTATTATCTTCATTTTATAGTCTCATACTGCATGTCTGGGGGGCATTATAGTCAAAAGAGTCACTGCTTCCTCAGGTTAACATCACTGAAAATATATGCACCAGTCATATATGCTGATTCTATAAGACTAAAATCTTTAATTAAAATAACCACTTTTTTAAATACCAAAGGGATGTACAACTTAGAGTTACATAATATCTTGGAAAAGACCCTTCCATTTATTTTTTGTTTTTTTGGAGAAGGGAAGGTAGGGCAATTGGGGTTAAGTGACTTGCCCAAGGTCACTTGGCTAGTTTAGTGTTAAATGTCTGGGGTCAGATTTGAACTCAGGTCCTCCTGACTCCAAGGCCGGTACTCTATTCACTGTGCCACCTAGCAGCCCAAACCCTTCCATTTCTAAAATCCTATGATAAAGCCCACCTAGAAGAACATGGTACTTGTCTCACATTGAATTTTAATAAATATTATTTAAGCTAAGTATTCCTTGTCCTATTTGAGGGGAACTTTGATTTTCCATCATTTAAGTTGCGTTTTTAGGTGGATAAGCCACAGTCGTTCTCCTGTACATAATATTCTCTGGAAGTTTATCATCTTCATGAGCAGCTTTGAGATGAAAGATGAAGTCCTTGCCTTCAACTAATCTGAAAGAAATAATTAATTTTATTCTTGGTATTCACATTTAGCCATCACTTATGCTAGCTACAAATTCTTTGTTCCCTTCCATGCTCAGCTCAAATGCCACTTTCAACCTGGAACCTTCTTCATTTCCCAAAATGCTAGTACACCTTCTTCTGAAAGATCTCACAATCATGTTGTATATATTCTCCATATAATGTGAGCATGCCCCTCCCATAAAGTAGTTAGTTCAATTTTGTCTTCATATTCCTATTTACTGCCACATTGTGTCTGGCAAATGGTAAACACTCAATAAGTGCTTGTTGATTGCTAGGTTACCCATTTTTAAGAATAAGAAGCTGGCTTTATATTCTCCCCAACTAATCTTAAGAATAGCCTTACCACTTTCCTTGCTATCATGCTCCCTGTATCTCTTTCCTTTTAAATCTAAATTTGAAGAGAAAGAGGAATGATCTCTTTTTGCATAAAACCCCATGATTCTCCCTATTCCCAGTCAGAGTAAAATTTCTCTGGCTAAACAACATGGATTAGCAGATAGACTAGATTCAGAGACAGAAAGACTTGGGTCTGAACATTGACTCTGGTATCTCCTAACCCCATGACCATGGGCAAGATGCAATTTCTCAGAACCTTGGGTTTGTCACCTACAAAATGGGAACAATAATACTTGTAGCATCTACCTCACAAGATGATTTATGCAAAATGAGTTTTGAAATTAAAAGCATTATGTAAATATCGGTTATGATTAAAGTGATCAGCTAGGGAAGGGTGATTAAAATGATTAAATGGGAATCAGTTTGAGGATCGCTGCTCCAAGGGCAGTGAGTGAGCATACAGGAGGGACTCCAAATGTCATCTGACCTTAAGGAAGCACCAGACAAACCCAACTTCTAATTTCTGTGACTTCACAAAGAATGCCTAGCTTTGGGCAAAAAAAAAAAAGATAGAATAGTTGAAAATTATCTTCAGTTTCCTCTCAGCATATTTTTTTTCAGTATCCCTTTGTTTTCTCCCTTCCCACTGCTCAGTGGTACAATAATGAAATGCTCCTGCTTAACCTGCTTTCCACCCCCATCCTCCCTGTGACACCTCATCTAAGATTATCCTCCCAGGGCAGTATCTAGGGTTCAGCTCAAGCTGAATAATATTGCTTGAGGGTTTAAAAAATGAAGTTTGGTTAGAAGACAATATATTTTTTTTCTTTTGTCCATTACAAACTAATTCCAAAGACTTAGGAGGAGATCCAAAAAATTATTTTAAGCAATGTCAATATCTTGATGTAAGTGTATAGCCTCTTATTGTTTTTATTCTTTCATTTTATCTCATTTGAAATTAATAAGCATATATTTTTCTCCATCTCAGTCCTCTCCAAATGTAAAAGGAAAATGAAAGTTCTTGTAACAAATATGCACAGTCAAGCAAAACAATTACCACATTGTAAATGCCCAAACAGCTGTGTCTCATTCTGTACATTGATTCTATCACCTTTCTATCAGGAGTTGGGCAGCATAAACATAATTTATTCTCTAGGAACATAGTTGGTCATTGCATTGGTCAGAATTCTTAAACCTATCAAAGTTGTTTGTCTTTGCAATATTGTTGTTATTGTATAAATCTTTTATATCTGCTTCATTAGTTCATACAAATCTTCCCAAGTTTCTCTGAACTCATCCTTTTCATCAATAGTCCTTTATGCTAATGGAAGAGTTCTTCCTCCGCTGTTAGCAAAATGACATTGTTCTCAAACAGCCCGTATTCTGTGGGAAAAGTGAGGTCAAAAAAGAGATATTTTAGGACAGGTGGGCCTTTAGATACCTCACAATACCTCATGTTGGCAGCTGCCTAATGTACCTATGCCTAAATCTACTCCAACACTCAGCAAAATGAAGTGTGTTATCTTCATGTCCCTCCACTTCATTATTCACAGCTTGTGTTTGTCCTTTGTTTTTGAAGAGGACCATGGCATCAGGGAAATGATGACATGACTTGCAATTGACTTTGATTTGAGTGAGGGAAGGATGTGCAAGGTCATCAGTCTCACTTTCTCCTCCAGAGCCATCTGGGTCCAGTGACCTGATATTCATCAGGAGGACTGGAGATGACCCAGGATGCAATGGGAGACCCTGGGTCTTTTAGGCTAAGTTCCAGGTGCTCACTTAGAGTGAGGTACCACCCATTCAGTGAATAGGCCTCTTTAAGAAGTGAGTGAAGGGATGGCCCCTTTAATTAGAAGAAAGGAAAAAAATCAAACTGAGAGGGGAAGATCCTCAGGGTTGCTGTTTCAAAGAGAAACAGTTACCACAGACATTCACTGTAAGTTAGGAGGGCCCAAAATACAGTCATTAAGTGGAGCTTGGGCCATGGTCCTCTTGGAAAACATAGGACAAACACAACCTGTAAGTAGTCTGAGCTGCCTGAATGGGGATCCAGTTAGTTGGGTAACTCAGCTCGTCCTCTTCCTCTCCCTCTCCCTTTCTCTCCCCTTCTCTCCAGAGGAAGGTAAAATTTGATTGCCAGAAGCTGCCCACTTAAGTTGGGATTCACTAGCTGGATTCCTTCCTTCCTTCCTTCCTTCCTTCCTTCCTTCCTTCCTTCCTTC
>NW_027185903.1:34921431-34937383 GCF_028583685.1 Petaurus breviceps papuanus
CTTCCTTCCTTCCTTCCTTCCTTCCTTCCTTCCTTCCTTCCTTCCTTTTTTTCTTTCTTACTTCTTTCACTAAACTTTAAACAATTCACTATGAAGTTCATAGATTGGACCACAATAGATCCCTGTCCAAGATGGCTGTATTTTGGGCCCTCCTGGTTTACAGTGAATGTCAAGGGTAACTTTCTCTTTGGAACAACCACCCTGAGGGTCTTCACTCACCTTCTAGCTTGATTTTTTTTTTCTAATCAAAAGGGCCATCCCTTCACTCACTTCTTAAAGAGGCCTATTCACTTAATGGGCATTAACTCATTCTAAGTGAGAACCTGAAAAGGCCTTAGCCTAAATGGCCCAAGGTCTCCCGTTGTATCCTGGGTCATCTCCAGTCATCCTGATGAATATCTGCTTACTGGATCCAGATGACTCTGGAGGAGAAAGTGAGGCTGGTGACCTTGCACAGCCTTTCCTCACTTAAATCGAAGTCAACTACAAGTCATGTCATCATTTCCTTGATTCCATGTCCTCTTTGAAAAGGAAGGACAAACACAACCATCATTATTAATTCTAAGTCAATACATACATGTCCACATTTTTTTAACCAAAGAGGTAACATTTCATTCATCAATATAAATTGTGTTGTGCTGGTAAATATTTAATAATTAGTTCTCTGAAGAAAAAAATGCATGATACACCTTTCAGTTTAGTCTTCATTATTAACATTTCCTTCATCACTTTCTTAAGTGTAGAAATAAATCAATTAATAAAAAAGTATGATTTCCAAGTTATAAATACTCACTGAAAATTTGGGGTGGCCAGGTAGCACAGCGAGTAAGACCACCGGCTCCAGTGTCGGGATGACCTGGATCACATCTGGGCTCAGATACTCAGCACCACACCCAGAAGTAATAACTGGCCGTGTAACCTTGAGCAAGTTACTTAACCCCGATTGCTAAAAATAAAAAAAAGGAAAAAAAAAGAAAATTTAGCAATGGGTTGTCACAAGTGGTTTGAGCTGCCTCCAGCACATCCCTAAATATAGACCATTTCTAAGTACAGACATTTATTGTACTTTGTAGATATTGTGTTTTTATGAATTAAAGGTTTGTAGCAACTCTGCATTGAACAAGTTTATTGGTGTTATTTTTCCAAGAGCATGTGCTTACATTATGCCTTGTGTCACATTTTGATAATTCTCACAATATTTCAAACTTTTTTATTATTGTTATATCCATTATTGTGATCCATGATCAATGATCTTTGATGTTACTATTATAATTATTTTGGGTGTCACAAATGGCACCCACATAAGATGGTGAATTTAATTGATAAATGTTGTATGTATTCTGATTATTCCATCAACCGTTCCCCCATCTCTCTCCCTCTCCTCATGCCTCCCTATTCCCTGACACACAATAATATTGAAATCAGGTCAATTAATAACTCAACAATGGCCACTAAGTGTTAAGGTGAAAGGAAGAGTCAATCTAAGAGGCAGACTTCATTGTTGTCTTAGTTTAAGAAATTCCCACAGCCACCCCAACCTTTAGCAACCCCCCCCCCGCCATTGTCAGCAAGCCATCAACATTGAGAGCAAAATCCTCCACCAGCCAAAAGATTACAGCTTGGGGAAGCTCAGATGATGGTTAGCATTTTTTAGCAACAAGATATTTTTACTTAAGGTATGAAAATTTTTTATAACAGTATTACACACTTAATTGACTATAGTATAGTATAAACATTACCTTTATTTGCATTGGGAAACCAAAAAATTCATCTGACTCCTTTCATTGTGATATTAATTTTATTTTGGCCATGTAGAATGGAACCCACAATATCTCTAAAGAAGGTTTGTACTGAATTTGTTTTTTAGACAAGATCTGAACCCAATTCCTGGATCTGCTACCTACCTTCAGTAAGTACCCTTCAGTTACTCTCTTCAACACCTCTTGGTGACTCAGACTTTCGATCAACAAAATGTAATAGGATAAAGGAGATGAACTTTAAAGTCCCTCCTAATTCTAAACCCTGTAATCCTGTGTTGTCTCTATTCAGTCAACAGCAAATAAAGGCTAATTAATGCAAGTATTTGGTGTCCTAGGTACAAAGTAATTTCCCCCCTTTTCCTACAACCTACATTTTGAAAGTTAATTGGGATCTCGGGACCTCTGAGTGAGTTAAAAAAAATAGTATTTTTCTGTGTAGTTTATGTTTACAGAATGCTAAAAGGTCATATTGAGTTTATGAGACAAGAACAAAGCACAGGCAATTAGTAAGTATCTGGAAAAGTAGAATTCTTTCCTAATCATAAGCTATAATTATATATTTTTCTCTCTCCTTGCCAAAATTTAAGTGTTATTTTAAGGCCATAGTGGATTATCAGATGTGAGCATATTGGTTAAATATCTTAAACTTCATTCTTTTAAAAATATTTTAAATCTAAGAATAATTTTTTTTTAAATCAAGGAATCAAATTAACAAAATAAAAAAATCATAAAGACATTTATAAACCACAAAGTATTCACAGTTTACCAGATGGAAAATAAAAAAGTAAACATTAGCAGAACAAAAATAATAACTGCCCAGCAATGCTTATATTGCACAGGTAGTAGAGCTGTGAATTGATCCGTCTTTTTGGCTTTTTTAAAAGTAATGTAGAATTATACAATGAGTTAGAAAAATACGCATATCTTTTGACCCAGTACCACAACAAGTACCATAAATCTTAAGGATGTTGTAAAAATTGGAAAAAAAAGTCTCTGCATATTTTTTTTCCTTAGCACTATTTTCAAAAAGCAAAAACCTCAAAACAACTAGATACTCATGAATTGAATAAAGATAGAATGAACTAAGTAGTGAGTAGAATGGAATGTCATTGTACCATCAGAATTATGACCATGAAGAATTCAAAGAAATATGACATGGTATATGAAATGATATATTGTGGAAAAAGAGGGGCCATAAGAACTATGTTCCTACTGAGTAAAAGCTATGAAAAGATAAGAATAATAATAAATATTAATATTGTGCATAGCGTAAATAAATTAAACTGGATCAAGAAAATGAAGCTGGTGTATGTATGACCATAATGAAGTCAACAAACATGTGCTCAATGTGAATTTACTGATAAATCCATAAAGGAAACTGTCGACATGTACAATCATTTCCAGTCTCCCATTTATTTCAGCTCTCATCATTTCATTTATCTTCTTCTCTCTCCTTAGGCTTTCGATCATATTTTTAATACCTGTACTTCTTAATAGAAGACCCCCAAATAATTTATTTTGAAGAGAGCCTCCTCCCAAACACAAAGAAAAGCAATAAAGAAATGGTATAAAGAAGGTCTAGGGGAAAGTGTGGTATCCAGTGTTCAAATAAGAACAATTCCAGCGAAAGCAGTCACAGATGGCACACGCACACACACACACACACACACACACACACACACACTTACCACCCTTTGTTAATGGTTAATGTCAAGGGGTCAATACTGGTGGTGATCCTAACACAGTAACTGTCCACTTCTACCCTCCCCCATTGGATGTGGTAGAGAGAGGTCTCATCTGGAACTCAAATTCAAGAATTTGATGTAATAAAGCCAGTTTTGTAACAACTAGAATCATTTCAGGTGATAACAGTAATGTATTTTTAAGGAGAAACTCCTTTTTCCCTGGTATCTAAATGTCCCTAGTTGTGAGATACCCTAAATTAGAAGCAATCATAACTCAGGGGAGCCATTCCTGAAGCCAGAAAGGGTGTAAGTGAGACTGGTATAAAGGCACAACATTATGTACCTGTGCTCAAAAAAAGTCAGCAGCAGCAAAATTTGATTCTCTTGCTTGGAGATGAAAAGAAAAGACAAGTGAAAGTAGAGAAATCACAATAACAACATGATGAATAAGGCAATAATATTTAGGCAGCAGGGGAATGTGTTGCTGTGATAAAGAGTAGCCATTATTTCATTTTGTGGAAATGAACTCTCAGGCATTACCCTTGCACCATAACGGATAGCAAGGCAAAATGATGCAAATTAGTACTGTGGTCAACGGGGCTGTGTCTACCACCCACTAGGAATGGACCAGGTCTTTTTACTTATTGTCAATTTTTCCACAACACCTAGCATAGTGCTCCATGCAATGTGTACCCAATAAATGTTGTTGACTGAATATTTTAAGAAGCTGCATAAGCATTCTGATATTAACTCAAAAGAACATTGTGTAGGAGCTTGTGGAGTCTTTGAGTAAAAATGAGAAACCTCAAAATGTAGATTCCTTCAACGTTCAGTTGATAACAACCATTTCTGCTTTCCCCTCTCTTAGACCTCACATAACACTTTGTGCCTCTCTTATGCAATTATAAATTTGTATTACAGACAGGGCAGTGTAAGGCTCAAATGAAATAAAGGAATACAAAGCACTTTGCAAACATTAAATCATTATATAAGTGTCAGTTATAATCATTCTTCTCTTTCCCCTCCTCCTTTTTTTGGGGGAGGTCTTTTTGGAGGGGGGGTGGGTAAGGCAGGGCAATTTGGATTGTGATCTGCCCAAGGTCACACAGCTAGTAAGTGTTAAGTGTCTGAGGTCGGATTTCAACTCAGGTCCTCCTGACTCCAGGGCCAGTGATCTATTCACTGCACCACCTAGCTGCCCTTCTCCTTCTTCTCCTTCTTTCTTCTCCTCCTTCTCCTTCTCCTTCTCCTTCTCCTTCTTCTTTTTCTTCTTCTTTTCTTCTTCTTCGTCATCGTCATTGTCTTCATCATCTCTGTCTTCCCCCTGATCTTCTTCCTTGTCTTCCTCCTCCTCTTCTTCCTCCTCCTCTTCTTCTTCCGTCTTCTCCTCCTCCTTCCCCTTCCCCTTCCCCTACCTCTCCTTCCCCTTCGCCTTCATCTTCTCCCCCACCTCTTTCTCCTCCCTCCTCATCTTCCTCTTTCCTCCTCCTCCTCCTCTTGACTGGTGATGACTTCCTTTCCTGAGTCTTCTGCTGAACTTCTGATGAACTCAAGCAATATTTAAAGAGTTATACCAGAGTGTTCTGGTAAATGTTTGACAAAAAGGGAAGATTGGATAGGAAATGTATGCATACATATTTTTAAATTTAAGCTGTATCATTAATATTTTCTTAAGTCTGGAAAATCAACAAAACAATAGATCAAGCCCTGATTTCTAAAATTGATGATTTCTTAGATGTAAATGATCATATTGAAAATCCAAGGATGGTTCTTAGGAGTCAGTTGGGGCACACCCCAGATTCAAGATGTATTAAAATGATTTGTGTATGGATCACATCCCCTGCTTGCCTGTAGGCTATTTGTGAGGTCTCACCTCCCACTTGTAGGGATAATATTAATTGAAGTGAATTAAAGTTAAATTCTTAGAATGTAACCTTTGAAGAATGCCACCTGCAGAACTTGAAGAAGGGCCTTATTGCTTCTAAATCTTCTATTACAGTTGATAGCTGATAGAAACTAACTTTATATAGTTTTTTAAGGCTTATAAACTGTTTTAAGTATGTTATTTTATATGATCATCATAACCACTTAGTGAGTAGACACTATCATTATCCCCATTTTACAGTTAAGATTACTGAGGCTGAGAGAATGTAAAAGACTTATCTAGAGTCACATAGTATCTGAGGAATGATTTGAACTCAGGTCCAACACTTTATCCACCATGTGACTGAACTGTCTAAGATGGTAGCCTAAAATCTATAGAACAGATGTTACTTAACTTGGGAGATATTATAGAACTGAATGAGCTTCCTGATTGGATGTCTATTTCCTATTGGGAGTGTCCTACATTACTGTCAAGAAGTTATTCGAAAACTGTGCATATATGTGTATATATATATATGTGCGTGTGTGTGTATATATATATGTATATATATATGAAATATGCATACACTATGTATAATGATAATGTATACACAGGCATATTGCTGTAAGTCAGGAGTTAAAATAGGTCACAGTCATAGCTAAATAGTTATTCTTAGCACAGCCAGAATGATCCAAGTACAAGACCTTGAGTAGTCTGAGTCAGAGTCAGTTTTCATGATACATAAGAACTGGCACAGTGGCTTTGTGATTTGGGAAGGATGCTAGCCCTAACAAAACTATCTCCTCGGGGCAACCAGGTAGCACAGCGAGTGAGAGTACTGGCTCCAGTGTCGGGATGACCTGGAGATCGAACCCCGGGCTCAGATACTCAGCACCACACCCAGAAATAACTGGCGGTGTAACCTTGAGCAAGTTACTTAACCCCAGTTGCTTAGGGGTGGCCAGGTGGCTCAGTGAGTAAGAGCACCAGCTCCAGTGTCAGGATGACCTGGATCAAATCCAGGCTCAGATACTCAGCATCACACCCAGAAATAACTGGCTGTGTAACCTTGAGCAAGTTACTTAACCCTGACTGCTTTAAAAAAAATACTATCTCTTCACAGTCAGAATAACTATATAAAGGGAGCTGGTGTCCTATTGTTCAAGGTCTATGGTCCACTAGAAAGGTTATACTACTATTGTGCCAAGGGACATAGGCCTAATGAATACGTAAGGAAAGGGGTTGGAAGAGACCAAGGGGGACCATCTCTTGGCTAGTCCATGTGGTAATGAAGAAGAAGAGGAAGAAAATAGCCCAACATGGCTAGGAAGTTAAGGAAGACATGATGAGAGGAGCTATGCTTGCCTACAGGTCAGGAGGATCTGTCCCTGATTCTTTGTGATATTGAAGCTTTTTGAAGTGAGGATCATTATTAAAAAAAGTTAACATTTAAATAATGCTTTGAGGATTCAAAGGCACTTTGCAAATATCTCACCCTTACAGCAACCCTGAGAGGCGAGTGCTATTTTTGTTTCTAATACATGTGCTTATATATGTACACACATACGTCTGTATGTATATATGTATTTTCTGTCAGAAACATTTTATTTTAATAAATATAATATCCAAGTCTTTTCTCTCAAAGAGAGGGAGATGAATTCTTCTTTGTCTTCTGATAAACTGCAATATGATTTAAGGTAACATTTATAGGAATCCTAAAGAAAAAAATAGCAATTATAACATGTTAAAATACAATTTGGGGTTAACATTCCATAATATTTGAATAACGGTAGTCAGTATCTCATTCCTCCTTCCATTAGAATCAATTTATAGATGAGGAAACCTCCTGAGATAGGAAACAAATTCACATAGCTACTAAGTGTCTAAAATAAAACAACCATTAGGATTTGATGGTTAGCCCTTTAACCAATACATTGTGAATAGGCAGTCAGACCATGGGAGAAAAGGGACATTCTAGAACCTTGTCATAGGCACCATGAGCAGGGGAACCAAGTGTTCCAAGTTTGGCAGATCAAGCCTGGACACCTAGCCCTACCCAAGCTATTTTTTACTGGTGAATAAGAGCTACTCATAGTTATTGTCACCCAGGTAATTTGTAGGGCAGAACACACAGTCTAGCTGTCAGATGGGGAGCATTACGGTACCAAGGAATCAGATCAGTTACAGACCAAATTTCAAGAGTAGACAGAAGAGACTTTTGCACCTGTGAGACAGTTACAAATTGAGCACCTGGAGGCACTAATTACTGACCTTAATGGAGCCCCAACAGGGGGACTCAACCCCATTCCGCTAAGCAGAGGTTTTGGTGCATCTACGATGAGCCAAAAAGTCAGACTTGGGAAGCTGAAATTCAACCCTGGAGTCCTCCATGTGAAAATGAAAACAAAGAAGCTATTTTAATCTTGAAGGATCTTCCCAAGAAATATTCAGATAATAACAAATTTTGTGAAAAGATGATAGAAAAAATAATTGAAGAATACATTATTCAGGTATTGGAGCATGTATTAAGAAAAGACAAGAAAAGCTTATTTGAAAATAAATTACACACCCTTTACCTTTCTCAATGGATAGACTTCTTCCCTTAAAGCAGTGTTCACAATGAGTATCAGAGCCACTGCTGATGATGGTGGCTCTCTCTACCTCTGATGTTCTTCAGTCACAGGTGGAGGAGAGACTCTAAATAAACATTCCATTGAACTCAGCCTAGTCCTCTCATCCCTACACTGGGCATTGTTAGGTTGGTAGGTTCAGATCTATTCTCAAGGAATATATGAAGGCCATCGCATCATGAGGAGTGCCTTATGGATTTTTCAGATCTGAAAGAATCCCAAGTTCTCTGCGCCCTACCTCTACCTGAAGTTACCTGTGACTCCACAAGAGAACAAGAATTCTATGAGAAGTTACACTGTCAGCTTTCTTTTGTTGCTGTTTGAGAATTATATTCTTTACAGCTTAGTAAGGCAACCATTGACTTGTAGACCTAGAATCTATTTAATTGCATCAGATCTGATTTTCCCCTGAAACAGTTCCCCTATTACTTCCTAGAGATATTTGCTACCTATGACCTCCTCAGGTCTTGTGTTATCTCAGGAAATCTCAGGCATGTGGCTTACCATCAGAAGCCTGACTCTCCTCCATCCCACATTGGCACTCTATGCATTCTCTCATGTACAAAGTATTTGGGGAAATATAATATTTGATCTCCTCTAGTCAATGCATTCACCTTGGCATAGAGAGGTGAGGAGTAAAAGTTTCCACATGTTCTACATTTATAGTAAGAACATCAGGGCTGATATAAGTGTACTTGTGTGTACATTGTATCACTTGGGGGTGCTACATGTAGCTTTGGTAAAGTCAAGTAGTCCAAATCAACTTCTATGCAGTCTTCCTTCTAACATGAGAATGATGGACCTGCACTGAGAGACAGAAGTGCCAGGTATGAAATAGAAATAGAAACAGAAATGAAACCAATGCAAGACATTTACATTTTTTCATAATTTCTTCTTTCTGTACAAAGGTATTTTCAATATAATTACAAAAGATGTGGTTATATTGATTTTTTTCATTTTACTATATCTAGTATGTGCAAATATATTGAATTAATTGTTGTTGCTTGGTCCTTCGAGGTATTCTTAAATTACAGTCGTTCTAGCATTCATGTTCCAGTGATTGAGTGTAATACTTGATGTGTCTGCCAGGTCATTCTCTACTCAAACCATCAATCAAGGTGGTCTTTCCAGAATCTCACTGACAAATATTTAAGACAGATCCCAATGTTGCCACACAGTGAAGTTAGGAATACCAAACTGTAAATCACACGCTGTTTGGGTTCAGAATCTAGCTTGGGGATAAGATGAGCTACTGCAGAAAATGTTACAAATATAAAATATATGGTTCTTCCCTTAATATCTGAAATTCTCTCTCTATAGAATGTCCATTTTATAACACACCCCCCACCCCGGCCACATACACACATATTCACTCACTCACTGGTACTCATATGGCCACACAGTTTACTTAATATAGAAAAAAATTTAAAGGGGGAAAATATGATATACCTTTATACGGAGCCTTTCTCTTCCATTTTCCCCCTAAAATCTCTCCTGTTTACCCTCATAGATTTTTGGGTGGGGATGGAAGAATAATTTCAACCTGTTCACTTTCTTCTTATGTGTCCAATTCTGCTTTTTTTAAAGGAGTTCTTATATTCACTGGATTTTTGTGCCTCTTACAATTTCTTCTATTCTGTTTTTTAAAGTGTTATTTTCTTTAGTATTTGTGTGCCTCCTTTACCAAAGTATTAACGCTTTTTTCATTATTTTCTTGCATCACTCTCATTTCTTTTCCCAATTTTCCTCTACCTTTCTTATTTGATTTTTAAAATTCCTTTTGAGCTCTTCCAGGAGTTCATTTTGAGCCTAAGACCAATTTGAATTTTTTTTTTGAGGCTTTGACTGTAGAAATTTTGACTTTGTTTTTTCTTCTGAGTTTATCTTTTGATCTTCCCTATTACCATTTTAACTTTCTCTGGTCAGGATTCACTTTTTCAGTTTGGCTCATTTCTCCACTCTATTTCTTGACTTTTAACATGATATTAAATTTGGGCTCTGCTCCTTGAGTGGAGTGGTCATTATCTCAAGCTTCAGGTTTTTGTGCAACTGTTTTAAGAGTAAGTTCTGAGAATCATAAAGTTTTCAGGTCTTCCAAGATGGTATGATCTAAGGAGAGGTATATTTATTACTTTCTGTCCTATGCTGTGATCTATGAGTGACCACATGAACTGTTTCCCATCCTTGAACTGTGACCAGGGTCCCCTGCTCTCTTGGAGCTGGAAGCTCTGAAGTTCCTCTTCACCCTGGGACTGTGAGCCACAATTGCAGGCCAGATCCACGTATGGACAATCAGAGTCCTGCACCCAGTGCCAGTAAAAGATTCCTATAATCTCCTTCTGACTAGTTATTGGACCCCTTACCTTCTGTTGACAGAGCATACTGCTGTTGCTGATTCAGTTACCTTCAAGGTCTGCTTCCATCTTGCTGGGGTGTTATTTGCCTTGGATTGCACTCCACTCTCATTCCAGTGATACAGACCTTTTCTGTTGAACTTCTAGGAATTTGAGAGAGCTCAGGAGCATCCCTACATTTTCTCTACCATTGTGGCTCTACCCCTCAATCAAGGAGTCTATATGACTTAATTATTTGTCTTGCATAATTCATACTTGAAATCCAGAATGATTAAACCACTTCACACTTCTACCAACAGTGTTTCAATCTTGCTATGGCCTCTCCAACAGTACTTCTCATCTTTTGTCATCTTTGTTAATTTGCATTGGTTTGAGGTGAAACTAATAATTTCAATTTCTCTTACTATTTATGATTGAAAATAATTTTTAATGTGGTCATTTATAATTTGCAATTATTTAAAAAAACTATATACAGCCTTTGAAAATATGCGGATTAGTAGCAATGGTTTCCCTTTCTTTTAACAATGGGTAAATTTCTTTATTTTTTAACAAAGGGTATATTTCAAAAGTATACAAATGCATTATCAGTGGCAATCTTTCTTTTGTATTATTTTGCCAAACTGTTTCCTGGAAGCATTATTTGTGTGTGTATTTCTTTATGCTTATTTTGTTAAAATGACATTTATCAATAAAAAAGGAATGTGGTAAATCAAAATTATGCATACAAATAACAAGAATATGGACTCCCACTCCCATCTTGGTATCCAGTTTCACACCAATGTTTTAAACCAGATATTTTTTTAGAAATATTTTTAGAAAGAAGAGAAGCTTTCAGAAAAAAGGATCAATGACAGCACATCATAAAGACAACAATGAACATGATAGGTAGGCAGCACTTGGGAGATGGCAGTCTTTTCAAATAGTGAATTAGAGAATATATATTTTAACTATGAGTCTGGTCTCTAAGCTTTCAACCCTGTTTTTTATTCATAACCTCATGGGAGCCCTGGATTTCCAATTTGCAAGTACAAAAAGTCAAAGTGATTTGCACATGCCAGGTGTCTGGGCAAATATTATGCCCAGTTATCAGCATAAACCAGATGCTCAAAGACTTAGTGAGAAGAGTGGCACAGCCTACCTAGTGTTACTTTCACAAGCTGGCATGACTTCCTTAGAGGGTCCCCACCTTTTACAATAATGGTATATTTTATTAATCATAAGGAAATAATTTTCAATATTATTACTAGCTTTTCATGATCTTGGCTGACTTATTGTGATGGTTATTAAAAACAAACAGATTTAGACCTTCCTGATAATCCACAGAAGCTAATTACACCCATCTCTGTCCTTACCCTTTCCACCACTATTATCTCTATCCCTAAAGAGTTATATATTGTGGTCTTATCAACATATAGCCCATGTTCTAACATCTAAGCCATAATCATTGTTCAATCTTAATATACTGTCATTTAATAAGTTACCTTGTAGCTTATGTAAACCAATCAACAAATGATAAATTTAAACCAATGATAAAAATAAATATGATTTAATTGTTGCATTTCAATACTTTGAAGATTTTTCATTTTGTTAGTGCAGGTATTCATTCTACCTACCTGGATTGCAATCTCTTGACACCCTAGCTTTGAGAATCATTGAGAGTTGTTGCAGCTGAAAAATTTGTCTTCCTTTAGCTGACCTGATAGTCTCCAAACTTCTGCAGATTATTTATATGGTAATAGGATGGGAGAATTAGAAGTAAAAGTCAACCTTGCCCAGTCCTATCATTTTAAAGCTGAAAAGATTGAGGCCCAGACATTTGGAATTATTCCTCTAAGGCCATATAGGTGGTATTTGTCAGAGCCAGAATGTGAGCTAGAGTGTCCAAACTCAGAATTCGTTTTACTGCCCTAACATGCACAGAAGAAAATATGCCATCAGTCACCAAACTTGTACATAAAGCATTTCTAGTATAGTAGAATCTGCCTTGAGCTCAGGTTAGCTTTAAAGAATTCAAGGTTATTTCCTCCTCCCACCCTTAGGAAGATGGCCACTTGGGACCTGCCCTCATCTTTCCCAAACCTCAAAGGTGTTCTCATCAAGGGAGAGATTCCATAGCCCTGATTGGCTCCTGTGGAGGATCCTATGACATCCTGATGCTGAGAAACAGCCAGGGATCATCTGCCAAGGTTTGTGATATCAAGAAAAGTAGTAGTGAGAAACAAGAAATGTCATAGTCTAGTTGGAAAACAAATCTTCCTAAGAAATAGCAGGAAGATTGTGTCCTCTCTCAACTGATTTCCAAGGCAAGAGTTCAGTAGTGGCCCTTTACCAAAGCCCCACATAAAAAGCTTACCTTGAGAGGGGACAGAGTCAAGATGACAGAGTAGAAAGAGGACTTCTGTGTGGCTCCGGCTTCCACCTCCTCCAATTCATGTAAAAATGACTCTAGACAAACTTTGGAGCTACAGAACCCACAAAATGACAGAGAAAGCTAGCCTCCCACTGAAGACAGTGCAGCAGGCAAGCAGGAAGAGGATAGTGCAGCACTCTGGGAGCTGAGCCCAGCCCTGCACTCGCCAGAGGTTTCAGCCTCAGGGCAGACCTGATGAGCTGTTGGCTGGAAAGACTTCAGATCACCAGCAGCTGTGGTGGTTTCCAAAATTTTCAACCCATAGATGCTAAGGACATAGTGAGAGGTCAATGCAGTGTGGACTTTGGGATCCATGAATTTGGGAGTGCAGTCCGGTCTTTACCCCCTGGAGCGAGAAGTGGCTGAGGTGCCGCAATCCTGAAGCCCCTGCCAGGTGGCAGCTTCAGCTCCCAGCTTACAGATTGTAGAAGAAAGTGACCAGTCTGAGGGTTAATCGCTCTTGCTTTATTTAATCTGCTTGGATCTGGATTGTGGTCTAGGGTGGAGGGCCTGGGGTGGGTGAACAGCTTACCAGAGTGTATCAAGGCTCAGAGAGGGCACCCAACTAACAGCTCCAGCAGCTGTGAAAATCCCAGTGACTGAGACAAAACTCCCCTGTCTGGTAGCAGAGTCCTACTGTGGCAAAAATCTCAAAAGTCAAGTAATTGAGTGGCAACATGAACAAACAAGGGAAGCAAAGCAAGCATATTTTGGGGACAAAAAGGATCAAAACATGGAACAGGAGGAAGACAGCACAGTCAGAACTCCAGCAACAAAAGCTTCCAAGAGAAATATGAACTGATTACAGGCAATAGAGGAGCATAAGAAGGATTTTGAAAACCAAATAAGAGAAGTGGAGGAAAAATTGGGAAGAGAAATGAGAATGATGCAAGAAAATTATGAAATGAGAGTCAACAACCAGACTGAAGAAAATAACGCCTTAAAAAACAGACTAACTCAAATGGCAAAAGAGGCCCACAAAGGCAATAAGGACAGGAATGCTTTAAAAAGCTGATTTTGCCAGATGGAAAAAGAATCTCAAAAGCTCACTGAAGAGAATCATTTCTTCAGAATTAGATTGGAGCAAATGAAAGCTAGTGACTTTATGAGAAATCAAGATACTTTTAAACAAATCCAAACAAATGAAAAACTAGAAGGCAATGTGAAATATCTCATTGGGAAAACCACTGACCTAGAAAATAGATCCAGGAGAGATAATTTACAAATTGTTGGACTACCTGAAAGCCATGATCAAAGAAAGGACCTAGAAATCATCCTTCAAGAAATTCTCAAGGAAAATTGACCCATTGTTTAGGAACCAGAGGGCAAAAGAGAGGTTGAAAGAATCCACTGATCACATCCTTAAAATATCCCATAAAGAAAGCCCCTAGGAATATTATAGCCAGGTTCTGAAATTCTCAGATCAAGGAGAGAATATTACAAGCAGCCAGGAAGAAACAATTTGAATATTGTGGAAACACAATCAGGGTAACACAGGATCTTGCAGCTTCTACACTGAGGGATCGAAGGGTTTGGAACATGATATTCTGGAGGTCAAAGGGTCTGAGATTAAAACCAAGAATCACCTACCCAGCAAAACTGAGTATCATGTTTCAGGGGAAAATATGGTCATTCAATGCAATAGAGGATTTTCAAGCATTCTTGATGAAAAAACCAGAGTTGAATAGAAAATTTGACTTTCAGATACAGAAGCAAGACAAGCATGAGAAGGTAAACAGGGAAAAGAAATCATAAGAAACTTATCAAAGTTGAACTATTTGCATTCCTACATAGAAATATTATAATTGTAACTTATGAAACTTTTCTCAGTATGAGAATAGTTGAAGGGAATATATATATATATATATATATATATATATATATACACACACACACACACACATACATACATACATACATATGTCTACACAAAAGAGTATATGGTCTATGAATACATATATGAGTATGTGTACATATGTGTACAGGTATACATAGATAGAGGGCACAGGACAGATTTAATAGGAATGGACGATACTTAAAAGGTGAAATTAAGAGGTGAGAGAGGAATATAATGAGAGGAGATGGGGAGAGACAGAATGGGGTGAACTATTTCATACAGAAGAGGCAAGGGAAAACTGTTACAATGGAGGGGAAGAACAGGAAGGCAAAAGGGAATGGGTCATCCTTATTCTCATTGAATTTGGCTTAGGGAGGGAATGACATACACACTAAATAGGGTATCTCACCCTACAGGAGAGTAGAGGAGAAGGGGATGAGAGGGGGGATGATGGAAGGGAGGGCAGGCTAGGGGGGAGGGAAGTTGGAAGCACGCACTTTTGAAAAGGGAAGGGATCAAAGTAGAGAATAGAACAAGTGGGAAGTGGGATAGGAGGGAGGGAAATATAGTCAGTCTTTTACAATTTATCTACTATGTTAATGTTTTGCACTAGCTAATATGGAATATTAATGCAATGCTATCAGGTAGTGTTATATTACATTATTTTTGTTATATTACAACTAAAGTTACATTATACTAATTACATTATAATAGACTAATAACATTCTATTAGAATGTTAATATTATAGGACATTATCATATCTTATTTCAAGTATATGTGCACATAAACATACACATATACACATACATATATTCATGTGAATACAAAGAGGGGTTGTTCCATTTCTACACACATATGCACACACATGTATATATACTTGAACACAGAGGCAGTTTCATTTCTATCTCCAGTGCCTAACACATTGCTGGTACAAAGTAACTATTTTAAAAAATAATTGTTAATTGATTGATAAAAATGCACATACCTCTCAAATTAACACAAATTATTTTGTTCTTTTGGCTAGTTGATCCTTGGAAAATGGATAGAATCATATAATTTGAGAAGTGGAAGGGAGCGACATTGGGTACTGTCTAGTCTATCACTTTATTTTACAAATATGAAAACTGAAGTCTCAAGAGGTTAAGTGACTTGTTCAGCTCAAGAATAAACCTTGACTCCAGGTCCAGGGCTCTTACTATCTATCATGTTATGAACTTCCCCTAAAGGTATGAGGTACAGATTATGTAAGTTTCATTATGGGTTTTATTATAATGATAGAGGATAAGTAAGCTGAGACAGTAATGCAAGGGAAATACAGTGCCTAGGTGGCAAAAATAGGTGGGGATGAAATGAAGACAAATTTGCTACAAATCTCTCTCTCTCTCTCTCTCTCTCTCTCTCTCTCTCTCTC